>NW_021604587.1:10972063-11091898 GCF_004785775.1 Grammomys surdaster
AGATAGATAGATAGATAGATAGATAGATAGATAGATAGATAGATAGAATATATATTCTTTTTTATTACATTGTCACCTCTTTTCTGCCTTGCCAACGACATGCTCTAAGAATGGCAGCTGTGCCTTTAATCCCTTTGTCTCGTAATGAGACCTGTGGTCCAGGTATCTACTACACTGCTGCTTTCAGATGTGAAATGCCACCTCTTCTACACATGCAAGTCAGCATGAATGAAAAAAAAATCGCGTTCTCTAGGACAATTTTATGAACAGTGGTAAAACTAAACTATAATAGTTAAATGTGGAACTTCCAAGGGAAGTCAGGTTGAATAATCACATAATTGAAAAGGTAAATGTTTATTTTTACTTAAAGAAAATTGAATCAACTATATCAAAGCAACACCTCTCCAGACAGCTAATAAACTTGAAGAAGTGAACTTGAGTAAGAATGTCCCATAATAGTTTACTGAAGGACAGAGTTTCAGTGCATGCACTATTTATTTAAGCTCACTTTTGCTTCTATTGGACAAGTTGACAACATTTTGACCCACCTACTCAAAATTCCTGAGAATTTCAGAATCTACATTAATTTGAAAAGCTGACTTTCTCCTTAAACTGGAAAATTATTTGCAAGTCATTGTAAATAAGAAACTATGAGGCACTTACATCAATGAAGCTTCGAGGGACAAAGAAACAGGGATACAGCACTTGGTTTTGCCCATCCTTCACAAGTCTAGGTCCTATGAGCCTCTGTGGGGTGACTCTAATCTCACTCTTAAGACACATTTGCTCAGTCTCCCATGCATAAAGAACAAGTGCCATTGACACTAATCTGTGTGGAGAAGGAAACAGTAATCCATAAAACCTTCATTAGGTCCTATTCCCTTTAGACTGTCATGCCTCGTCACCTCTCCCTCTCGTTACTGCCTGTCACAATGGTCCTTGATAGTACACTTGATTTGTAATAAATATAAATTTCACTCTGACACTTTTAGATGCAAGACTCTGGATAAAGGATGAAGTTTTGTAAAATCATGATGTTTTACACATGTGAGACACACATGTTTTATTTTCTTTGAAATAAAGACTCTCCAGTCTCTCACATGAATTTCTTACAACAGAGCCACTGATATGAAAGATAGATCTCATCTGAGTCTCATTTCCATGTTTCATAGTATTTCCTTCATCATATCTTTGCTTCTACCTTCAAAATCTAAAATGAATTTTCTTCTAGACTTTTTATTCAGAGCTGGGATTATGGTTTTTTTCTTGATTAATAGCTAGTTTTTAAGTATACTTGTATTTCTTGGCTATAAACATCATAAAATATGTCTATAACCCTGGGAGAATAATTATCATATGTTTTAATTCATGGCAACCAGCAAATATTTACCAAGCATCTGCAAGGTCCTCAGAAAGGGAGTACCTGGGATTAGACATCCAAAGAGTTGGAAAGTTAACATTCTCTTTACAATACTCAAAGCAGACAGCCACAAAGGAGTCACTTCAGACCTTTGCTTTCAATACAAGGAGAGAAAGGCTTACAGGATTCAATATTGTTTTCCTTAACTCTGTGGCAGAGATGAGAAAATGATAAGGGATTGTGTAAGTCTTCAACTTAAATCTATACTTCCCATTCGAAGCCCCAGCATCCCAGTATGTTGAAGGAAAAACTAAATGATTCTATATCTCTGTGATTATATTACTCTAATAAGAGAGATGGCCAGGAATGTCCCAAGACCTTGCATATAGTAAGGGGCCTTCCTGCCCTTCCAGGAGGAAATGGAAAGACAGCCACTAACATGAGAATTTGGACTATCTGAATACAGATGTGATTATATCAAACTATTGTCTTTGCCTCCTTCCTATTGTAGCTGCAACCTAAGTGTTTGGTTCAGCAGCTTCGAACCCACTACAGTGTAAGGCCTCTGGTTTCCTTCTCAGTCTCTAAACCTTCCTTTTATCACTGGATTCTTTCTTTTTCTCACTATCCTCTTTCTTCCCTCCTCATCCCCTTTCTTTCACTCCCCTTCTTTTCCTTTGACCCCTCATTCCCATGGTCCATAACTTCTTTCTATCATTCCTTCTTCCTTCTTTCCTTCCTTCCTTTCTCTATCTTTCTGTCTTTCCCTTTTCTTCCCCTCCTTCTTCCCTTCCTGTTAACCTACTTTGCAAATAAACAGGATAGCTAGCATCTGTCTCAAATAGCACACCCCTTTGTATAGACTATCCAAGACACTATTTTTCAATGAATATGAAACCTAGGTCTCAGTTGGCTCTTCTTTATCTTGATTTTCACAGACGTTTGATGTTCTCTTATCTGAAGAATAGCTCCACCTTTTCCTGTTCTCACAATCTTATTGAGGTCACTCGACTTCAAAGTGCCTCCCTGAGGTTCAGATGGGACAGCTCTTCTGAGAGTGTCTTGGGTACGCCCATGGGATAAGGGCAATGCTCCTCTGTAAGGTGATCCATTCTAGAGACAATGCTGCTCTCTCTGTGTTATCAATACCATGGGTGGCTTGGGCACTGCAGAGAGGCCTGATGGTGTCTCTAAATGGCATCAGTGTTCTCTGAGATGCTTCCCTGGGATCCTATTGCAAGATCTAAAGGATCTCAGTCTCAATACAGTTGCTTAGTTTGTCACAGGTGGTGCCAGAAATGTTAATCAAAATTAGATACATTCCTCAGATAGTAGTGGGAATTTTCTATACCAGCTCAATCCAACCAAAGGCTAGATCTCAGAAATGCCTTGGGTTCCTCACCAAGCTTCCCTTCCATTTGGATGTAGTTAAAACATGTGATTTTCTGCCATTACCTGCCTTATGTACAGATACCCACTTGTGCTGGAAAATGAGTGAATTTATTGCAGCATACCGAGTTGAGGATTTGGATGATTTTACTATGTATATGGCCAACTGTCATCTCTAAAGTGACTGAAAACATGAATCATCTGAGGGTCTCTCGAGTAGACATACCATACTAGGTATGTAAGAGAGCCAGAAAGAGCCTCATAGAAGCAGACTATAAGTACTTACAGGGAGGATGAGCAAAACTGCTTCAGATGGCCAAAGCGGGGTAGAAAGGAACAGAGGAAAGTCATCTGGACTGCCTTCAGGAACAGAGCTGTGACAGTGATACATGCTCTGCCTAGAAAATTGTTCACAAGCATGAAAACAGAACTGGGGAAGGGGCAGTTATCAAAACCAGGCCCTTTAACTAAAATGTCCAAATGATCACAATCCATTCACATAACGAATGCTTCACCTATTGTCTGTTTACTCCTATCTTGTCATTATCCCTGGAAAGGTCTGGTGTGATAGTCAAGTATACTTATGTCCCAAGTCATTCGTTATTAGCTGTGTGACCTGGAGAAAGTCTGTCATCTCCTCTGTACCTTAGTTTCTCATCTGTAAAACAGGAGGATGAGCAGCACCTACCTCATCCATAATTTGAATGCAAAAACACAGTGATGTGGATAAAACATCCAGTATAGCCTTGGCACATGGCAATCACTTGATGACTATGAAATCTTGTGATAATTCTCAAGGGATAGATAAAAATGTTGAAAGCATGGGAGAAAAATCTTCTTATGGACTATGAATGTATATAGCTACTCTCCTTGGTCTAAAATGTTTTGGTCTGTTTCCTCTACAAGCCAAACATAATTGTGTAGGAGGCTCTGAGGTAGAGGACGCCCACAAGATGGCTTGAGGACAGCATGTTTGCCTTGGCTGGCTGCTAACTAGCCAAAACCTCAGAAAAGTCATGACACCCTTTTGGCAAAGCAGATGCTGACTACTTTATTGAAAACATCTTAAGAGTATAATAAATACAATGAAGTTTGTGTCCATCGTTTGAAATTGTGATTCCATTGGCCAGGAGAGTGACAGAGCAAAAGATTAGTGAACATAATAAACATCCACTTAACAAAGCTGAGGTGATGAAAGCAAAGCTTTAGCAAGTAGCCGACCCTGAGCAATAAAACACTTTTAATTGGATCAAAGTAGGCACTTCCCAAAAGATCCTATCCTGGCAGGGGACATTTTCCACTGTTTGGTACCAGAAATGTTTTCCAGAGTCACCCACACACTTTAGAGACCCCAGAGGTCTCAGTCATCTTTGTGGCTATGCAAGATGGATCAACAAGAGTGGAAATTCTCAGATTTGCCAATGTGAAAGACATGCACAAACATGATACTTATAAGAAGTCCTGGGAATCCTGGCAGGTCCCTAGGATTACTGTTAGTTTGCACTTACGGGCTGTGGGGCCATAGCCTTGTGAACTGCCATAAAGGAGAAGTCGCATCCCATACCAGTGCCATGCCGTTGGCAAAGTGGCCTGGTGCATGAGATGATGTTTTGAAAGTGGTGGACGAAATAATAGATAGGTCTTAATGAGGTAAAATTTGTTACTGCCCCAAAAATCAGAGCTTTAGGCAGCCAAGAATCAAGTACATAATAATAAAGCCACTGAATACAAAGGGCAAAGGCCAGGGCTCAAAACCAGAATCTGGGTTTCCCACATGCTTATACATGGAAAGAATTGTGTCAGATATGTCAGATGGTCCATATCTTCAGAATGAAGTTGGCATATCAGAATGCTAATGGAAGGTCCAGAGAAAGACCATGTTTACACAATTAGTCAGTCATCTTACCATGAGAATCAAGCATCCAGGATCCAGAGAGAAGAAAAGTGTTCACAAGTAGGATTTGATTCTCTCATGACCTTCAAGCTGGAGTACACACACACACACACACACACAATTATCCAATCAACAGTGTATTTGAAAGAAGTAAAGTAAAACAAAAATCATGGTAATAGGTCAAGAAGTTAGAGGAAGATAGAAATTTAGACATGTCTGATATGATTATCAGTATTTATAGTTGAATTGAAAAGAATACTATTTCATCATTCACAAATATTTTAATTACTCTGGACTGCATTAAAGCTGTTTCATAATGGATATCAGCCATCTTCTCCCTCTCTCCTTCTCTTCCTCCTTCCTTCAATTTTTGTTTTAGTAGGTCTGTGTCATGTAGCTCAGGCTAACTTCAGACTCACCATTGTTAAGTATTCTTGAACAGCAGGCATGTATCATGATACCTGGTCTTCTATCATTCAGTTTCTTTTTTTTATTCTATCATTCATTTTTCATAGTGTCATAATATAAAAGACTTACTATGTGTTCCAGTTCTGTTACCTATAGACTATGTCAAATTGCTTTGTCATCTCTATCAACTCCCTCTAACATGTCCACCTACCATCAAACCTCATGACCTCATGTCATTAAGTTCTGCTATGATCTCCCTATCTCTGCTTTACCACCAAAATGCTTCTATATTTACTCCACTGCCTTCATTCTACCTTTACTAATACTAGCACAAGCTCAAACACCTCTCTTCCTATCTCTGTTATAACCCCTGTTGCCATCATCCACCTCCACTCCAGCACAGTCACCATCACCACTGTCACCAGGTTCTCTCCATCTCTATCAGCACAACTCAGTACAACCATCTCTAATGACTTCATCCCTGCTCTTGTCATCATTACCATTTTCCCAAAACAACTTCACTATTTCCAACACCATTATTACCTCTGTCTTCATCTCTACTACCACCATTTTTTGCATCACAGACTCAAACAACTTCAGCAATATTCCAGTGTTACTAATAATACCAATGAATCCTCTATCAACTCTGCCATCATCATGCCCAACTTGACTTCTACCACAGCTCCATCATTAAGCTACCTAATTCATCATCATTACTATGACTAACTCTGCTGCCCCATATCTGTCAAAACCACCTTCATTTCCTTTATAACCTCGACCATACCTTCTTACTGCCTTTACCATCAACATCTCTATGACAATCTTTCCATTTTTACTACATGATTGTGTCAATAAGCCAGGTAATCCTTCTCTTTGTGTTTGTAATAGCACAAGAAAATAGACATGGCTGTCCATTTGCTGAGTTCAGAAGAGACTAATGCATCTAATATATATTAATAAAATTTGCCTGTGAAGATAGAAGAAACTGATTAAATAAGGTTTTAGAACTGTCAAAAAACTTTGTTAGTAGTTGATGTAAGTCACATTATTTTGGACCTAAATGTGTTCATGAGAATTAAAAAGCAAGCCATGATGATACACAGCTTTAGTTTCAGGCTTTAAGAGACATATCCCTGAGATTCAGGTCAGCCTGGTCTACATAGTAAGATCCAGGACAGCAAGTGTTCCACAGAAAAATCTTGATTCAGAAAGCCAAAAAAGAGAGAAGAAAAGAAAAATCTAGAGACCATTTTTCAATGGAAAGAATATTTCATAGTTGTAAAAGACATTTAAATAGTTACACTACTTAAATATATTTGTGAGTCTATATAATAAAGAATAAATAACAGTAGCTTATTCACTTAATATTTTGTAGTCTAATATCCTTTAATATTTGAAAACTGTACATTTAAACAACAAAAAGCTCCATTAGTATTGTCTTAAAATATTAGATCAACCTCAAAATTAAAAAAAAATCCATCATTAGTCTTAGTTTATAGTATCAGGAAATGATTCAAATGATTAACCATCTCCATACTCTGACTTAGGTAGAACCACCATTTGAAACAGTAGAGAGAATCTGAATCAAGAACTGGATTTTTAGACCAGCTTGACTATTAATTATTGCTTCTAGGAAGTTTATTTAACCCACACTTTCCAAACCAATAAGCTGGAGCTGAATGTGTCAAAGGTATTCTAAGACACTGATACTCTTGGCTATAAGGAAATATTACTAGTTCCTGGGATCCATGGCTTCTGGAGAGTAGTAGCCTCTAAGACAGAATTGGGATCTGTGGCATGGAAAACACTGAGAGGAAAGAGAACCACCAAAGCTCTGTTTATCTATGGTTTGGAAGAGGATAGAGCATTTACCTCAGAAGACGGCTGTTGTAATTCATGAGCTAACACTGGAAACTGCTTTGATTGAGAACTGTCATGAAGGTGTTTGTGAAGAGAAGACTTTATTACTAACCTCTTCTCCTAGTTGACTTCCATTATGGTGTCATGTATGACACTAAACTTACCAAGAAATGAAATTGCTGATTCTAAGTATAGAAGAGAGACTATTTTTTCCCATTGACTAGACAATTTTCAGTTTAGTTCTTACCATGTAAAATGTTGGGATATGAGGAACATGTTCCATCTGTACCACATGCACACCCATGCTTACAAATTCTTAACAGCATATGAATGACAAGAAATTTCGCTTTGATTTCATTACTGAGTTCCAGATACAATTTTCAAATTTCCTTGAAAATACAGGTCCATGAGAGATCATTAGCATGTCAACTCTTCTACCTATGGCTGATCTCATCCAAGTCTCCTTCATGCCTTCATCCCAATTAAGAACATCCTCATCCCACTGGTTGCTCAGAAGCACAGTCCTCACTCATTACCAGGTGATTCATTCTTTTACAAGCTCACCACCACTGAGTCCTGCGGTCCATTTTCACAACACTTCAAGTATCATTTTTACTCAGAACACACTAATTGAACCTCATATAATATCCCCTATCTTTTTATATTAGCTTTATTGGTGGTCAACGTGCTTCAAATATCACTTAATCCCAATAACTTCTTTGGTCTTAGTTTAGTTGACTTCAATTACGTCAATAGTCTGTTTTACTATTTCATAGTTTGTAATAAATGAATCACTCTAAGCCCTCAAACTAATTATGTGTTATGCTTGAAAACAATTTTTTGCTTTTCATTTTATTTACACATTTTTTAAAAAAATAACTTGCAACCCTTCCATCTAATAAAGTTTGTTTGCTATATTTAAATATTTACTCTTGCTCTGGTTAACAGTGAAAAGTAGCAGAAGTGTAGTGTGAAAGTTCTAAATGTAGTCATCAAGGGGACTTGTTCACATGTACTATTTCTAAAAAGGCTTCGGTCCCTTAGCAAATAACCTCACTACCCTAATAGATGAGAGATTATTGACCATATGAAGCAGATAACCAAGTTGAGATTGTTGAGTCTTTCCTCTCCTAGATGATGATGCACTTCCTCAGGTAATCTAGCAACTGACCACAACTGAGAAGTAAGACCAGAAAACACTCCAATCACATGTTTCTCAAATCACTAGCCCTTAGAAATAGAGGACAAATAATAAGTTGTTATAAGCCACTGATCTGTTTGTTCACTCTGTTAATCTGTAAAAACCCAATGAATACCTTTAGCCATAAGCTTGGGATTTTCCTACATGAAGGGGGTAAGACTAAGTCAGTCAATAATACAAGAATACCACCCCAAGTTCTCTTTGAAGATTTATGTCCCATTTTTTCCTTTGGTCCTCCTGTGTACCCATTATCACTGCTAGAACAATACAAACCCTCACTCATTGTATTCCATCAAATTCTCGGTTTTTGTGCATTTCCATGGTTTTGCTTTAGGTTCCTGCCTGGAGTTTTTGCCTTGGCTTGCCTCTGTAGTGGCTTATGGCCCAAATGTGTAACCTAAAATAAAGCCTTTTATCTAAGTACTTTTTGGTACATCAACAGAAAAAGAATTAAATAATTCATAACTATCAAATGAAAACCAAACCATTAACATCCATCTATATCTTATCAAATATATTCACAAAACACAATGAAAACTCTATTTCAGAGCATGTGTGTGTGTGTGTGTGTGTGTGTGTGTGTGTGTGTGTGTGTGTTTTAGTGGTTATTTTTATCTGCTCCCTGTTTAGATTTGGTGCACAAGTTGTTAAATGGGTCTGGACTTTAAAGGGAGACAAAGCTCTCCAAACCTTGAAATAAAAACCTAGGAACATGATTTCTATGGATATTTACATAGTAGATATAGCAACCAAGCATCAAGGGATAGTGTAAACGAAATAGAGCAATGGACAAAGAGAGTCTAGTCTAGGAAAGACACTAATGTGGGAGCCATTGAGAAGAAAGATAAGACCGGAGCTTCGATCAGTTTCCAAAGTATCAGGAGAGGGCCCAAGAGTGAAAAGTCATGCAAGCAATTATAGACATGAATAATAATGAATGACCCCAGCAGCACTGGAAGATTTGGGTTGAGATGTAACTTACTAAGGTGAAAAGTAACGAGCTATTTTTGTAGATATTTAGAGGTTAATGAGGGAAGCAATTGAGAACATTGGCTGGGCAACGTTGAAGAAATAAATATAAGCTGGTGCAGTGGTGCAGGTCTATACACCCTATGCTCTGAAGGCCTGAACAAGGGGAATCACAAGTTTAAGGTCAATGAGGGAAATAGTGACACCCTATCAAAAGAGAAAGCCAGGGAGACAGAGAGAAATGATGGTCAAACACCTGTAATTTCAGCATTTAGGAGACTGAAGTCAGAGATTACCACAGTTTTGTGGCTAGCATTGACTACATAGTGGGTTTCAAGCCAGCATGAATGACAGGATAAGTCACTATCTTAAAACAGAAAAGGAGGAAAAGAGAAAACAGAAGGGCAGGGCGGCAGGGTACTGAGCACACCAAATGAATCTGAGCTGATTGTGCTTCAGCCATATCAACATTTGAATCAGTTTTATTTAGCAGGTCATTTTTGTTTATCTCAGACAAATAAATAATTACATATTCAGTCATTCTTATAACTCACTGAGGATCTGGGACTGTTTGATACAGGACACTACAGCAAAATCTGATAAATACATTATTGCCATGAATGTGGTAACAGTTATTTAATTCCACATATACAAAGAAAATAGGGTATTCTGCAAGTTAGACACTAAGTGAGTAAGAAAGAAGTACTAATTATGTCATATATCCATGGCCTACACAGCCATTTTCATCCCTATTTTTCCTTGACTCTTTTTACTTAATTTCTTAATTTTGTGCATTGATGTTAGTAAATAATAGTATAGATTTGGGATAATTCTGAATACTGTGAGCCACGTGCTCTTCTGAAAATATGATGAAGACCACAGATTGTTTTGTATATTTCAAACAAAAACATTACATAAATAATTTTTACAAAAACAGATCTGTCTAAGAAAAAAATGAAAGGAAAATAATAGGAAGTGTTTTGGTTAAAATTCTCCCTTCTATACATGAGAGCTTTACTTTTCTCTACTTCCTCCATATCACTTAGGTGATGAGGAGAGGAGAGACCATCTCCTCTATTCTGATCAGCTCAGTGAAAACATTCATTCGCCAAGCTCATTGCCTGGAGTATGACTCAAGACCTATAAAACCTTATATCTAAAATTAGGAGCCTGTACATAATTTCACAAATTAATTTTAATGTATCTCTGAAAAGTATGTCAGTATAACAGAAACAGAAATTAATCATTGGCGATGTGCTGTTCTCAAATATAAATATAAGAAAAAATGTTACTTAATAGAAAAAGTCTACTTAACATAAACTTACAGAAGTATTAATTCCAGGTTGGTAATTTTCTTTCCAAAACTATTTGTACAAAGGATCGGTTGTAGTGTGAAAGACAATTATTATTGTCTTTGACTATTACAATGTCAAGAGATTCTCCTGAAGAGCTCCTTGTAGCCTTCTCATTCTCTCCTACAGAATATGACTAATATACCACATAGCTAGATTGGAAATTAAGAGAGTGACCATCTGTATAAATGTCCCCTGAGCTCCTTCCAGGCTGAGCCAATCCAACAGTCTCCACTTCTTCTGTCCCTGTAAGTTTTACATGTAGTAATTCTTGCTTAAGAGGCAGGAGTTCCATTAGAGACAATATGAGAAAAATTCCAAAAGCTGAAAAATATGAAATTGTACTTTGCCTTGGCCTACCACAATTACTTCATTGCTTTGACATATGACATCATAGTCCTCAGACTCGGGGGTGTTTCTAATGAGCTGGAGTTGGAAGGGTCCCAGTGGAATGCAGCAGAGCAAAGGCCCACTGTTCTTTCACATTCCAACATATCAGAAGGAAAAACAAAGAGCTCTTCAGCACCCAGAGGTCAACCTACTCAGTTGTGTATCCAAAGGTGGCAGAAATAAAGAAGACAGTCTTAGGGCAAAGTAACAGCCAGTGTCTACATCTCTCTACCATATTAGGACTTTTAATTTATCAATAATGGTACTGAAGATGATCCTATGTTATTGCATGGGCACCTTGCCAAGAGAAAAATTACTACAAAATCCCATGTATGTGTAAATATATTTTCACTAGCCCTCATAGTCTTTTTCTGAGAACTCTATATGAAGGCATTACGTCTCTATCTTTCAGTTGCCCCTCCCCCTAACTCCTCCTGTTCCCTTATTGTCTCCCAAATTCATGACCTTCTCTTCATTATTGTTAAATATGCATATTATGAAAAAATATGTAGTATTGCTATGTGTGTGTGTGTGTCATGTTTACATGACTTACTTATGGCAGTTAGCATTGGTTATTTATACATGTGTTTGAAGTTGGTCACTTGTGATTACACCACCAATGTGTAAGCTCTTCCCAGAAGAAGACTGATTCCTCCTCTCTCAGTAGCCATTGACCACCTGTAGTTCTTCATCTAAGGATGAAAAAATTGGAATTTCTCCTAGTCATGTCAACTGGTGGTGGCATTATGAAGGTCTTGTTTTGCAACCATATCCTTGAGATTTCATAGGTGCAGCTCTCCTGTCATTTTATTGGATACCACTCAGCAACAGGCTCTTGCAGGTTTTTTACCCCCTCTGTAATAGTCTCTGAGCCTTAGTTGTTAGGATTGTTTTGCAGATGTATTATTTGGAGTTGAGCATCCTGCAGGCACTGATGCTCTACATTTTAAGCAGCTGTAGATTACTGTAATAATTCCATGTGTTTAAAAAACAGGCTTCTTTAATAAGTGGTGAGAATTGCCCTTATCTGTAGCTATAAGAGTTAATGTTTAAAAGACAATTAGAAATAGTGTTAATAGGAAAATTGAAATAGTAGGCTCTCCATTAGAGTCAATGACCACTTCAGCTATCAGCAATTGATTAATATTATAGTACCAGGCATGAATTCTTTCCTAGCTAGTGGGTTTTAAATCAAACTAGGCAACTGTTGATTATGCGAAGATAAAAATGCTGCTGTTAAACCATTGGGTTTGTTTTGCAATGCTGGTCCCTACTGTTGTCTATAGACTTTATGATGGGGCAGGACTACTACAAATTGCTACTCTCCTTTGGCAGTGTGCATAGAACCTTCCCAGTATCATGAGATCTAATCCTCAGGGGAAAAGCTTCCAGGTAAGTTTGAGCTTGATTACTCCAAGTTTTGTATCCAAAGTTTGTGGTGTCTTCAGCCATGTTGGAAGGCAACCAAAGGCAATGGTAACAGCCCATATTATCTTGAGCATTTCATGTACTCCCCCAATCAACAACTCAAGGGGAGAGAGGTTTCCCATGCCCAGTGTTGGGTTTTTGTTAGATACTACATAGCTTTTGTGAGAACATCATGTGGTGCAACATCATGTACACACACACACAGTCACACATGTGGATGCATATACACACATTTGTTATATATGTATTTTATGGGTGTAAATATTTAAAATTTTAAAAACATGGGGAATGAATGGGGGAAAAGATAAAAAAATGTATGTAAGACCATTTTCTACTCCTTGGCAAAAGCTAGTGGCTACATAAATCATTTACTAAACACTCATCACTACAGATGTAGGTAAGCATTTTTCCAGGTTACCATCAATCAGCTCAATCAATAAGCCCAATATCAACATATGAGGGGTTAGCAGGACTTAAAGGAGCCTCTTCCATAAACTCAAAGTAATTTCTAGTCCTGCTAGACACTCTAGACACTCAATGTCTAAAGACAGCTGGCTTATGGTGCATAAGCAAACATCTGATCTTAGAAATCTCCAGATCCCCAATCCCCACAAAAAGACTAATCTTTTAGTATTGAATTTCCAGAAATATATTTGATGGCAGACTTACCTTATCTGAGTAGGTTAGAGCAAAGTGACCTTAATTTACTCCCAGACTAACCAAGATGTTCTATACATATATCCCTGCAGAAGTCAGCTAGCAATGAAGTGATCTTAATGAGGGATCTTAACATGACTAAATAAATAACGACAATAACAGAAGAAGTAGAAAAACATAACAGAATATTTGGGTAAAACAAAACAAAGGCTTTAGTAGACTCAGTCAATGTTCTTTTAAATCTTATATTTAGCAAGAGTCTAGTATCAATAGCATAAGAAACATAGAGATTTTTGATACTATTCAGTAATTATGAAATGTGAATATTCTAGAATGACAAAAGACACTAGTATCCAGAGTAAGAAGTTGCAAATTCTTATAATGCAACAATAAGACAATAGGATTTGGTGGTGGGGTGGGAAGCAGAAACTCTGGATGGGCATTTGTCCAAAGAAGATATACAAGTCTCATAAGTAATGAACCAAGGCTCAGAAACAGTAGTCACAGGTAATTGCAAGTCAAAACCACAATACGATGTGACTTACACTTAGACAGCCACAGTAAACAAAGAAACAAACAAACAGAGGGTGAATAGCATCTTCTAGGATGTAGGGAAATTGAAATCTTTTTCCATTGTTGTTAAGAATGTACAATGTTACATCTACCTTGGAAAGCAGATTGATCCTCAAAAAATTAAAACATGGTTTTATAATAAGACCAAGAAATTCTACTTCTAGCAGAGAATTTCTAAGTAGAGAACTGAAAACATATACTCACACAAAAACTTTGACATGAATGATCAATAAACCAGTATCATTCATTCATCATAGTCCCAAAGTTCAAAAAACTCAAATTTTTGTCAGTAAATTAATGAAAAAATGGAAGGAAGTCTATCTGATCAACAAGATACACTCAAAGAAAAAGAATAATGGAGTCCTGGCTTATATTGCAACATGAACTGACATTGGGCAATTCTATATAAACAGAAAGTAATTGATTGGTTGCTAAGGCTTGGGGCAATGAGGAACAGATATAGACAGATAATTATACATCATTTTCTTTTCTGGTAATAGAAATGCTCTTGAATTAGATGATAGCTATTGTTATAAAACTTTTATAATATAATAGATATCACTTTAAGCCACCATTCAAATACACTTAGTGTATGTTTTTAATGAATGTGAATTATGTTTGAATAGTAACAACAATATTAAAGATTTGTGGGAAATAGATTGAGAAGCTTCACAACTTCTGATAAAAGTTTCAGAAGGACAGTATATGAAAAAACTCGTTTATCTTCAAACAGGTTGTTAGTGAGCATGTTTATTATTGGAGAATTTTATAAAAACTCATAGAGAGATGGCATGAGTTGTGGAATAGGATTAATAATTAGACCCACCTACGGGCATAGCTAATAAAACTGAAAATCAGTACAACAATCTGATGGCTGCAAGATGAACTAAAATTACTGGGAGAGTATAAAAATTACTTTAAAAACTAGTAATGGCTTTTCAACTGTCCCAAAAGCTGACTAAAAACTACAACAAAGCATTACTACTACATTGTTTAGGAAAAAATTATGCTCAACTAAAATTGTATAACTAGCTAAGCCATGACTAAACAATGAGTGTGTATGAAATATTTCTGTTCAAATCAGATGGCTGTAGCAGCGTGGATCCACTATTCTAGTCTCTCTCTCTGTGTGTGTGTGTGTGTGTGTGTGTGTGTGTGTGTGTGTGTGTGGTGTTTGGGTGTGGGTGTGTGTGTGTGCACGCACGCGTGTGCTTGTGTGCATGTGTATACCAATATCAAAATGACATCTATACATAGACCAATGTAACTTGGTCCCTTCCGAGAAGAATCATTCAAAATGGTTCAAAGTCATTAATGTCAAACTGGAATCTCTGTGAGTCTTAGAGGAAAATATTTCCACACACATCTAGGCAAAGGCTTTCTGCCAAGGACCTTCAGTAGCTTGGGAAAGAGAACAAATACATGACATACAATCCAAATACTTCTGTAGCGGGAAATTCCCACAAGTTGGGAGGAGCTAAGGTGGGAGGAGTAAAGAGAGGAAGAGGAGAAGGAAGAGGAGGAGCTAGGAAGGCAGAGTTGTAGGTGCCATGGATGACCATGCATGTACCGAGAGCAATCCTGGGTAACAACTTATATCTAGATTAGTTAACTGGGAAACACCTCAAATTGTGTGGACATCTGGTTAATTGAACATTCCCAAACATATAAAGCCTTTGATTAATCTTCAAACACTAGAGTCTCATTCATACTGGGTCCACTTGGATGGCAAGATGGTCTGGGCTCATCCCAGTCTAGTGGAGACAGTATGGAGCCGCCACTCATGGCCGCAGGCCTAGGCTAGTCGGGAACATGGTGGCTAATTTTAAAAAGCCAGATTGAATGCTGCCATTTTAAATATCTCCCTCAACATACTTCCACACAGAAAATGAAATGATCAAATCAAGGAGGGCCTAGAGAATGGAAGAAATTTTTGTTAGCCATAAATCAAGTCAAGAATGAAAATATAGACTCTATAAAGAACTCAAAAAAACTAAAAACTAAGAAGTCAATAAGGCATTAAGTAAGTACACTAATTAAATAAACAGATAGTTCTCAAAGATGAAGTATAAGTGACTAATAAAGATATGAACAAATGTTCAGCATCCTTAGTCATCAGGGAAGCACAACTTAAAACTCCACTTCTTCCATGTCATCTCAGTCAGAACGGCTATCATTATGAAAGCAAATAAAAGCAGATGCTGGTTGGTGATATGTGAGAAAAGGGAACCCTTATACATTGCTGGTAAGAATGCAAAACAGTCCAGTCACAATGGAAATCAATACACAGGTTCTTCAAACAGCTAAAAGTAGAACCTATTACCTACCTATACTCCTTCTGGATCTATACCAATGTATACCAACACACCACATATTGACACATTCGCATTTATTGTGGCAATATTCACAGTTATCAAAGATAGAAGCATTCTAGGTATCTGTTAACAGATGAATGAATATGGAAATGGTGTGTGTGTGTATGTGTGTGTGTGTTCTATTAAATCATATGCAAGAATGAAATTATATCATTTTAAGGATCATAGGTGCATCTGAAAGTTATTAGTTTAAATGAAATACAATGAATGCAGAAAGACAAATATTGCACATTCTTTCATTTGTGGATGCTTATAGAGACACACAAAATCATAAACACAAATATAATATTAAACCAGGATCAAGACAAGCATATTATAGGGAAACAGTGGGGGCAGAGGTAATATATGGTCGCTGGAGGTAAATATGGTCAATGTATATGCTACAATTTTTCAAAAATATCTTCATAAAACTCATCATGACGTGCAATTAATATTGACAGTATAAATTTACATTTTAAATTTTAAACAAGTTTTGAAACTTCTAAACTATAGAAGAATGAAGTCTCCAAAATAGTGTTTGAATATTTTACAAACAATAAATGTATGTGAGATGAAGCAATGAAGATGTGTGGAGACAAAGATATCTGTTGGGATAACATGCCAGGGAAGCTGCACGCATGAAATGTCAACAATAGTGGTTGCCTAAACAAGTCCTGAACAATGACAACACCAACTGGCATACTAACATGAATGGAGAAAACTTCATAAGGCCCTGCCCTGAGATGAAGAGTTATAGGCACCTCATGACTACAGTGACAGGGAGAATCATTCTTCGTTGAAGATGAGACCTCTTACTGCTTTTCTGAGAGCAAGCAATTAGTCCTAAAACTGTACACGTACAAGCAACACTAAATGGACTAATCAGGTTATATTTACATGTAAACTAATCCCAAAATGCCATTTGTTTACTTGTGTGTGTGTGTTTTGTGTATGAGGGCATATGTGTGCATGTGTGTATGTGTGTGTGTCAAGGAGGGAGAATAACAAAAGAAAAAAGCCATAATTTGAGAGGGAATAGTGGGATGTAAAAGAAGAGTTGGGAGGGGGATAGAGGAAATGCTATAAATAGCGCACATATAATACAAAATTTTAAAAAATATAAATATAAGTGAGATGCAAAAATAGGCCACATTGCAATAAATTAGATTACAATAAACAAAATTTTCAAGAAAAAGAAAAAAAAGAGAAATATGAAAGATCATGGGTAGATGTGCACAAATAACATGACTATGTCATTCTCTTTAACATTATTTATTCTTCTTCATGAATGGCTTTACCTCTATTGACCACTTCACTTACTTGATGTTTATAATTTGATATCCTGTGCTATCTTAAAGATTCCTAGATTTAGGTACTCAGTATATTGCAGATACAGAAGATACTGAAGTGTTGTTTTTTGTTTTATTTTATGACAACCAAATAAAAATATTAAAAATGGTTTAAAGTTCACCATGATAATGAATTAAGAATATTGAGCAGGGAGATGTCTCAAAACACTTTATGTTTTGTTTCTGCTTTAATGTTTTACTTTATCAGATCTCAATGTGGAGACAAGCCTTTTTGAAGTCTACCCATTGCTTATAACAAATATAGAATGGTTTTAAACAGTTCTCCTCTATCTGATGAAATGAAAATTGTCTGAGATGGGTCCCAGGTGGGGCCCAACTTCTAGTAATTAAGTAGCAAAAACATGAATACTCTCCTGGACCTGTTTATTTAATGGACATTTAAGCAGAATTGTTGGTGAAGGATGTGTTATCCGTCCAGAAACAGAAAGGAAAGGCATTATTAAATTCCTGTGTGTAACTGATGTGGGGTGTAGCACACAAAAAAACAAAACTGGGCCATCAAATAAGCAAGGGTGAAAAATCTAAGAGATATATAATCTTGTTTTATGGTGAAAATTAAACTACTGCCAAATAAGGAAGTAGTTCATTAAAGTTACCATAAATTTTATGATAGTAATAAAAAAGAAATAGAGAAATAATGAGACATAATGAAATAAGAAATAGTGGAAGAAATACAGAAAGAATGAGAAAAAGAAGTAATTTAGAATAAGCACATTTTACCTAATATTTTTGAGAGACACTTATCAACATTAATCATAGTTGGAAAATAAGGGAAGGCTTTCTCAATAATATGAGCTTACATGTTATGTACTTAAAATATCTTCTTTTCCTAAGGATACCAAACCATGATTTTTAAATGTCAGTTAGAAGGAGACTTTGAGAACTGCGTGGCACTTGGTATTCATTGTATGCATACGCTCTCCTCATGAAGGCAATATTCAACAAGGAGATGTTTGGATATTAAAATTTGGTAATTATGTACATGAATATATTTCAAAAACTTCTGACAAATGTAGTCAATTGTCAATGAATTCTAATTCTTTTCACAGTAAAAGTACTCTCTTCTTTTGACATTTCTTTATCTCTCCTAAAAAGCAGAAAGATAGTCTGGGAATATACTTGCAATTCCAGCACCTTGGCAGCAGAGTCAATACCATTGTGAATTTACAGCCAACATGGACTATGCAGTAAGATTATGTCTCAAAAGAATCAACAACAATAATAAAACCAAACAAATCAGAAGAGGAAGAAATGCTATGAAAGCTTACCAGGTGACTTCTATTTCTACGCCAGTGGAGAATGCAATCAATCATGTTGATTTTACTATATTGTACTTTGTTAATGCCACATTACAAGGATTAAACCAAACCAATTTGTCCTCACAATGCTGATACTGACAAACCTTACAAAGAGAAATTGACTCCAAAATAGGCTGTGACTAAGGAAACAATTCATATCATTAATCTGTACAGGAGCTATTTGAGTTCTTCCCTAATGAAATAATAATGTACTAGAAACATACTAGAAATTACAAAACATCTAGATATTTATCAACTCATTGACTGCATCATCCTAGAGAAATGAGTATTAATACTTGTTTTCATTTTGCCTATCTTAAGTTACAAAGCTCTCACAGTGAAGTCGTATTTAAAATCGAGATAAACATGGTATGACAAAATCACCCAGTCTCCTTTGTCCCCTATCTAACCCACCCCCAAATATATCCATGCATCATTTCCAGGTCAGATCCATTCAGTGTTTCCCAGCATAGCTGTTTGAAAAATAAGCTTATTTCACTATTTTTGTGTGACATTCATTAACTTCTTGATTGAATAACGAGAACTTGGTCCATTTACAGTGACACCTATCTCCCTCTCTCCTCTGAATGATTACTTCTTACAATATTGTTATTCAACTCCTATTGTTGCTAGTTTTGGTTTCCCCTTTGAGGAATATTCAAGAGTCACAAGAAAGAAGAAGGATCTGGTTTGAGATGAACGTAGTACAAATTTCTATTCAGGAAATGATGAAATTGTTCTTAAAGTATCTGTCTTCTTAAAATAGGAGCTTAAACTAAGAAGATTATGATGTGAGCTTCTTCTCAAGTCTAAGAGTTCACCAAACATGAATTAAACTTCTCTTTGGGCCCAGACATTATCGAAGATTTACTTAGTCTTGATTAGCAATTTAGAAGACTACATGCAACAAATTACACATCAATGGAATATTTTTAAATATATTTTTTATTTAATTTTCTTTCATACAGTATATTTTGATCCCCCTACCCCATCTTGGCTCTTCTTTACCTCCCTACCCACAGAACTTCACGAATGGACTCTTAAAATATAGGAGTGACTTAGGAGGGAAAGAACAGAAGAGTTTCCTAGCAGAGAAGAAATGTAGAAAGTTAGCACTGAGGAGGCTGCTAATGGCAGATACTCCATGATGCTAGATAGGTGGCCAGGATTGGACCAGGAAATCTCTTCTAATTTGGGCTATGCTGCATTTGGTGCCTATGAGGGGGAAAACTACCAAATAATAAAAAGTCTGTAAATGTTCCAACATTTTACACTTTGAATAGTTGCTCCCATATAACGTATGTTACAGAATGGGGAAATAAAGGCAGAAAGATCATTTTTCAATTCATTTTTAGACTACTGCTAAGAAATGATGTGGAAATTATACAAGAAATAGCAAAAAAGCAAGCGAGTCAAGCAGAGCAGTACTTGAGGATAGACTAGTGAAAACCAGGAGCGTGATTTGACAGGATGAGACAGGATTGACTTGGTTAGGAAAAAAAAAGAAAGAAAAACATTTGGGAGTATTTTCTTAGATTTTGGTTCACATAGTCAGATAATAGTAAGGCCATGTGCTGAAAGAGGGATTATAGGAAGAAAAGATGGTCTAGAGATTGGAGAAGACAGAAAGATTAAAGGAACACCAAGCAAACATTAGCATATAGAGGGCTTAATCTCAGAAGACGGAGCACTTGCAATATTATGATAGTAGTCAAATAAGGAGAATGAGTTTTATTGTGGATGGAAAATTACCTGAAACCACTTAGTGCTAAAAGTTGGACTGCTAACAATGAGGCTATTAAATGTCTGTGAGAAAAAACACATGCAGTGAATGCCATAGAGTTCTAGAAATTAATAAAGGCATAATGATATCATAACATCAAATGCTACAGATTGATTGATAAAAGGAACTCTGCATAGGCTGGGGGTAATCCACTTTGTTGGCAGTTGGAAGGAAGTTAGAAATTTGACCTTTCTCTTTTCCACTGCCCTGGCTCATTTTAGCTAATTCAATTCTGTCTTCGCACTTAGAGTCTTCTCAAATACATAAGCAAAAATGGTGATGCTAGGATCACTAACAAAATGACAAATAAGACATTATACATTGTCAATAGCAGACACAGATGTGGAAAAGTATGAGTTTTGGATGATCCAGCCACAGTAATGAATCTATGCAAACTACTTCGTAGTGCCTTAGCTTTGCTTTTGGGAGACAAATAGTATTTATCTAAAAACGAAAACAAAAATATTCCAAAAAAAACAAAACAAAACAAAACAAAAAAAAACACATCTATGTTCACTAATATAGAAGATATTTAGATAGCCTTAGCATACCACTTTGTTTATAGAAGACAATGAATGAATGAATTCTCTTCCATAAAGAAGGAAAAATAATGATCAGTATGTTAAAATTGTAGGATAAAAAAGAATAATCTAAGGTAAAAATTCACAAACACGCAAAATCATGAGAAGGGGTCTGGCTAATTAGATTCTCATTGCAGGGGGGAATCCATAAAAACACAAGACATATATGGAGATGGATGGTTCTAAAGAAAGATGCTCACAAACCAAAAGTGTGGAAGAGGGCAAGGGAAATACTCAACTGTCATTAATCACAATCCTTGATGTCAATTCCTCAGATTTGAGAAAAAAGAAACAGGCAGAAAAAGCATGTATAGTCCTACATATCACTCAAAAAAAGCAGCTGCTACTCAACTCTAAAAAGTTGAGGCTCTTTAAAAAAAAAAAAATCTGGAGCCAAACAAGATCCCAGAAATAGCATGCTTGTAGAAAACCACTCACTACTTCTGGGAAAATAGATTTAGGGTTGAATTGAGGATAACATTGCACAATACAGACTTAAAGCAAAAGGAAGGAGAATCTGATTGGGCTTATCTAGAAGGTTCCTGTCCTTGCTGCATTCATTCAACATGTAATTCCTGAATACCTACTATATTCTAAACACTGTATGCTCATATTCAGTTTAGAATAATATGTTGTTGGGCTTAAGAACACAGAAACCCTTACAAGCATTTTGAATAAAAACATCTCAATCTGCAGGGAAATCATATTGAACTGGAGATCCTGGTGAAACAGGAAGCTCAGTTTATCTCTGTCACCTATTAGCTTAACCCTTTAAGTTAAGCCTCTGTGTGTGCCTCTAGATCTTTGGGGCACAACTTTTCTTTTGCATGACAAATTCAGCCAAGTGTCTACTAGCATCTGTGACATCTATTATAGTATTAATCAGACTATTAAGAATTAATCAGACATTTCATTAGCAATATAATTAATGAGATTTTAATTTTTTATAAAGTGAGATTTATTATGTGAAAAGTAAACAAAGTAAGAGAAATTTGGATCATTGATTAAACTGTACTTTAATGGGACATTAAATAATGAATAAAGAATATAATTTCTACTTAAAGGTAAAAGGTAATTCTATGTGGTCAAAATTCTGACCAGCTCTACACAGTACTTAGAATCCTCTGATCTTTGAATTATCTCCAAGTGAATGTAACACCTCTATCTGTCTGGAACTGTGGTGTTAGAGTCAAGAAGTATCTATCAAACACTGGACTCACTACCAGTGACATACAATGATGAGTAAATCCAAGAGATAACGCAAATGTGGCTGATTTATAGACAGCAACCCAACTTGCTCTTGGAAAAAACAAAACAAAACAAAACAAAACAAAAAAAAAAACCTTGTTCACTAAGGATGGTTTTCTAGGGATCTTTGCCATCAAGGCATTTAACTGCAGTTCTGACGAGCCTGTGAGATCAACTGAGGTTTTCAGAAGAACAAGCAAGGGACAAGAAAAGAGGGTCGTAAGCCAGGTAGACCTAGAATTTAGTTCTGATTCTGTCATTTACTTGTTTAAAGACATGGGCAAGGTGCTAACCTTATCAAAACTCAGCTTTCTTATCCTTTAAATAAAGATGTAATAATGACAACTGCTGTGTCAGAAAAAGCCTCACTTTGGCAAAAGGAACCAATTTTTAAATATACATAGGGTTTTATGCAGAATTCTGGTACAACTAAGAAGACTAAGCATCTATTCAAATATTGGCAATTGTTGGATATGAGATCTACCTATGAAGCAGAAAGAAGGAAGTAACTGCTCCTAATAAAACTAGAAACCTGCGAGC
Organism: Grammomys surdaster; assembly: GCF_004785775.1. NCBI lineage: Eukaryota > Metazoa > Chordata > Mammalia > Rodentia > Muridae > Grammomys > Grammomys surdaster. The sequence continues at coordinate 10,994,719 of NW_021604587.1, forward strand.
TTCTGAAAGAAAGAGGTGTTTGCCAATGTTAAACCTCTTTCTTCCTCAGCTCCATCCCAGACGACATTCATGAATTTTCCTGTTTGAAATATTGCCTGCATAGCATTTTTTCATTTTAATTAATTAGTATGTTAATTAATACATAATAGATAAATTAATTCTACTACAAGAGTTTATGACCTCATAAAATAATAGTTATAATGCAGATTAACTACATAAATGATAATATAAAAATATTTGTCCCAATTTTGAGAAGGATTAGGTCATTTGAGTATTTGATTCTTGTGAGCATGAATGCACAAATAACTGCCTTTATTTTGTCTGTTTGTCTATTTGTTCACAATTAGCGATGATGTGAAGCCTCTGAAAGTAAGGAATCTAGTCCTTATGTAAGTGAGGTATAGGATCTAAGCATTTCAAGCATTGGTACTAGGTGCTTCAGACAGGAATTTAAGCATAAGGTGGTATGAGAGAGAAACCCAAAATGGAAATGAGACAAAGATTTAGGCTACCTCTCAAAAGCAACTGGGACACTGACTTTCTAGAAAGGGGAAATAGAAGCCATGACTGCTCAGTGCTTTTTGAAGGTACTGAGCCCCTAAGAACAAGAGTGTTTCTGGCTGTGAAGTAAAGCTTAACCTGCAGGTAGGATGCAGATGCCTTTGACCAAGGACAAAGACATGTAGCCTGAGAAAGAAGCAGACACTAATGTTCATGTTAGTAGGAAATAACAGTAAATAAATATGGTGCTAGCTGTTTTATAACCTAGACTGGGAAAGGTGAACAAACCTGATAAACGCTGATTAAGATGTGGGTCCCTCACACAAATGTTGGTTTCTCCAGATTGGGTGAACTCACTAACCTTGAACTGACCATGTTAGATACAAACACACATGAATATTCTCTGGCAAGCCCATCTCTTGGGTCTCTTCTTGGCATGTATATTCAACAGAAAAGAGGTGAGATCTGTGACCCCACCGACAAACTTTACCAAGCGTTTCTTTGCTTGATGACAAGATACTATTCATCTGGTAGTATGTGTAAATTACTTATAACTGTTATGTTCTTGATGTTCCTTCCTAACATCTTGAATAAACAGGTAGGAGTACTGCTGAATCACTATCACATTAAATGCAGCAATGTAGCATTTAGCACTTAGCTTCTCTCTCATTTAGAGAGAGAGAAAGAAAGAGGATATTTTTTGAAGAGAATAAAAGTAAAAATAAAAAAAAATGCCTAATAATTTGAGCTCTAATGTGAGACAGGGACCTGTAAGAAAAATGACTTTCAGACCATGTTTGTTATGGAGGAATACAAGGGTGGAATTACATGGAATGAACTGCACTCTTCCCATGGAGACTTGGAAGCTAATTTATCTTGCTTCAGTAAGGCAGGAAGTGCACTACAGTATCCAGGACTAGGGGAAATGGCATTGTAGTGATTGCAGGGCATCTTTCATGGCCCATGGTAATGGGCCAATCTCAACATCAAAGGCAGTGCTGGTAGCCTTTTGGCAAGTGGAAGGTCATCCTGCTTTCCTTTTCACTTTTACTACAGCAGTGAACTTTAGCATCTTTCCCAGCTTCACTTTCCCACTTTCATTTAGCATTAACACAAAACAGGCCTGGCTTTAAGTTTACCATAGAAAGTAATAATTCATGTTGGAAACCTTAAATGGATGAGACAGAACCACTTTTGTATCTGTTACATTTTAATGACCTTAAATATATCCAGATGAACAACATTCAGATCTTCACTGCTACAGGTAAGGGTGGCTGGACATAATAGTCACACGGCTCTGCCAGCCACCTCATAAAGGAGAAATACAGCCATCTCTAAGGCAGCCAGCCTCCCCACTTACTGATTTTCTGTTAATAAGGCTATCAGTGCCATCCCAGTTTTAGAGTTGTCTTTACATTAGAAGTTCTTTGTATTCCCTGATATACACTTTTTTTTAATATTAAGAACTCTAAAGCATGATCCAGAAAAGCTATTTACTTAAAACAACTACAATCTCTGAGAAGTTTTTCTTTTCCAGCATTCAATCAAAATAATCTCATCTAAGAAAAAAAAATCATACTGAGTGGTAATACACATTTCTCTAGATGCAGACCTTAGCTATAACTTGCTACCACTGATCCCAATAAGGAAAGCGAGTACAGAAAGTCTATGTTAATTAAATTAAGACAGTTAGCTGACATTTGTGGAGAAGACACACTGAGTTTTTGTTTGATATTTATTTTCTGGTTTTACCATGATGCACTTGTCTAGCACAGATTTCCACAAATATTTATATTGAACGAAAACAAAGCTCTGTCCACAGTGTCCAGTTTCAGAGAGCAGCATGATTGTTGCATGTTTTACCACTGTTGATCCTTGGTATTTGAACCATCGGCTTCTATGGTCCTTTACAGCATTTTAGTAAGTTCCTGAAATCAACAACAGCCAAAATATTAAAAGAGAAGGCTTCTCTCAGATTCTAGGGAAGAAATTACAGGCATTCCTCACTTCCTATGCCCCTGGCTGTGATGAAGTTAGGGTTCCCTTTTGAATGACAGAAAAGACTGTTTTTTTTAACCTGTTTTCATTTTTGAGTTTATAAGCAATTTGATGTTGGGATCTATTTGACTGATTAGGATTTTGTATTTTTGTGAGGTCTAGTGAAACTGGTTTAGGGAACCCTCTAGAATCATGTTCTAGGACTGTCAAGATAAAAGAAATGGGGAGCACCCATATTCACTGGTAATCCAGGATTTTAGGAGAACAAAACAATGAGCACTTAGAGGTTTCTCTAAACATTGCCCAATACTACTTTCCAAAGCTGCAAAGCAAGTGGATATGCAAATACATTACAATGCATTTGTCAGCTCTTGAGTCACTGCTACCCAACAAACATCCCCCAAATCTCACTGAAGCACAACTATCAACAATTAGTTCATGTTCATAAACATTCAGGTAAACTTGCTTCTATCAACGTTGTCTGGGCTTTGTGGACCCCCAGCTTTGAGAGACGCTCAAGTTTGTTCCACAGTCTTCCCTCCAGGCTTCCAGGCTGACAATAAAGAGAGTTAATAAGTTCCTGAAATAAGGTCTTTCCATGATAGACAGAGGAGCCCCAAGAGAATCAGTACAAGCATGTCAAGCCATGAAGGCCTCAATATCAAATTGATGTGATATCACTTTTGCCTTTTGTCTATTGGCCAATGTAAGGACCTGGATCAAACAAACAGAGTATGAGGGAAACATGCTCTGTGTTGGGAATCCAGGAAAAGGGGAGAGGAAAGAAGGGAACATGAAATTATGTGGTCCAGTGTTCCCAGGTTGGGAATTGTTTACTATATTGAGGTCATTAATCCATCATATTTGCAGATGGATTTCAGAGGATCATAGGAACCCGCAGAAACTGCTGATAAAATCTGAGCATTTTTTTTCTATTCTTAGTATCCTCCACCCCACTTTCTCAGAGGAGGTCAAGAACCTTGATTTAGTAACAAACAGCTTTAAGCTAAATTCCTGAGGTAGGCTGAAAAATCCCCACCCTGATCTGCCACCAAGATATAAGAGCTTAATCCTTGGAACCTGTAATGTTAGTATATTTGAAATAAAAGTCTTTTTGATGTAATATAATTAAGTGTTTTTAAGATAAGGAGATGATCCCAGATTACCCAGGTAAGACCTTGTTTTACACGCCAATGCTCTGAGCCAAACTGCCACCATCTTCAGGAGTTCTGCTGGGCCTGCTCTCAAAGTATCATCACAGCTGGGCCTGTTGACTACTTTTCCTCTCAGAAGGAGAGGGCAGAGAAGATCATAGGACTTACACCAGAGTATTCAGATCCTCTTCCCAACCAGTTCTCCCTAATTGCCTTTTGGCTTGGGTTTGGGGTAGAGGACATAAGTCAGAATCAGGGCTGTTTTCCACTAACATGAACTTTAGGCTATGGTTCATTCTCAGGCTACATATCTTTGTCCTCGTTGTATAATCTTCTGCATATCACCTGCAGATTAAATTCTCTTCTGCAGCCCAAAACAAGCCCTTGTTCTTAGACACTCAATACCATGAAAACAGCACTGAGCAATCATGGTCTCTATGCAGCTATTGAGAAACCACCATCTCTGCAAGGTTCAGCTGTTCCAATGTGATGACTTTAAAATCACCTATGATGGTACCCATAATCCCTCATCCATTGCTCTGTAAATAATCTCATTGGTTCCTTTAGGTTTACTTTGTTAGAATCATATCTCAGTGTCTCGTAAAAAGAAGCACAGGGTTGACTCTGTGAGAGAGTCAAAAATAAAGACTTGACATGTAGAAATAGGACACAGCTGGCTATAGCCAGGAAATATGAGCTACAATAAGATTGAGCACCTTCAATGGCCCATTATTAATGGACAAGATAAGAAAATAACTCCTATCTATTAAGGAAGCATAGATAAAAACTTATTTACATACTTACACAAAGCCTGATTGTCATTCAACTTTAAGAAAAAGAAAACATTGCCATAAATAGAAAATATTAGTTGAGTAACATCTAAATTATATTTTTACAGTTTTACATATGTTTATGCTGTAGGAAAATTTATTTTCAGTTACATAATCATCCACTGGGTAGAAGAAGAAAATAATAGCTTTTCTAGTAGTGCCTTGTCAGTCAGCATGTCCATAAGACACTGTTTTAGTTAGGGTTTCCATTGCGGTGAAGAGACACATGACCAAGGTAACTCTTATAAAGGACAGCATTTAACTAGGGCTGGCTTATAGGTTCAGAGGTTCAGTCCATTATCATCATGGTGGCAGGAAGCATGGCAGTGTCCAGGTAGGCATGGCACTGGAGGAGCTGAGATTTCTACATCTTGTTTCAAAGACAGACAAGAGAAAAATACTGTCCAGGCAGCTAGAAAAAGGATCTCAAAGCCTACCCCTAAAGTGACACACTTCCTCCAACAAGGCCATACCTCCTCCAACAAGGCCACTCCTCCTCTAACAAGGCCACACTTCCTAATAGTGCCACTCTCTGTGCCAAGCATATTCAAACCACCACAGACACCTTGATCTTGGTTGAGGGAACAGATTTTGAACTTTTGGCCAGCAGAACTGTGACAGGATATAGAGCTACCAAGTTGGTGGTAGTCTATTATACAATCACCATAAAAGGCTTCTATTACTTCCCTCAGTTTGTGCCTTGATTAAAGACATTGAAATGTTGATAGATATGAAAACTTAAAGAAGAAAACAGAGTAACCACTTAATTTCATAATTTGATCACAAGCCAGTAATGTGTGGCCCTTGGGAATTAATTCATGATTGCTATACATATCATACTGGATATACTTCTACAATTGACCTCACATGCTAAATTGACCAATCCATGTTAGAATTACTGGCAAACTCACCCTATGGACTGTGGAGCACATGATAGATTGCCCTAGAAACCTACTAGTACAGACAGGAAGAGTTATAGGAGATGGAGACGTGGCTCAGCAGTTAAGGACACAGGCTGCTGTTTTTAAACAAATGACATCATGAAATTTTCAGGCAAATGAATGGAGAAAAAAGTGCATCCTGAATGAGGTATCCTAGACCCAGAAAGAAAAACATGGCACTATCTGTTTGTGAATATTACATGATAACTCAGTGACAACCAAGCTGCAATCTATAGAACCACAGAGATTAGGTATAGAGTAAGAGACTTGGGGGACAAATAAATCTCATTAGGAAAGGGACACAGAATAGATAGTTATGCATAGGAATGAGGCTGTAATGACAAAATCAAGTGGGGAGGAGGAAAGAAGAGGGAGCTGAAAAAGGTAATACAGAAAGGGACAGTTAAAATTAAGAGCCATTTGAGAGATACCATGTACGTCTAATGCAATAGAAGCTTCCTAAAATGGGAGAGAAAGAGAAAGAGAGAGAGAGAGAGACAGAGACAGAGACAGAGACAGAGACAGAGACAGAGACAGACAGACTCTAATTGAAATCATCATATAATGGGGGAAACAGAGCCCCAACTGGCCTTCTCTTATTACCCAGTGAAGCTTCCTGTACTGAGAGTGGTTTACATCTTGAGTTGTTAGCCAAAATGGTCCCATGAGAACCCCCAAACAATCCAAGACTATAGGTTGTTCTTCAAGGACAAGGACAAGGCCTCATTGCTGAAGAGGACACCTACATAACTCATTGAATATGGAGAAGTTGAGATGGTACCTATACGGAGCCTTCATCCCTGGATTCTAGTATGTTCAGTATAGACCAGTACTGTGTATGCTACTAATAAATAAATAAATAAATATAAACAAACAAAATACTAATACAGGTATGATCCTTTGATCTACAGTGGTGTCTTTCCTACAAGAAATGGTAGTTCAATAGTAGCACAAAGCTTATGGCAATAATAAACCAGTATCTGATTTGACTTAAGGCCTATTCCACAAGATAGAACCCATACCTGACACTGCTTTGATGACCAAGAACATGAGACTAAATAGACCAAGGATCCAATGTAAAACCAAATACTACTATTCTTAAAAAAAAAAAAAACATCACCAGAGAAGTTTCCACCTGCAGCAGATGGGAACAAATGCAGAGACCCACAGAAGACTGTAAGAAACAAAGGGGCTAGAGAGCACCAAGAAAACAAAGCCCTCTAAACTGTCAAGATTGACAAACATTCACAGAGACTGAGGGAGCATAAACAGTGCCTGCATGAATATATACCAGGTCCTCTGCATGTATATTATAGCTTCCTGTTTTTAATGGGATTCCTGAGTGTGCAAAGGAGTGGGTCTCTGTTTCCTCAGCTTTACTTTGGGGCCCTTTCCCTTCGGTTTGTCTTTCTTTCAATTCCAATTGATAGTTTTTGTTTTATCTATCATATCACATTATATCATATCATATCATGTCATATATCCCTTATCTAATGAAAGACAAGAGAATGAATCCAGATGGGAGGGAGATAAAGGAAGGAACTGGAATGCGTAGAGGTAGGGGAAATCATAACCAGGATATATTATGTGAAATCTATTTTCTATAAAAGGAAAAGGAAGAGGAGGAGGGGGAGGAGGAGGGAGAGGGAGGGGGAGAAGAAGCGGAAGAAGAGGAGCAGCAGTGACAACAACACTGGCTACTCTTCCAGAGGACATCACTTTGATGTTAAGCACCCATATGGCAATTCACAACCATTTGTAACTCCAGTTCCAGTGGAATGATCATTCTCTTCTGGCTTGGCTGTGCACCAGACACACATATACACATGGTGCACAGATCTGCATGCAGACAAAATACTCAGACATACAATGATTTTGTTTAAAAGTTTGGAAGATTTCCCATGTATTTTTGTGAGATCTCATTCTTTATAAGGATGTGGTGCAGCTAGAATCTTCATACAGTTTTTCGAGCACTACCTTCAAAATGAATTAACCCTTGGTTTCAAAGTCAAATGTGATTAAATAATACTATCCTTAAGTATTCATTTACTCAAAAGAAATCAAAAAACATATGCATGTAAACACACAAGACATAGTACTTAAATACTCATGGAAGCTTAATTTATAATAGCCACAAACTATAGATAGCCCAAATATTCATCAACAGAGAATTGGGAACACTCACACAGTAAAATACTACACAATGATGTAAAGGAGAAAAGCACCAATAGGAGACACAGGGCCTGGCTCTTTCCTTCCTTCCCTAAAAGAGCTTGAAATTCTCCCATGGTTTCTGCTTTCAAAGAAAATGTTAGCTCAGGGCATACGTTTGGATGTTTATGTTATGTTGAGTGAAAGAAGCCAGACATAAAAGTATGTGCTGTGTGATTGCATTTGTGTGAAAGTTTAAGTCAGGCGAGGTTAAGCTACAGTGATGGAGATCAGATCTGTGGTTTTCTAGACAGAGATGCGGAGGAGTGAAAGAGGACAACAGGAAATATTCGAGACTGATAAAAATGCCACGTATCTGAGACATAATACACATCACCTTACTCATCAAACTGCTAAGCCTGCTAGTGTGTGTGTGTGTGTGTGTGTGTGTGTGTGTGTGTGTGTGTGTCTGTGCCTGTGTGTCTGTGTGTCTGTGTGTGTGTGTGTGTGTGTGAAAGAGGGCGGGGAACGGCAGGGAGAGAGGGAGGAGGGGAGGAAGAGAAGGAGGGAGGGAGGGAGAGAGGGAGGGAGGGAGGGAGAGAAGGAAGGAAAGGGAGAGGGAGAGAGAATGAGAGAAGAAGGAGATTTTAAAACCAACAGGGATTCAGTGAAAGATAAATAACTAGAATGGTGAGTCTAGTGAATCTGCAAGCAGAATTCAGAGCTTATCAATCGTCTCTGATATAAGATTTTTGTCCTTCATCCTAATAAAAGGCTCATTCTGTCTGGTGGGGAGAAAAGGACCAACTAAATGGAGTGGGTGGAGACTTTTCCCCTGGGTAGCTACTGACCCCTAACATCACACATTAGCATAGTCTAGTTCAGGATGGGCCCTTGTAAAGACATCTAGATATGGAGAATGACTTGTGACTGAGGACAGAGAGCTCTGGTACTCTAGCCCCCACACACCACAAGGCTTCAGCCAGCACTCCTGCCATTCTCCTTATGGCTCTGAAGACAGCAGAAGGAAAAAATGTGGAGAGAAAATAAGTTTTGGTATGGAATCAGTGTTGGGTGACTGATGTGCAATCCTTTCCTGAAGGGTATTCAAGGTCTTATATGGGTTCCTCTTTATAATGGAGATTGAGATCTAAGCTCGGTATGTATGTTTGTTATTATATTACAGAGTGACTATTTCAAATAAAGCTAATACCTTCATCCTAAAATACTTGTGATTTCTTCTGACTCCTTCAACCTCACTCATCAGTGAGGCCTACAGAGCATGAGCCCTTCCATCCTAAGTTTGTCCTGCAGTACGCAAGCTAGGCATGAACCCCCATTGTTGACATAGCAATAGGGGAACAGTTTTCTTTGACTCCTACCATCTTCTGTTGTAACCTGAACTTTGCATTGTCATAAATGAAAGGCTCACAATTAAGGTAAAGAAGCACCCTGAGAGAAATTTCCAGAAAGAATCAAAAGAGAGGAGGACAAACACTGTTGTGAAGGAACTAGGCCCCAAGATGAGTAGGAGCAATAGAAGCAAACCAACAAAGAAAATAATGTTAAAAAAAAAAAGACAGCAAGAAGCTTTATTTAGACAATCAACAGTAAAAGCCAATGGAGAAGGCATGAAAGCCACAGACCTATGATTAAAGACTTAGTCCTCTTTTTTTCATGTATACAAGGTGAATGGATAGATATTCAATATACTTCACACAGCATCCCCTCTGTCTGCCTGACGGGAGAAATGGGGCTGTCTTAAGAAAGTTCCAGCTGATATTTTGTGTGTTTATTTTACTCCTGTCATCTTACTTGCAGTACAAATTACCACCACCACAAAAAGAGGGGGAAAAAAGCAAATGGCAAGGAAAAAAATAACTGTATAATTTCAGTGTTTATGGTTTTAATATTTAAGCCTGGTAAAAGCAATCCAAATTGGAGTCTGTCCCATAGCTTTTTCATTCCTACCTAGAAGGCTTATTAAAACACAAATTGCTGGTACCAGTCCCACACAATAGCTAAGAGTCTGAAAGAAAAAAATTAATAACTGTGTGTATATACATATATGTTCATGTGTGCATGACTGTGTTTGTGTTGGGGGAGGCACACACACACGTACACAAACACACTATATTTGTGTGATGCATGAAAGTCTGCAAGTATATGTGGCTTATGACGCTACAAAGAGGACAGAGCACAATGTTTGTATCTTCCGCTATAGCTTTCTGTCTTATTGAGAAGAGTTTGGCTGACCAGCAAACTCTTGGGATATACCTCTGACTTTCCTCAGTTGCTGGGATGACAGGGACATCCAGCCATGCATGGTTTTGTATAAGGTTGCTGGAGATTCAAACTGAATCCCTAATGTTTGCACTGTTGATATCCTTACCCACTTAGCCATCTGCCTAGCCCCTGAGAGAAAGTCTTCACAATGCTGGAATTGCTACTCTAGGACTACACTTTGCAAACTGTTGTAAAAGAAGCAACTGCTGCTTGTTTCTTTTAACACTAACTCCTTCATCCTTTACACTAACTCTTCTCCCATTAGAGATGGTGAGGAATACTTCTTGATACAAAGAACAAATTACAATCTCCAACACACTGTGGCATTTTCAACAGCATGATAATGGGAAAGGATGCCTATACAACTGCTCTGTCTTTATTCTCTCAGTGCAGTAGGCAACAAATTACAGAAGATATTCAGCACTATAGAATATAATAGGCTAACATATCAGGCTATACTATAGGCTATAGCCTATAACTATAGACTAATATAACTGTTGTGTTCATGTTAGCTAGCAATGATGTTTGGGGTGTGGGTGTATTATACATATCTATCACATAATATATAAAGTTTATTATGATCGTATTTCTTAAGTGTTAGGAAGATCCATTCTGAATATACAGATATGGCATACCATTTTTGGAGCCTCTAGTTCTATAGAAAGCAACTGTGACCTCTGTAAAGAGTTAATAGATCTGTAGAAAGGACTTGAACCTCCATCCCCACAATCCACCCAGAGATTTCCTTCCAACCTCCATACTAAATTATGTCAAGAAAGAGGACAGAAATGCCCACTTTAATATTCTGAATATCACTTCGAAAACTATTAATGTGGATGGAGATTATCTGGAAAAACATACATAAATGAAGTTCTTGATGGCTTCATGCCAGGAAAAATAACCAGTTACAATTAAAAACAAGTTAAATCAAACTGTCTTTGCTTAATTGAGTCCATTCTGAAAGTTTTTCTACAACAAACTTGGTGCTTTGAGTAGGTGAGAATGAAATGGTCCAGACCCTTGCAACTGGTTTATGCCCCGTCTCCTCTTTCCTTTGAGAAAATTGTGCAATCTGAAGGATGTTTCAAAGGGAAAAGCCAATTCCGGGAACTTAAAATGTCATGCAGCACACACAGAGGAAATGCCTACTTACAGCTGAAATTATCAGATATACTCTTTGCAGGGTGAAGGCCATTTCCACAGCAATGGTATGAAACCAAGGGCATATAGGTGACTGCAAATATGTGCTGCTGTCAACTGGCTAGTGCATACATGTGCAAGATTTTAAAGAATTGCCTTAGGGGATAGACTTGGGGTTCCCCAAGGGTCGTTTCCCTAGAAGCTTAAGGTGAATAGAACATTTATGTGGGTATCAATATCTGCCACCCTAAAAAACATACTGTCCCCCCACCATGTCTCCATTCTGTTGAACGCTGCCAAGTTCTCCATCATTTTCATCCAGTAACATCTGTACAGAGAAATGGGAGGAGTCAGCAGATAGTGAAAGACAGGAAGAAGGTCATGTTTAAGGCTGCTGGAATTAGCCTAGGGCTCTTAGTTTTCTTGAGGTTTGGTTTATTCTCACACTACCTGAATTCTGAGCACACTCAAAAAAGCCAACAAACACCAAAGACCATAAATAAACTAATATGCTTTTTAGAGGAAATACAAAGGGAGGGAGAGAAAGAAACGACATGTCTCCCAAGTCAGCAAGTCAAATAGCACAACTGTTCTGCCAATGCCTGCTTTGCCCTCCAGCTCCGAGGTGCATCTCAGGCCTGAACTTGCCTAGATGAGATGGCTCTTGGTGCCTCATCATGTGTCCGGAGGAATTATAGATTAGTCATGAAATTTGTCTTCCTGTGTGTCTGAAAAAGGATCGTGATTCATCTTGACAACTGTCAGTTTATTACCTCAGATGGGCACAGGGACAGATGAGCAACCTGGACTGGAAGAGAACACAAAGGGAGCTGAGGCCACTTCCCATAACACTCTCAAGCATAAGGCTAGAAGGGTTTATGTGGCAAGAACACTGGGCTGAGAGCTACTTGGTAGAACATGACCCTGTCAGCACGCTTTCAACATCCTGCCATTCAGACACAGGAACTGACAATGTGAACTCTCAGGACCTAGGGTGTATTGCCATAACAATATTCACTTCTCTTCCATAGCATCGGGTGTCAAAACTGTAATCTGTTTTTATAGTCCAGGCCATTCTAACTTTTGACTCTAATACTATACATTTTAAAAATGGACACCAATGACTTGGCAATTTCACACAGAGGCATATCCCCAGGTGAAGTGTGTGTGATATGTGTGTTCACTAGTAGGCAGGTATTAGAACATTCCCGGTAGTATTATTCATGAATCAGAAGTTTCCCAAACGCACATGAAGGGGGGAAATGAAGACGTGAGCAGTGCTGATGAATAAAGCAGAGTACTCCACAGCACTGAGGAGGATACCTAGCAATTCTGAAGGTACTGATGAATCCCACAACATGACCACAGGAAGCCAGAAACACAGAAAGAACATCACTCTGGGACCAAAAACTAAAACTGAAGCATGATGTCAGAAGTCTAGAGTCAGGTTAATTTCAATTAGAAAGAGTACCGGAGACTTTCAATGGTAAGGAACATCCTGTGATCTAGGTGCTGGTCATGAGGTTATTCAGTTTGTCAAATATGGCAAGCTATTCACTTTTCTGCATGTATATTGTAGGTCAAATGTAAGGTAAGAACATACAGGTTGCATGTGTCAAGATTTGTGAATGTTAAAATAGAAGTGTCATGAGCGATGCAAATTAATGCTACAATAACTTACCTCATAGGCATTACATTAGCACAGTAGAGCTCAACATCACATAACGCGTTAGCCCCGTGCATGAGTTACTGTCATTGTAAGCATCTCAACCAGAAAATGTACACCTGATCACAGGGACTTCAGGAGGCAGTGCACCATCTACAAAAACACAATGACAGAGGACTTTGTGGTATAAAAACCCCCTTTTCAAGCTTTCCCAGGGAAAAAGGATACATTTCTCATCACTGCTCTTTTCCCATCCTTCCATCCCACTCCAAAGATTAATTCAATCAGAGGAGACATCGATCAATAGAAAACTCATTTTGTCTAAACAAATAACAAATGGGTCAATTGAATCCCATCAATCATTGCTGAAGCCTTCCCAAAGTTGACCAGAATTTTTTTCCCAAAAAGGAAACATTCTTCTCTTAAAAGGAAAGCATGTGCTCTGGATAATCATATAATTGCTTCGTTGAATCTGTAGGGATAGCTTCGTGGAGCTGATAAAAACATTAAAAGCCAGTGTGTAACAAAAAATATTCAAAGATCATATGAGTATCCCCCCTCCCCAAATCAAAGCTTAAAGAAATGTTTTTATTGAAGATATGCTAACTGGAAGTAACTCTAAATTATTTTACAATTAACATTCAATTGAAAATATTATCTGGTTATAATCTGTGACATTAAGGACTCAGCCAAGGGCAGAGATGAAGAAGGGAAGAGAAACACCAGAGCTCCATTTTTCTGATATGTTACAGCTTTTAAAATGAAAATAATAAAGGAAGTGGTGCTGTCTCCCATCACTGCCTAGTTACTGCTATGAAATACACTTACAGGGGAGCAGAGAGCATTAAAATGGTTACCTCTAAATTCCTTGTCCTCTATGTGAGAACACAGCTTAACTGGCTTTCTCAAGATCACTCAGTGAAGAGAGAAAAGACAATGAGAGTTGGTTTTCCAAACCCTAATTCAGCTTTAATGCTACAATAGCACCCTGGCTCTTTCATGGGCCTGTGAACTATTCCCATGGACTAGTTAATGGTCCACAGACAGTGGGCTTCCTGGTCTCCTTTGTAAGAAGAATGGAGAATGGTCCCGGCAAAGTGGACAGACAGAACCACTACCCACCAGTCAGGAAAACAATGTAGTTCTCGGCAAAGACTTATTTATTTACATAAACTAGATGTTTCAGGAACTTGGCAAATGACTGGTTTTAAAATCAAACAAGAGGTTAAGTTTTTGTTTCCTAATTCCCATTTCCCAACCTTGGGATTTTGGTACAAAGTACCACATGCTAACTGAATGTACATCTGGAGATTCTAGTTTAAATGTCTGTGAAGATGGTTATGTACTCAAATTTAGTTAATATGCAATGTACCTCTGCCCCCATCAGCTGACAGCAGCTGTGAGCACATTTATCATGCTTCTCATTTATCCTGACACGTGCCCAACAAGTTACTTAGCATCCTTACTCAGAGGGAAAGGCTCAGATGGGGAAGCACTGAGTCTTGGCACCCTGAGAGAGAATCTCACACATTAGAAGATGTGTTGGAGACATTTCATGAAAGGATCAAGTGGTTTATTCATGTTCTCCCACAGAGCTTATCAAAGCTGACAATAAAAACAAATCTTTCATAAGACACATATATATCCACAAGCCCACACATACACACATGTAAAAGAAATAAAAGAGGTAAGGATTTCTCCATATGCCCTGTCTAACAAAACTTAAGTAAGTTAACTATAGCCCTGGATTAGAAAAGCATGATTGTATGCACATATTATAAAAGAACAAAAACATCTATCTAGCCTCTTACTCAAAAATTCATATCTGATAAATGCAAATAAAATTAAACAAAGCCTGCTTATTTCAGTGTCATTTGTATCTACCAATACAGACAGCTTTCAATACTCAGAAGCTTCCTTGTCTTAGATTTGAACCAAGGAAATTTAGTAATTATAATTATAGAAAAAGAAGAGGGGCTAACTGCTACAAAAGAAAAAATAATATATTATTTTTAGTTAGCATTGTTCTCACAGGCCTTATGTGGGACTCCTGTGACTCAAAAACTATATTGTATGAAATTATTTCAAAGTTTTCTAAATCTAATTATATCGGTTAGCCATTGTAGGCTAACAAGCCACCCATAGTCTAGTGGACTAAACCAGTAACTGTTTATTAGCTTGTGCTACTGCAGGAGAGCAATCTGGGTTGGATCCTGATCTATTTCTTCTGATATTGGCTAATCTCCATCACCAATATAGATCTGAGCTCTAGATCTATACTGAGATCCATCACCAATATAGATCTGAGGCTAGACCTTGTCTGGCAGTTGGCTGAAGCAATGAGAGAAATTGGGATGCAGATGCCTCTCATCTTCCATTGAGTGAGCTAAGCAAGAAGGAGCAGAATTATACAAGGCTTTGTGGAATTCAGACTTAGTACTATGACCCTATAGAGTTCTCTGTCGTCTATAGTGACAGAGAATCCTAAAGCTAAGTCAAAGTTAAGAAAACTAAACTATTCTTCTTCATGCTATCAACTGTAATTCTCATTATGGAGAAGGTAAAAGTGAGGAGACTATAAATAAGGACCCAAAATACAATTTATCCTTCTCATTTTTAATCTCAGACAGTATTCTTTCTTCTATTAATTTTGTCCACTTCCTATTTTAAAGCCTTTCTATTTTGACACTAATTCTGTGTTCCTCATCCTTCCATTGTGACTAACTAGTTCCTATTCAGTCTTCAACTCCATAACTGACTAGGGAATGACCTACTTCAACTAGTTAGGATCTGATTCTAACTCTGATTTAACTGTTCAGGATGTGACATATAGTTGAGCATATTGAGGCTTCCCAGGTGCTCACAGCGTACAAAGGTTGAGAGCCATCAGTTTGCCCATTGCTCAAATCTACCCTCAAACATGTTTCTTCTAGTATACTCTGCTATACAATTACCTTCCTTCCTGGAAATGATCAGAGCTTACATCTGGGATCTTGTATGTATTTGTGTCTCATTCTGGCCTCAGAAGCCGCAGTTAACCATAGCTTAGCTGGGACCACTATCCCATTGGTATAGCAACACGAAATTTCCCCAAGACTGAACCTTATGTATCATTCAGCTGGGCCATACACCTGGCAAGTTGTAGTAACATCAAACAAATATCAAGACACCCACTCAACAATGCCAGACCAGATATCCATACCAAGAAACACCAACATGACTTTATCTATCTGAATTCTGTCATGGAAAACAAAACTGACAAGTAACCAAGACAATATACAGTCATTGTAATGAACCCTGAGAAAAACAACTTAGCTGGTACCCAAGATAAGTATTCCAAAATAGCAATAAATTATAAATATATTCAGTGAACTCAAAGATATAAGAATATGAATAAATGCTGTGTTACACTTTATTCTAGGCATCTCATGACACTTTCTCCATAGTTGACCGTATAGTAGGGCACAAAGAAAATCCCAACAAATATAGGAAAACTGAAATAATGTCCTGGGTTTTATCTAGTCACAAATGTATAAAGCTGAATACAGAACTGGCAGAAAGCACATTAAACCCAAAGACAGAAAAGAAGACACAAATCAATAAAAATTGTGCTATGAGAGAAGTCAAAAAAGAAATTTTAAAAAAGTCTTACAACTTAGTGAAAATGAAAACCCAACATATGTGTTATGAAGCACATAGTACTTAGCTCCTACTTTTAAAAAAAAACAAAAAACCAAAAACCTGTGGTCATCTCACATTAACAACTATACAATGCACTCAAAAACCTTGGTGGAGAAGAGAAAAGAAATGAAAAAGGCCCCAAATAGTAAATGAGTAAAGAGACTCAAAATCAGGGCTGAAGCTTATGAAAAAATACAAAGGATCAAAGAAATGAGAAGTTGCTTCTTTAAAAAGATTGATAAGCCAACAAATTAACCAAAATAAAGAGACAAAAATATCCAATGTTAATATAATCATAAGTAACAGAGTAACATTACAACAAATACTGAGAAAGTTCAGAGAATTAAATGGGTATAAAACTCATAAAAACTATATTCTACTAAATGAAAAATTCTAAACAAAATTGATATATACATGACCTATAAAATTATAAATATATATGATATGCACTATCAAAATTAAATCAAGGTGAAGTAAATAATTTAAATAGACTTATAATAACCAATAAAAGAAAAGAAATAATTAAAAATCTCTCAATAAAAAAGCCAAGAATCATTTAGATATAGCAGAGAACTCTATGAGAACTTTGAAGAAAAATTGACATCAATACTTTTAAATTCTATGAAGCCAGTATTATATTAATACAAAGACCAGATTAAGATCCAAAAATAAGAAAATTATTAGCCTTTCTAATGAACATATGCAAAAAATGAAGAAAATACTTATAGTCTGAATCTAAGATTATCCAGCCAAGGTCAAGTTTGCTTCCTCCCAGAGAAGCAGATATGGCTCAATAGACATAACTCAATAAGTGTAGTCAATCACAAAAATGAACTCAAGAACAGAAACCACATTATCATCTCCTTAGATACAGAAAAGCTTTTGGAGAAACCTAACATCCTTTCATGACAAATGTACTAGAGAATCTAGGGATACAGAAGCATATCACAGCATGATATGTCTAGGCCAGAGCCAGTATCCTGCTAAATGGAGAAAAATTTAAAAATTTTCCGCTAAAATCAGGAACAAGACAAGGATGTCTATTACTCTTGCTCCTATTCCATGTAAAATTTGAAGTCTTTGCTAAAGCAACAACACAAATAAAGGAGATAAAGTGGGCACATATAGGCAAGTAGTCAAAGTAGTTGGTTATTTGCAGTATTTATTTGTAGAAGACATGATTCTATACATAAAAAAAGATATCACCTGAAAACCGCACAGTTGATAAATACATTCCACAAATTAGCAAACTGTCAAATTAATACATAAAAATCAGTAGCCTTCGAATATACAAATGACAAACTCATTGAGAAAGAAATCAGGGAAACAACTCCATTTATTATACCTTATAAAGTTAAGTCCATCCCAGACTTGAAGAGAATCAAAGTTAAGAAACATTTCAAGACTAACAGTTCCAGAGAACCTTCTTTGTAGTTCCAGTAATTTTTCTAGAATTGCATCTCCCTGCAACAACTGACTTTCATGTCTGTCACACACCAACTAAACAGTACATACTGGTAGGATATGCTCATTCATCTCTATAGTACCACACGTCCACCCTTGGATTAGGAGTAATCCCTTCTCTACTGAACCAGAAGTACTGACAATTGAACAAGTGTGACTCCCTGAAAGAACACCAAGAACTATCAGCAGAAGGGAAATAGATGCCATTTTCTGAGTCAACTATTCCATACCAAGTCTACAGTGATCTTGGAAGGCCACAAAATTGGAAACCAGACAATCTGAGTCTATTTTTCTCTGTATTGCCAAGTTATGCTGACTTTGTCAAGCCTATCATTTTCTCTTGGCTTTATTTCTTTCATCTATTGAATTAAACAGTTGGCTTGAGATTCTAGGCTTTGTCTTATCAGCAAAGTTCAGTAACTTCAATGTGCACATTGAAGCCCAAGCTGAACATGACTACCCAAATGTAATGCTTTTAAACAAAATAATTTTGTTTAGGGAAAAAAAACCTATAATGATTCCAGGAATCACATAGTCCTTAAAGTATAAAGAAGTTGAGGTGAATCACAGTAATAGCAGTTATGAAGGCAGAGAATGCTAGGGGGAAAGTCAATACATCTATCTATCAGGGTAAGTGAAGGTTGTTGGAGATTGAGGATGAGATGTATAAACTGAGGCGAATTTGAAGGAAAGTGATGACTTGGTTGTATGTTGAAACAATAGTAGGAGCTTGCTGTGTGATTTGAGAATGGATTAGCAGTGCCATGAATCATACCAGTGAGCACCATGAAGCATACCAATGTGTAACTAAAAACTATATATTCATTTCTGTGTGATTGGAGAGCTTGCAGAAATACTCAGCTGACAATTTCAGCTTGAGCAGTCTGTGAGAAGTATGGCACTAGCGAGCTGTGTTCAGGAGTTATTGTACCATATTCTACAGTGGATGGCAAAAGTCAGGATGGAGGTAGGAAATCAAAGAGGCATGTCAAGTGCTAGGAATCATTTGTCTAAAGTCGTCCTTAGAATAACCCATTATTAAAATATGTACTCATTCTCTCTATCTTACAGATGAAAAAAATAGAAGTCACATGACAGTTGAGTGACACGACTACCCCTAAGTATAATGGACAAATATGGATGAAGTTGAAGCTTCCGATTATCTGATAAGTTCTACAATGTATTTCTTCTACTGTGCTATTGACTTCTGTCAACAAAACTAAGCAATTGGATATGGTGACTGACAGCCTCAGATGTCTTCTAAGATCACCCATAACATTGCCAATGTTGTAAGCAGTTAACTGTCATTTTCTCCCAATCACCAGGAAAATTTTTTATGATACGATGGTGACAGAATAGGAAACATCTGGTAATGTCACCAATTGTAACTATAATAAGTCACCAAGTCAGTTTTCTGAAGAACAAGCAGTCTTAGAAGCCATATATTCTAACTACAGACATACAGTATTTGACTTAAATGTATGTCAAATTGCTTTACAATTGAACCAATGGTCAGAGATAACCATGAAGTCTACCACAAAATATTATTACGGCAAAATTTTTTCTAACTCTTTGTCAAGCTCACAATTACTTAGATTGCTTAAGAATTAGGAGACTTAAGTCCAGATTTAGAAATTGAGAATGAGAATCCTGTCATTGTTAAAGGCACAGTACTAATTAAACAGGTTTGAAAAGTTATCCCTCACATAATGGCACCTGACATTTGCATAGTTGACCTAGGAAAATACTAAGGAAATGCTTTGCATTACACAACGAACAAGAGCCTATCTAAATCCACAGTTTAAAAAGAGAAATTCACTTAAGATGTTGAGTCTTTATTTCTCAAAAGAATCAAAATCATCATGACAGTCAAACATGGTTGCTCTACCTACAATCATGTCATTTAGCAATTGTTCTCTAGTTTGACAGTTTTAATGACACTATGGCACAGTTTTCAACACAGTCAAGATATCAGAATCCATGAAGAATTATGTAATCATTGTGTCCTGTATAAGTGCTGGTTTTGGATTGTTAACAAATGTCCAAACTCCCTTGGGGGGTGGGGGTAGAAAGAAGGAAAAAGAAAAAACAACAAATCGTAGGACCAAAAAAGATGCTTGGCTGGAGTATCTGCGTTTATGTTTGAGCAGCATGGATCAGCTCCAGGCTGAGGTTAACTTAGAATTAAAATGGAACGAGTGGTCTTGCCCTGGCAGACAAGAGGGTTTAACAAATCTATGACCACATACATACAGACACCACGGTCGCCAGCTAAACCACACACATGTGGCACACTCAGAGAGCTTCAGTGAAGCAGTTCCCAACACAGCTCAGATCTGCTTTCCTCTCTTCCAGAGGAGGCAGAACTGACTTTATCCCATCACACTGCAGTTAAGAAATCGACACCACAGTTAACAGATTAGCATGCCTTCTGCCCAGAATTTAATCTAGTGTTATTAATGGTCAAAGAAAGTTCATCAGCAGAGAGCAGCCTGTCATCCCCCAATCATTATCTGCTTACTAAAGTGAGAATGAGCTTCAAAAATGATGTGCTATCTTCTTGGATGTTTACATAAAGATCTCTGAGTTTCTCAAATTTAATGAGTGAGCATTTTTCACACTCACTGGGTATATGTTTTGGAAAGTCAAATTCATTGGCTACTCCTGAAGTACTCAAGATTCAAGACGCCACTAATTAAGGCTTCAAAGAGGCAAACCACAAGTAGACATTGGTGGATTACCAAATATCCTTGAGTAGGCAGACATAGGGAAAGGAAGCTCAGTGTGACTGGAAAAACAGAAGTAGAGACAAGATACAGCACAGCAGGATGCTAGTATGTTCACACAGTGGTTTCCAGGAAAGGCAGGTTTTTAGCAAACCTCTATAACAGGAAAAAAGGTATATCCACATTGTCAACAAAACTAAACAGAACAGGTTGAAAATAGTGGGCTTATGAAGTGTTTGTAGAATGGTTTCACCTGCACTGTTCCATCAGAAAGCTGATGATTTTCACTCATTTTCTTGGAATCATTTAATGTATCAATTACCATGTGCTACTTAAGAAATCACCTGGTTCAGTCAGATATCTGTAGCTATAAGAGCTCAATTCTTCAGTGGATCTCCTTGTCTCCCTTCTGCTTCTAGAAAGCTGACTTCTTATGTGGCTGCCCCTGATAACATCATCAGAGTATTAAATAGTATGAAAGTTCAAAAGTCATCAATAGCAGAAGTGAAGAAATGCAAGAAGGCAGTATTCATCTGCATGAATGATAAGAAAACTACCCCATAGAAGGCCACTGAGGTCCTGACAGGTGACACAGGGAAAACTTTAGATGACTCCTACCTTTGTACAATGCTGCCTGGCAGGGCTGGAGAGATGGTACAGCAGTTAAGAGTACTGGCTGCCCTTCCAAAGTACTTGTAGCTTTATAGGACTTTATAACTCAGTTCCCACGAGTGGCTCAAAACCATTTGCACCTCCAGTTGCAGGGGTTCTGGAATCCTTTTCTGGTCTCTTCAGATACTAGGCATGCAAGCAATATATAGACAAAAATGCAGGCAAAATACCCATAAATATTAAGTGAAACATTTTTTCTAGGAAAAAATATATTGGATACCTAGAGTACTATCTTCTCTTTGATGCAAACTAATCGACCAAGGACAACTGGTAGGGGGACCTGGCAATCATCTTCTGGGCCCTTAAGTATATACTCCTTAAGAATGAAATGATCTATGTCAGCACCAAGGGTACCATCAAGAAGCAGCCAACATAGACCAAAAATGAAGTATAAGGAACTACTAAAAGGAGTTGAAGAACTGCTGTATCCTGGTAGAAAACTAAATGACACACTATCATCCTCCTGGAGCACAAGTCTTAGTTAGCAGCCTCCAGCCAGCCCATCTTTTGAGCACCTAGCTGTACCAGTCCTTCTCTTGGGTGCCACAGTCTGCCAACTTCCTTCAGACCACATGGGCTAGAAGGATTCCAGCAAGCAAAGAACCATCCCTTCAATTCAGCCCTCATCCCAACCTCCTGGATGGTCTTCTTTCCTCTGTCCCTGATGGTTTTGACCTTCCCAAACCATTTTGGATTTGCTTATTTCTCTTGTGTTGACATATAACAAGTTCCTGCAAGACACTCAATTTGGAGGAGTCCTGTATTTCCTCTAACCATGCAGTTTGTGAGGGCTCTGTATTTTTTAATGACAAACCCACTCGTCATCTCTCTTCATTCCATGCTGCCAGCTCCTAGTCACAATAGTGACTCTATACTCATATGTCTTTTGTATATGGTGTGTAAATGGAGTATTGTAGAAATAACCTCTGCATAAATGATTTCCTTCTCTTTTTGCTTGTCTTGGTCATTCATGGAAGTAGGACCTGCAAAAAGCCTCCAAATTAAAAAAAAAAAAAAAACAAAACAAAGCAAAACAAAACAATAAAAATGTTAACTAACAAAAAGAAGAAGAAGGAGAAGGAGGAGGAGGAGGAGGAGGAGGAGGAGGAGGAGGAGGAGGAGAAGGAGAAGAAGAAGAAGACCCCACTCCAAGCTTTCTATTTAAAGCAGCAAGGCTATGAGCTATCATCTAGGCAGTCCAGTTTATCTGGGCCAAAATCAACTATCCTTGGTATGCTTATTCTTTGCAAGGCTGCAAAAAGCTAGAAGGGTCTCATTCTATTTTGGATAGCTGGACAACTGTACTTGAAGCAATAAAAGTAACTGTTCACATGTTTCTTAAGATCTGGAAATTAACCTTACCAAGGTCCATTGTGGGGGAATGGGGAGGGGAGGGCTACTGGTTCTCAAGTTAGCAGAAGCATAGGAAACCTCATAAAAGCCAGACTTCATTTTTCATTTGTGAAGTAGGTGGCAAGGCCAAAGCTGACTACACGGACAGTAAGATAGACAACACTACTTGCTTATTGTTACTAAGGCCTTATTGTAAGGGATGGGCTGGAAAAAGAAAGGCTTGGTGCCGGTTTTAGAATTAAACTACAAAGTCCATGTAGTCAGTTGCAGTATTTGGAAGGAATATTTCAATTTTAAATGGCCAGTTACTGTCTAATACTCCACTAAGTAACACAAATTGCATCCAATCTTTGATTCAATCTAAAGGCCTAGTATG
The DNA here is from genome assembly GCF_004785775.1 of Grammomys surdaster. Classification (NCBI taxonomy): domain Eukaryota; kingdom Metazoa; phylum Chordata; class Mammalia; order Rodentia; family Muridae; genus Grammomys; species Grammomys surdaster. The sequence continues at coordinate 11,017,658 of NW_021604587.1, forward strand.
CAGAGCATCCTAGACTTAAAGCTACTCTTCTGGTGTGGTACAAATTTTTAACATTGCTTTGTGACTGTGCCAATCACTTAAGCACCCTTGACCTGTTTCCTCACCTAAAAATTAAAGTTAACCATAGAGTGCAGCTCTTAAGACTGTAAGAAAGTCTAAATAAATACATAAAGCTTCAAACAAGGAAGTTTTCTAAAATACCCAAATATTAATATACATTGTCATAATCATTATTAAGGAAAATATTGAGTTTATGATCCTTTCTTCTTTCCCATTCATCTCTTGCTCTTCTATTGAAAAGTCTTGGAGCACAGATCTTTATCAATTTGCATTCAGTTGCATTCATTCTTTTTTTTATTGCTGTACACATGTATACGCATGCACACACACACACACACCAGACAAGATGTCTCATACTATGACAATTTTCTGGGTAGTTTGTGCCACATTTAGATTCCAAAGTCAAGTTTCAGGCCTGGGATTTGTCTGCCAGAAGCTCCCTGCCACTTCCCATAGCTTGAACTATAAAAGTCTGGGGTTTGCCTTATTTAAATGTGGTGTAAGCTGGGATTCCTCAGGGCTTCAAGCTAGGCTGGAGCCAAGACATGTGTGACCTCCACTGGCTCAGGAATCTGCCCTGCTTTGCAGTCTGAGAATCCCTCATTCTTTCTTTCTCTCTCCCTCCATCTTTCTCTCCCCCCATTCTGTGTGTGTGTGTGTGTGTGTGTGTGTGTATTTATATGTGTCTTTATGTCTGTGTGTCTATCCTTGTCTGCCTAATTTGTCTATAAACAAATTCTTTAAAAGTAATAGGTCTTACATATGTGGAAAGTCACAAAAATCCATGATTTGGGGAAAGAATATTACAGCATTCTGCTGTGAGAAATTCTAATAAGAATGGAGTTCATATGTACATCTTCCTAGAACAGCTTTCCTTTTTAAATCCTAAACACAGAGGACTAGAGTTTTTTGAGTTTTTCTTCTCTTGAGAACATATCAATTGCTCCTGAGCTATGCCTTAAGATCCCAACCACCCACATAAATGTGATCACATCGTGAGGTTTGCTTTCTAGCCTTCGCTACTTTTCCCCCCTTAATATTGTCCCTTTCTTGTTTTTCTATGTCAGAAAAGTCCTCAATGTTTATTTCAGCGGTTTTCTTTTCCAAATGTGATCTGTGAATCAGAAATGTCAGCTTCACGGTTCTAATTTTAATAAGCCCTCTGGTTCAGGTGCATATTAAAGTTTGAAAATTACTGGAGCACATTAGTGTTTTTCCCAAAGCAGAAAGACAAGCACTCACTTACAAGGCTTCTTAAAACATAGATAACTTGCCCCTGTCCCTAGAGAGTCTGTTGACATAGATTCAGAGATGTGTCTTGGATCCTGAATTCCTAAGGAGCTCTCAAATGCTGTGAATACTATAGGCATAGGAACCGCCAACTATATATTTGGGAGTTAATGCCTCCATCTCAGTGATAAATGAGTATGCATGGCTGCTAACTAAATCAGGCCTTCTCCACAGTTCCACGGATATATGAAGGCTAGACCTTAGTCTCTGTGCATCCTCTCCAGTACTCACTGGTGTGTGACAGTGCTTCCAGTTGTATTCCCATCCTTTTTTTTTTCCTTCTATTGCATAGCTTCCATATTTTCATCTTTGCCATATGACCTTATAGGATTCTTGGCATGTTCTGACAATTCCATTTATTTAATCTACTTAGAACGTAAATTTCATTTTATCCCATGATATTTGGAGCATATGCAGAAAGCTAAAGACAAGTTAATAAAAGAATATTTACTAAACTGAATGCTTCTTGCTTTTCCTCACATCCTCTCCTAATTCCCAGGAAGGTGCCATCTTGCCCAGCACTGTCTCACCTGTTTCCAGAATCTACCCCCAATTTTTCCCATATTCTGCCTCTGATGAATTTCTCAGTTTTCCATCAGCTAAAACAGCAGCTGCCCTCCCTGTGTTTGACTTCCAAAGGGCACAGTCCCTTGGTGAATAAGACGGAAGGATTGACCAAAAGTAAGGGAAGCAAAGGGAGCATACAGGGCCATTCCATTCATTCGCAAACTCAGAGGCAGGGGTAAGAAGATCACTAGATGGGAGCTAGCCTGAGCTAAACAGGGAAGCTACTCTCTCTCTCTCTCTCTCTCTCTCTCTCTCTCTCTCTCTCTCTCTCTCTCTCTCTCTGAAAGAAGAAAGAAATATATTCATAGACCAATAGTCACAGTCACAACAGACCAAACTGGAAACAATCCAAATATCTACAGAAACAAAATCAAGAAATTTAGGTGTATTCTTATAGTAAAATACTTCCTGAAAATGAGACTGGCAACTTACATTAAAGTATTAAAATATACAAGTCACACACACACACACACACACACACAAATGCATACACACACAAATGCATACACACACAAATATATACATGTAGTACATGAATGCACAGCAAACATATAGACACATAACACACAATCATACATACAACATGCACTCACATATATTAATGCACAAGTGCACACAGTGTATACATGTACATGTATGCACGTATATACTAAACATACAATATATACATACATGCATACATGTATATAGAATACACACAGAGATGCATAACGTACCCAGTGAGCAACAGAAGTAATAAATACTATTAGCACTATAACTTAAATTAACATTTTGAAGCAACTAAAACTAAAATTAGGTGCTAATAGCCAGCATAGCAGCTCCAGCTGATACAGTGGCTATATCTGACCAGTCAAGTATTAAGCCCTGCCTGTCTCTGTCTAGATTTGACTGTTGACTTGCCTTCACCCTATACAATTCATGACACATCAAGCTTTATGTTTTAGGTCTTCTACTGAGTTCATGGTATTCCACAATAAGATTTGTGTCAAATTTTTATTTAAAAAATTACCAAAGTGGGTACCTTTTCAACTAGACCAAATATTGGGTGTTTGTTTGTATGATTGTTTTTAGCAAAGTCAATGTCACAGTCATCACACTAAGCATTATCACAAATCATGGTGCCTGGATAAATAAAATGCCCATGGATGAAGCTTGATATTGGATACTTGTTTCTGTCTCCTCACTTGACTGTACTATTTCATCACTCAGAATTTTTGTGAGGTAGCTATTATTCTTTCAGTTTAAGGATACAGAATCTGAAATACTTAGGCTTACCTAGAGTGTCAAGGCATTTGGGAGATAGGACCAAACTTCAGAACAAGGAGCTAATCTACAGGTAGAGACTAGACCTTGCAAAGGAAGAAGTGTCCACATTTCCTTTCTGTCACTGGTTTCAGGGCTGCAAGATGGCATAAAACCTCAGTAATCATCTCTCTATTGTTCAGAGACATAAATATGAATTCATGATGGAATTTGTTTGCCTAGAGTTATCTGATCATTGCTGCAAGCAGTGTCCAGTTAGGCAGAGAAAAGAAAGACAACTAGAACTTCACTATATAGCTCAGGTTGGCTTTGGACTCATTATGTATCCCAGATGGTCTTGGATTAGTGGCAATTCTCCTGCCTCAACCTCCCTATTTCTAGGATCACAGACAAGCAACCATATTTGACTCCCTGGTAGGTGCCCTTGCTAATAACATTCCTTAGACTTCAGGATGATAATTACCAACTATAAAGTCCACTCAATTAAGAGACCCCATTCTCAAGAGATTCCGACTCTCCAAGACAGGGTGTCTCTACCATTTTAAAGTTGTGACTGTTTAATACAGTTCTCACATTATGGTGACCCCCAAATACAAAATAATTTTTCTTGCTACTTCATAACTGTAACTTTGCTGCTGTGATGAATCATAATGTAAATATCTGTGTTTTCTAGCGGCCTTAGGCGACCCCTGTGAAAGGGTTGTTCAAACTCCAAAGGGGTCATGACCTGCAGGTTGAGAACCACTTCTCTAAGGAGGAGGAGGTGAGCCCTGAAACAGCATCTCTAAGAAGCCCCTGATGGACAGTATTATTCTTACTCCACCATTGTATTGGGATTGCCTAATGTCAGGGTAAACAATGTAGGCAAACTCAGCAGCAGTTTTTTTGAACAGCCACCCCAGGCTAAGCCTCCAGAACAGTTTGAGTTGCACTGTGCCCCTAGCCCTCCTCCCCGACTTCTCCATCATTAGAGTGACTATTGCCTTTCAATCACAATGGGATTTTTGGCCATACAGTGTTCAGGTTTTACTTTCCTTGTTTAACTCTAAGTTGAGAGAGAGAGAGAGAGAGAGAGAGAGAGAGAGAGAGAGAGAAACAGAGACACACAGAGAGAAACAGAGACACACAGAGGAAATCCAGAATAATTAACTGTGGTTTGTTAATTTTTCTTTGACTCTCTCCTCTATTTCTGTGTATTTTAATCTGAGAAAAATTGCACTGTGCTATATTCCAGATGAATAAATCTTCCAAGAAGGACCCCAGTTTTGGTGTTCTTTGTACCCTAAAGCAATTTTCAGTTTCTTTGTTGTTGTTTTGTTTTTCAATCCTATCCAGAGAGCACATGTCAGTTCTTCTCCAGTAGACCAACTTCAACTCAGTAAGGGTCTCTTCCCAAGAGTTTCGAGGTGTTCTTATATTTCAGGATTATTGGTAAATGTGAATATTCATCTTCTTTATGTTAAACGACCAATTATATTATAATCTAGAAAGCATCGGGCTATAAGAAACAAGATCCAATCACTCTCTGCTTACTCCACAGTTGATTAAAAGCCCCTGGGTAAGTGTCAGAAAAACCCTAGGCCCTCATTCTTAATCTTAATAGGGGTGGGGTGTCACTCATTCTTAATCTGGTTAATGGAGTGTTCCTCAAACCTACCTCTTTTATTCCCATTTTAGTTGTAAAATAGGGGTGTGTTTTAGTGATCCCCAACATCTCATCATCTATAAGAGTTTAAAAATCTGTACCCCATTGAGAAGAACAAGGACAATATCTCCTTTCCAATTAATTCCTTGCACAAGTGGTGGTTTTGATCTAGTGGAGTGGACCATCCTAACATGTGACATGTAGATGAGAGAACAATATTGAACAGATAAAGGACAAACCTAGGAATTGAGAGGATGTTTAAAACCAATTCACCATCAAAGGTGAAAATATTTGGGTTTCTTTCCTCCTTTGAATCCAGAGATGAAAAGGAAATAAAATCCACTCTGGGGTTATCCAACAGTAATACCGACTAAAAACCACTCAGTTCCTTTTCAATGCCATTGCTATCATCGAAAAAGAGAGCAACCAGCTTCTTCCCAGGGGCTCATGGGTAGGAAGCATCCATCAAATCAGAAAGGCACACCCACTTTTCAAACGCAATTTGGCTAAAATGACTTTTTATGAGAGCCCATGAGAAAACGGTTGACTTTCAGCCCTTCTGTTATCAGAGTTGTTTGACATTAAATTACATGAACTTGGACTATAAATCTTGACTTTAGCCTCCAATGTGAGGCATTTGATGTGTCTGGGAACCTGCTGTAAGAAAGAAATTAACTGTAAAATGGAGTAAAATGCCTGAGTTCCCATGGGAAGACTCGGCTGGACTGCTAATAGATCATGTGTTCCTTTGGAAGATACTTGTTCCTTTGGTCAAACAGCAACTAATATTTTCACTTTCCACTGCCTTGAACAGGAAATATGCTACCAAGGACTGAGAGACAAGGCAAGGCATCATATCAATTACACGGTCCGTAAACATCTGCTCACCCGTGTTTCCTAACGGCCTGAATGTTTCCTGGTTGAAGATCAGTGGTGCTGCTGGCCTCTGTTAACTTGTTTTACTCTTGTGTAAATGTCTGAGAAGATTAAGTGCCTTTTCAAAGAGCCCCAGATTGAGGAGAAGATGCACTTTTCCTCTACCTTAAGAACACTGAGGGAGTTCCTGCTTTGTAGCCCAGGCAACTGATGCAACAGCCTCTGGTTCCTATAATAAAAACATCTGGGAAATCACAAGGAGCTACTTAATAAAGATATTTGATGGCCTTGATATATTCTCCTGCCTCTCTGAGGATCAATATTGAGGGTCAGATTCATTCTAAAGAAGAGGAAAAACAGGTATCTTAGGAGAAATAGAAACATGATAGTTAGAGTAAAGCACCTTCCTTACAAACTGTTCCACTTAGAAATCTCTTCTCTGAGGTAATTGTCAAGGATGGACAAAGACCATGCCCTCCTAGCTGATCTTTAAGCAGTGCTTTCAACATGTGATGTCCTTTGAACATCCACAAGGAACATGTTGTAAATGCAGAATCTCAGACCCTACTTAAGATCTGCTGAATCAGAAGTCCTCAATGGGACAGCAGCCTGAGTTGTTAAAAACTCCTCCAGGGATCCTGATAGCCTAAAGAATGTGCCATATTGAGTAGCCCATATGATTGTTGAATATATGCCATCCATGCCCCAGATCCTGAAATACCAAGCTCTCATCCATGAGCAAAGGCTCCCAGACCTGACCATCAACTGGAGGCTTCTATAACGTCTGTTACCTTTACCATCTTATACCATTCTCTCCTTTCAGACTTCTGCTGAAACATGATCATACCTCTGCATTCACGCATTCAGTTTACAGTCCAAATGTCAGCCCTTTTGGAAAGCATTTCTCAACCACAGATATTGAGTACCTGCCAGCAACCAACCACTGCCTAGATTACCACTGTAGCAACTTTCCAAAACCAAACACAACTTTTTCCGTGAGTTGAGGGTGAGTCCAGGGTCATAGTGTCTAAGTAGAATATAAAGTTTCACGAGTACAAGCACCAGATAATTCGTGCACCCTCTTTCCATGTGTATCTGTCCCATTTCTAAAGCATCCATGCTGTCTTCTTCCAGCCCTTCTTAGAACCTATTCTTATTCTTACTAAAGAAATTAATGATCAATCAGTACAAACTAAGAGACGACAATATAGCTGGTTATTTTGTTGGTCTTTAACAGAATACTCTTGGAAGATGTAATATGTGTCTCTACCATGGGTTAAATTTATCTAAAAAGCATTAGAACCACTTTCTTCTAGCAGAGATGAAGACAAATGCAGATGACAGTGCATTTAGAAGGAGTGGACAATGCCAGAGTTTTCTCCATTACTCTGTCATCAGAAATAATCAGCTCTAGGCTGGGTGCTAAGCATTAGCCCTAGTGGCCTGGGATGAGTTCATGGGGCTGGAATTCAAAACACTAACCAGCTGTGGGAACGCAGTGCACAGCTTGTCGCAGTGAACGGTGTCCAGATTACAGCTGTGAGAATTTGGGAAAACCCTTCTTGCTAAGTAAGTTGACGACTTCATTGTTTTTCTCTCTTAAGTTTCCAGTGCATGATCAAGCCCTGAAGTTATAGCTACATATATTAACAATGAAGCAAAGACAGTTGTAACAATATTCCTTGACACAATCAGGGAGATTTCAATGCTAACTGAATATTAATGACCATGTAATTCTAATTTTAAATGTGATAATAGTATTAGGCATATATATTAGAGACGTGTATTAGAGGAATGTAAGAGTGGAAAGAAATAATGTCTGGAATGTGCCTTTAAATTGTTAAGAAAAAAAAGGAAAACAAAAGAAATTAAACAGAATCACAACTCCTCAGCAATTGTTACATCTGGAGTAATTATGAGAAATAATCACATATTCTCTCTCTCTCTTTATAAAATTCTGTTTGGAAATAAACATAAAAAAGTATTATTAAAAATAAAAAACATGCATAAATAATACTAGACCAAAGATAATAAACCATAAAAGCTGTATCTTAAGTCGCACAGACACACACACACACACACACACACACACACAAAGCCTTTTCAGATAAGAATCCTTTTTTCCAAGAATAATTATGATATAATATATATATTATCTTATGATAATATTCATAAGAATAATTATGATAATTATGATATTATAATCTGCATATTTGATAGATGAGAAACCTATATTCTTCAGTTCTTAATTCTTACCTACATCCTGCTGCAATTAATGCATTGACTGGAACAGGCAAAGGAGCTAAGTAACGCACCAGATACTTTGAACAGCACACTGCTTCATTTGGTGCTTAACTGTTAACTACTGCTCAGAACAGAGAACACAGAGGGGATACACAGACTGGAGATTTGAGCATCCTTATATTTTACTACTTGAGACCTTTTTATTTAAAAAGAAAAAAACCAATAGTACCTGTGTGATGCTCAGTTAACATTTCCATACTGTAGTCTGCTCATCATAAAATCACAAGCCTGGACAATGTTAGAGCAAAGGTTCCCTTCTGATCTGAAAGGACAAGTTGCAGATGACATTAGCAAGTCTACTTTAGTTACATGGAAAATTGAAAGCAGAATTAATTCTAGACATGAATTGGCAGATCAAGAGACAGTGAATTTATTAAGCCTTCATTTTATTCTCACACAGGAAACCCAAGTGTAGGGAGCTTTGTTCTCATGAAAGACTAATTAGCCAGTGAGGCAGCATAGAAAACAAGTTGGTTCCTAAAGAGAACTCAGCCAAAGCATAATTCAGTTTAAAAAAAATCCTCAATTCCAATATTTAGTACATTCATTTTCCTAATCCTGAGACCATAAGTGACTTGCTCATGCATCTAGAAAGTTCAAGCATGAGTTTTATTTTCTTTGGAGTGATTGAAAACTGTAGAAGATATGTACTTTCAGCAAAATTAAATTCTTTCAAGTAGAAGGATTGGGTCACCCAAATCAATCTAATGTTTTGAGCAAAGGCCAACACTGACTTTACAAACGCATGGCAATTTCAGAGAGATGCCACCTTTGGAAGTGATACTTACTGTGCAAAACTATAGTCCATTTCATTCGCTCTCATTTAATTCTAATGTCTTGCGTATTGCCACATAGTGTCGTCTGTATTTATTCTACTTGTAGCCACTGTATGGGACATGTCAAGGTAGTATTCCACATGTGTTGAGGCACACAGTGCATGTTGTCTTGTCTGTTTACAGTATCTCATCATATAAATTATAAAAACATAAAGATGTTACATACTGAGATGTCTAGGGTCTCATGTCTCACAAGTGTGTGTCAGTTAGAAGATGTCCCTCTGCTCACAGAATACTTTCTGTCTTCTCTCATTGGAATCAACTTAGCATTATACTTCCTAAAGCCAATATGACAATACTATATGGTGGGAACTGACTGAGGGGAAGAAAATGTGTTATTTCTCAGAGTAACCTTGAAAAGTAAAGACAGTCTGCATAATAGCTTAACCACCATTTATTGCAAAGCACATAGATACAAAATGATGATGCTTCTATATCTGGATTATGGCAAACTGAGAACTTTTTCTCAAAGATTTTAAAATATTAGTGTGGGGCTCTTTGTGCATATAGAAAGCATCAAGCATTTTTAGGAGTACAAAAGAGGGTGTTTTTAGAATATTCCCTTCTCAAACTCATGACTATCATGAATAACATAACAAAGCATCATCTGAAACCTGTTGAGTGGCTGGTGAGACAGATCAGAAGCTAAAATGCTTGCTATGAAGCCATGAGTTCTTGATTTTGGATAAAAAAAAAAAATTGAGCTTGTTTGAATGTCTGTGACCTCAGCACTGTGGGAGTTGAGTGAATGAGGAGACAAGATAGGCAGACTCAGGGCTAGCCAAGTAGCCTAGCAAAATACAGACTCCAGATTCGGTAAGAGATCCTATCTAAAAAAATAAGGTAGAAAGATCTTGAGAAAGAGAACAAACATGGCCTCTATACATGCATATGCATATATACACATACTCTCACAACAACAATATCAACAACAATGACAATAGTAATAAATAAGCAGTACTATTGAACTGTCAAGTATGATCTCACTTATGTGATCCTATGAAGAAGTGAGGTTTGCATCTTGGCTGTGTCTCTGAACTATATGGATGAATGGTTCTATCTCCATTGCTTGAGCACTTGGATACTTGCAGCTCAGAACTTGGCTTTGGTCACTGACTCTCCGAGTTTGCCTTCTGCTAAGGTAATGATAACAGCAAGCATAAAGGCCCCTTTCAATGGTGATTTCCTGTATCTCTCTTATCCCAGCTCAGAAAAATCTTTCCATTCAAATGAACTGGCGTCAGTGATGTGGTAGAAGGAGGGATTTGGGGGAGGGCAAAGGGAAGGCACTCCCTTTCAAAAGCTTTCCCTGTTGGAGAGGAGACAGGAGCAGGAAGAGGAGGAGCCCAAGGATGGCTATTTTTAACTTGTAACTGGAGCCTTTGGGGCCCCTCATTTTTTCTTTAGTTCTGAACCACTTGCCAATGGCAGAAATTACCCAGGCAATTCATTCTGGCTGCACTCTACCCCCTAAGCAAATTGACAAACAATTGCAGCCGAAACCATACAGAAGGCAATTTGGACTTTCCTTCAAAATCTGCCACCTCCTTTCAACAAAATTGTCCTCTGTCAGGATCAAAGAATCACTCCCCAAAGTATATAGTTCAGAGACGGATATACTCAGTAAGAGGAAAAAAAAAATCATGAGCCTTAAAACACAGGGACCATCAAGGTCCTACACTACTAAAGGAAACAACCTGTTGTCCGTGAGGAATGGGCAGAATGAAGTGACCAATTCTGCAAGTGCCCAGATGAACGTTTTGGCAGCTCTCCTGGTCTCATGCTGGTGGGAGGCAGCGGGTAGTGGATGGTAATGAGGGCTGCCAAACCTACTGAAAGAAAAGGAAAATTAGCCCTGGTGTTGAAACAGAAAAGTCTCAGTTGGGACAAAGGCATCTCTCTCTTGAGCCTGCTGGCCTGCTTGCTCTTGCACTGAAAGAGTTGTTGTCTACAGCAGGAAGGACTGAAGGCAGTGCTAACACTTGCTGCCTGTTTTATTTTAGGATCATCCATTCAGAAAAGGAGGACAAGGACAGGTGTACTTGGACCACACATGCTTTTCTCCAGTTCCCTATGCACAAAGGTTCATAATGACCTGGCCAGGCAGTGTACTCTGATCTTTGGGAGGCCACTGAATCCGGCTGGGCATGTGACCTTAGTTATCTGTCCCGAGTAGGATCTGTTTCATCTCCCCATTCTATTGAAATTGGTTTCTCTTTGTTGAAGCAGTACCTAGACATATGTGTGTGTGTGTGTGCATGTGTATGTATGTATGTATGTATGTATGTATGTATGTATGTGTGATGTATATTACATACTACATGATATCTATATCTGTATCCATATCCATATATATATGTGTATATATATATATATATATATATATATATATATATATACACACATATATATATCAGGGATGTGGCCAGGCAAATAAAAAATGACTAGCTCCAATTGCCAAGATATACTGGGTTGAAGACAGCAGTAGAGTAGACTCCCTAGAGCATGTCAACCTGGGATGTCTTCATTGCTATGGAGGAAAAGTAACTGTCATTTGTGCTGCCTGAGAGTTCTGGGAGTACATGTGGCCATCAGTGTGATCTGCTCCATGAACAGGACTTCCAGCATGCTAGTCAAAGGACATCCACAAGACCACCCAGAACTCTAGACAGGAGGATACAGCCAATGACACACAAATCCACTTTCCTCAAATTCCCCACCCAGTTCCAGACAACCTTCATCATTGTTTGCTATCACTGCACTATTTAATATTTTCTTTGCATCAATTTTGTGCTTCACAGAAATTACTGAATAAGGAAACAATACAATCCTTGTGGGACCAACTGGAAACAGAGCTGTGGAACCCAAGTATGTGGGAAACTACAGTGGAAGAGAACAAAAAAAAAAAAAATCTGCAGAACTTAAAATAAGCAGCTAGCCTTCCTGCCTGAGACAAGTCTAAGGCTTGCTTCTCTTCTACAAAGGAGGACCCTCCCCTTCCAGGACTAGAAAGGAGTCAGAGGGGAGTTAGCAGCAGGCAGGGGTAGTTGACCTGACCTGAAGAAGTGAGAAGGACAGGACCGGAGTGCCAAAGAACTGGGACAGAAGCCAGTCTTGACATAGAATCCCCAGAGAAGATCGCATCAGCAGTACTTTTATCACAAAAACAACAATCTCAGGGTATTTCTTCTGGGGATTCTGGTTTGTGAAGCAACAAATATTTTAATTTGTAATCGTATTGTTACATTCTTTTGATTGCACAAAATTGTTCTTCATTCAAAGCTCTTCAGCTCTGGTCGGGATCTGTATTCTAAATAAATCACTTCAGGAAATATCTAAGGTAGTATTTCTCAAGTATTTTAGTCATAGTCCACTGGCAATGAATCATATTCTTCAAACTTCGTAACATGTATATATACACATTTACATACATACATGTGTGTGCATACCCACACATGATCTTAAAGAATATAATGCCTTCTAATTTTTTAAACTCTACCATATTTAATTTTTAACTGCTAGTTGTGTTATTGACCTGACTATTTACTCCCTCTACTTGAGGCTACATTGGCTTCACCTGTTACCTAATCATAATTCCATTTAGATATTTCTCTTCCACACCATCACCCTTCTAGCATTTGATCTTCACCCTGGTGGCTCATGGGAATCTAAAACCTTCACCCTAAATGATTTTTCTCTGGCTTCCTTTCTTTCTCACTACAATATATTCTTTCTTCTTAGACTATCTATCCTTTTAACTCAAAAGAGAAAGTCACATAAAAATTGTTATATTGTGGAAAAGGTTCCCAAAAGGCCTAAGAATGAAATGTAGTCTGTATGTTTGAAAATGTTTCCTAACAATTTGGTTCTTACAAGACAATAATAGAAACATACATATGCAAAAAAAGGAGAGAGAGGGGGGGGGAAGGGAGAGAGAGAGGGAATGATTACCAGCTTCCTATGAGACGCCCAAATAGCTTGCTTCCAAGTAAAGCTTGCCTATGATGGGGAGGTCCTTAGTTCAAGGCACATTGCATAGTCAGTATGTTGCGCCAGGAATGACTGGTTTTGCATAGGTTCAACTCTGGTCATGTCATCACACCAGGAGCTACATCATTGCACCGTTCGCTTTGCCAACAGGAAGGCAGAAGCTGAAACAACTTGGAGACCACGAATTTTCTTCCACATGAAATCCTAGGTAATTTTATAACTTAGAGCACATCGTAGGGAGCTGATTCTAGAGATTCTTGGTTTTGCTTTATATGGTTGAATTTTATTTTTAGAATCTCTTAATCATATACCATTGTTTTTAATTCAACACTAAAGTCATAAAATTACATTATATAGTTAAAAGACAATAAAACTTATTGTGATTTGTGTTTTGTACCCAAAAGAACTTGAATAACAATAGCTTGCATTTTGAAATCTAGCTGTGGGGCATAGGCTATACTCAGACATTTTTACTATTTGGTCTAGACAGCAATCTACAGAAACCCTGTGAGGTAGTGAAATGAATTAAATGCTTGTGTTCTGCTGAAAATTGTAATTCACCCCTAAGCCCAAAATGATGGTATGGTTCTTTTGAATGGGACTTCTTCAGAAAGTAGGGTCTAGAGAACCAGTTCTGCCTTGTCAGCTCATGTAGACACAGTGTGAAGGTGCTGATGAGAAGGAAGTCATTCTACACCAGAGACTAAACCCTGCTGTTGTTTTGATCTTGGACTTCCCATCTCCTAGTTCTACTATGAAAAATGAATTCTATTACAGCACCATGAACATTACCATGCTGAATTAATATTACCAAGATTGTAATATCACTGTTACTAAGAAACAATGTTGCTGAGAGACAAAAAATGTCACTGTTGCTATAAGAAAATCCAGTGTCCTTTAAGTTACAAAATACAAATATACAAAATACAAAATGAATTTTCTAGGTTAGATCCACAGCTGACCTTGAACTCAACACTAATGATTCTCATTCTGTATTGTCCAATAAGCAGCAAGAACCCTAATATTAGAAACAGCTTTTGCACATCCATTCTGCCTCTAACTCCTTCCACTAAAAAACATGAATATGACAACGGTCAAATACTTTAGAAAATAATTTTTAAAAGTGTGTCATCAAGACAAATTAGTAAATGGCTCATTTGTAATGATGTAACTGTGAAAGCTCTGTATTTCATTTATTTCAGTATAGGTTTTGCTATTTTGTTTTAAGACAATCAGCTTATGAGAGACAGAGAGCAATTGCCAGTGAAATGATGGTGTATATCACATAGTTTTCAAGAGGTTGGGGAAGAGCTTGCCAAAGGAAAAACTGCAGGGTGTGTCAAGGGGGAAATCTAGAGGGTCCTATAGGAAAGTGGCATTAAAAAGGGTAAGCAGATACAGTATCAGTTAGAACAATTTCTGAAAACTCAGGAGTAAAGCTGTCTGATACTCACCAGCCCCTAGGTGACAAGGAGACATACAGAGTGGCCCAGACTGTAGGAGACTAGGCCACAAACTGGTTGTTATGTATTTGAAATGAGTAAGAGAGCTGCTATCTTTATAAGTTGGAAACGTTTATGAGTGAGGGACATTTTCTCCAAGAACTCAGACTACAAAACAAGATAAAAATTGAAACTGAAGACAATACACGCATACATGGGCTATGGATCCAGAAACCTGGGTCTGGGGTAAAGATCTGTTTCTATGAGTCCTTAGGCAATGGACTCTGTACTAAAATAAACAAGAAAAAATTAGAAAATAACACATACTTCATATTCTTCTCCCCTCAAAAATGTAGTGATTAAAAGTCTCAGTACTAGAAGTATTTAGAGGAACCTTCTTTAAAAAAACATATAATATACAAAAAATTTTAAACAACATTCTTTTTTGTCATTATATCCCTAAAAAGTTACATATCTAATATAAAGACAACCATAAATTCAAAAATGAATACTTGGAACTTTTAATATAGACTTTTAAACCTGGCACTTAATTCTCAGAGATCAGAAAGTCAACCTCATATACCTTGATGACCATTTTGATGTTCTACTCTAAAGAGCTTCATTTAATTCATTTATTAGAAATTTCAGCTAACTTCTGAAAAATAACCTGCTAGATTTGATCAATAACTGCCACAGTAAGGAGTTTTATGTATAAATTTTAAGGTACATGTTTAGAAATAAAAATCATGTGGGTTTAAACACAGTCCTGCCTTTACTTTAGCTTTATAATCTTGAGTGGAGAAATTAATCCTACCAGAATTTTGTTTTTCACATCTGTAGTTCAAAGCAGTGTATGTGAAGATGCTTCAAAGTACCTTTAGCTCCATCTATACAAAAATATAGAAACTGTTCATTAAAGTTTCTCAAAAAAGCAAAACTTCCCATCACAGTCAAGAACAACAACAACTAATATTCTATCCTCTATTATGCAATTGTTACTTTGGGATGCTAGTTTACTAATCGCTCATAGGTAGGGCTTCTCACATCAAAGAAACATCTGTGGAAGTTTTTAAGTATCCATGTGAGGAACTACCTCCCAGAGATTGTTCTAGGTACATTATGGGCACTTCCTTTTTTTTTTTAGGGATAGATTCTGTACCTTGTACATGAAAGTTAAGTGCTAGCCATCTGAGGTCTATCACCAGCCATGGACATGGAAATTTTTAAAGGTCACAGGTGACTTTCTGAACAGTATTGAGATACACTAAATCACAAGAAATTCTAGAGCATGTGTGAGTTAAATCAGAAAAATGCCTTGAGTTACACTTCTACAGACACACTGACATATGCTGGTGGGTAGGCAGGACATCATGAATTAGCCTCAGCCTCAACAAGAGGTGATGGGTAGAAAATGACATCATGAGTGACTGTCTGAGAGAGAAGAGAGAAAAAAAAGAGTAAAACAGTATTCTTTCTTCTTCTAGTAATAGTCAGATCATTGCTTAGCTTTGGGCATCCTGGAAATAGCAAGATCTGCTCAGATACAATCTCACAGAAGGCTGATGGTAGAGAGTGCAGTTAAGTTCCCATTCAGGCAATAGCAGACAGCCTAGAGGAGTTGCAAAAACAAGAACAGTGACACAAGTCAGATAGTGAGTACTTGCATGGCCTCCAAGAGGATCTTTGGTTCTTCCAGGAGCACTATCCAGAGGAGAGTGATATGAATGCTAAAGGCTTGAATCACACAACTGAAGGTCAGTATGGTGTCCATAGCCCCTATTCTCTGCGTTTCCTGTGTCTAGACTACTTGTCATGTAACCTTGCACGCCCTTCCCCCTGATCTCTGAACATGTAACATAGTTTGGCAAGTGAATTGACAGAAGATGAAATGGAAATCACTTCTGCATTTCTACTACCTCTCTTGCTCTGGTTTGTGTCATGTGAGTATGACTCCTTACATCAGTTGAAAATAAATTGTTCCAAGAGAAATAAGTAATCCTAGCTGAGGCCAAAGGGCTCAAACCTGACTCTGAATTGTTGTCTATGTAATCCCTTCAATTGATTGTGAGTGTAACTCATGACAATTTAAATATAAAAATGTCTCTCCCATGATTGTACTAGTGTATAAACAAATTTATTGCATTAAAGTTTTTCTTGCCTTTAGGACCATAGTGAAGAAAGAAATAGCTACATTTGAACAGTGAAGAACCTCTTGTACCAGAAAATAAAGGTAAAATTGGAGACAGTCTTTATGAAGAATGTACCTTAATCCTACAGGTGCTAAGAACTGATTTCTAGCAATAAACTGGATGAATTGGAATTGGGTTCCTGCTCAACTGAACTTCCAAATGGAAGCACAGCCCAGATAGCAGTAATTGTTACCTGGTGACACCAGAAGCAAAGCCCCAATAAATTATAGGAAAAGAAGGAGAAGAAGGAGGAAGAGGAGGAGGAAAAGCAGAAAGAAGAGAAAGAGGAGGAGGAGGAGAAGGGTAGGAGGAAGAGAAGGAAGAGGAAAGGAGAAGAAGAAGGAGGAGAAGAAGGAGGAGAAAACAAAGAACATTTACTTGCCTAGCTTTGAGCGATAGGATTACTCTTGAGTGATAGGATAAAAGTTATGCAGCACAACACCTGGTCTAAGATGTATATAATTTTAATCTTCTGCTTGTACAACTTTCTATGCAGTGATAGGTAGCATACCAACTGACACCAGACTCACAGATTTATTAGTTTTGTGAACAGAGTAAAGGCTTGTTTGATGCCACTGAGTTTATCAGGAGAACCAAGTTGCTTCCAGCCATCTCAGCTGTGCACATTATAGATAAAACTTAGCCAAGGCAACTGGAGCAACCAGTCTATGCCAAATAGGACGACAAACCAATCCAATCAGAATCAGCTTATTCCAGCACAGGTCTACTGAACCACCAAACTCATAAAGTAAGTGGATGTTTGTGTATACATAGGAATAGCATTGTAATTCTGTATTGTTCTAGCAATAAATAGCTATCAGAGTAATGGCACAAGTTAGTAACTTGTTGGTTACTATTCTTTCAGTATCTCCAGACATGTAGTACTTAAAGTTACATCAATTGTAACTAATATTATCTCACAAAAATAGCATTAATTTTGACCTTAATGTTACTATCCAATGTCTCAGTGGTGAGTTCTTGAAATTTAAGTTATCTCTATTTTACTAAAATCATCAGTTTTAAAGTTAAATGCTAAAAAACAACTATCTGCAATTCTTAGAATCTATGCTTTATTTATACACATGCTATGAGCTGAACATCCTAGGAAATAGATGCTGTACTTTCAGGTTTTAAAATCTTCAATGCTAATTACAAATTTCTGGCCAGTACTTCTAAGAAGCATTCGATCATAACCTAATTTTAGAGACCTAGCAATATGATCTCTGCAGATCTTAGGCCCTTTTCTCTCTCAAATATATTCATTCTCCATTGTAGCAATTAGAGAGATTTATCCCTTCTTATATTAGTGGGTATTGAATAATTTCCATTCATCTTTTCTGAAAAAGAACTGTGAGATATGTAGCAATGGTAGACCTAGGGTACTTCTCTACTGAGATGGTTTGTCTTCATTGTGTATATAGACTAATGTAGCCATTATATGTGAAAGCTTCTTTGTTGTCATAGTGTAATTAAATACTAGGATTGGAAAGTGAGAAGTGGTTTTGTTGATGTCGATACTGAGCCCCTTTGGCTTATGCTTCTGTTATTTTAATTTACGTTTAAACACACTGAAAATAGTAAAATAAAAGCGCAATCTCTATTACATTTCAAGGAGAATAGAAAGGACATGAGAAGATTCATTTATTTCTGATCAGCATGTATGTAGTACTTGACATGACTTTGGAAGGTTATTTGGATTTACTCTCTAAAGATAAATGTACATTCACTTTAAAACCCAGCAGAAATATTCCAATAAATTTCATAGCCATGTTCATGATAGATTTATGCAGGAATGCTCATAACAGAATTATTAATGAAGAAAGTAAGAGTAGAAAAGATATATATGCATTCCTCATACATAAGTCTCAAAAAAGTTTTAATCCAACACTTTAAAAGCTTATCTCTGTAAAAATACAAAGTCATTTAACTTTGGGCTCCTCTAAAATAAATTTAAAAGTTATAAATTTTCTTATTCCAAGAGGGAAGAACCAGGGCATAGCAGCACCAACACCTACTATATCTATCATGCAATCCAAACCTTGTAGCTCAATGTCTGGCAGCCAGAACAGATTCGTGATCTCTAGGACTTCAAAATGCTTGAGCATCTCTGTTTCTCCAGCTCTCTGCAACACACAGGGCCTTTATATTAGGACTGAGACTGTTTTTCTCTACATTTCCCACTGTTCTTGGTGTTCATTCCCCTGTCCTGGCATTGCCAGTATCCTAGAGTCTCAACTATGAAAGCACCATAACTAATGACTTCCTTAGGGACCCCATCCCTGCCACATTGCCCCAAGCCTGAGTTTTTTTCTATGAATTCTTCAATCTAGAGGTCTCCAATACAACTAAAGCAGCACCTCCACTGTGGCTTCTCCTGGCCTCTCGTGGTGCCAAATGTCAATTGCTCTCCATGACCCCTTCAATCCTATAACTCTCATGCTGCCCAAACCAGCATCACATGGAGGCTTTTAAAGACTACTAAATTCATATGACAACTTTCAGTGCTGTGATGTTCTCCACTAGTCCATGCTTCTGTTTGTTGACTCTAAGAAAATATTTCCTAGAAACCCCCAGGTGTCACTGAGCTGAAGACCTCAGTGATATTGGTCTCTTAATTACATCTGATTCTTTAGCTTTAGTTTATGGGAGTTAAATCAGCACTGATTTCTCCAGTAAAGCAACAATTCTACTTCCAAAGACTCTTAATCCAAAATATCACACAAATTGTCTTTGCTTTACACTGAAGCTTCTTAATCCAGGCCTCTATTATCTATAATTCTGTCATCATTATCTTCCAAATTCCTACCACAGCTCATTAAGCTCTGAGCACTCAGTGGTTTTTCTAGCCTATTTCACTCACCCCAAATCCTCCACAATCCTCGCCAAAACAACATCCAATGTCCCTTGTACCAATTTCTTTATTAGTTACCTTTCTGTTGTGATGATGAATGACATTACTAAAAGAAACTTGAAAGGAGCAAAGAGTTTATATGGTTTACTGGTTATAGTCTGTCAGCAGACAGTATAACATACCAACTCATTACCACTGTTATTAGAAGAAAGGCAGAACAAATCAAAGAACTGAATTGTCAATAATTATAAAGAATTAAATCCTAAAACATAGAAAATAAGTTATTATTTTCCCTTGACAATGGAATTTATTCACATTCACAATATTCTTGTTAAAAATCTTTTACAGAATATCTCTTGGGGACACAATTAAGGGGTACCTTAAAAGGTAATACTAGTAGATATCAGTCTCTAAGTTCCTTTGATATCTTTCTTTCCAGTCTTTTGAAAATCTTCTCTTTTGCTTCTCTTCTTTCTTCTTTGTCCTTCCTCTTTGCAGTGAAAAACGGCAATTGTCAATACGGTGACTATTATGGTAGACTCTAGTCCTTTCTGAAAGTCTCCAGGTCAGGCTGGTAGTCAAGATGTATTATTTAACTCCCATAAAACTCAGGCAGTTCCTCAGTTGAAAGTATGGTGGTAAGGGACTGAGATTTTACCACAGCATTACAAAGGCAGCTTTCCACCTAACAGGGCATGCAGAGTGAACATTGCTTTCATACTAGCTTTCTGTTCCTAAAAGCTAGCACTGACTTGAAAACAAGAACATCACATTTGCATTTCTAACAGAGGACCCAGGCACTCAATACATTCTCATTATTTTAGTACAGGTAGCTCTTCCAATTGCTTTATAGAGGAAACACAACAACAGCATCATTATACAAATTGCCCAGAGAGTGTATAATTCTCAATGCATACACCAAAGGGATATTTAACCAAGGATCTTCATCTCAGGCATGGACTCATGACACCTACCAGTTGCAGCTATGAGAAATGAAGCCTTTATAGTAGCCCTGAAGAAAAGACAGAGCAATTGGCTTCAAGTGCCTGTCTTCACTTTCCTGAGGCCAGTGAGCTGCATAGGCTGTAACCCAGCAGGGGAGGCTATCTCACTGACCTCTTGCACCAAGAAATTCCTCTGGTTTCTATTTCTAACTTTTTCATTATGCAACCCTGTTCCTGGGATGGAAGATTACTTAAAATGCTTGAGAATTTGTTGCCCTCTCTTGAGCTAAACCATCAATCTTTGAACAAGAGATATTTCTCATCAGTAGTCTATGTTCTGGATAGAACCTTTGGGCATACAATGAACAGACCAGTAGACTAGAACTTCCTAGAGATATATCAATCATTGTCCAAGAATGACCAAAAAAAAGAGAGAAAGAAATAAAGAAAGAAACAAAGAAAGAAATAAAGAAAGAGATAAAGAAAGAAACAAAGAAAGAAACAAGGAAAAAAGGAAAAAACCTGGGCTACAACTAGAGTCAGAGTAAAATCTGTGCCCAAACTCATCTCCTAGCAATTATGACAAAAAACAATGATTCAGCATTCAGCTGCTGATTTTCCTTCACTGCTCAGGACTCTGTAGTTTTAATTGTTCTCAAATTATTCTCTTCTTTTACTTTTTGGGCTATGTGTATGCTATGTATGTGATGTAAGACTGTTGTGTGTGTTTGTGCATATAAGTACACATACCTCTGTGGAAGCGTGTGAGGAACCCACCTTTATTGCTGTATGCTTTGTTCCATTGAGACTAGATCTGTCATTAAACCTGATGTTCACCATCTGAGCTAGACTGCCTGGCCAGTTTGCTTCTGGAATCTTCCTGATTCTCACCTATCACTGAGGTTAGAACCATGCCCAACTTTTCTGTAGATACTGGGACTTCAAACTCAGGTCCTTCCTCATGATTGTACAGCAAGTACCTCTTACTGACTCAGCCACCTCTTCAAACCCTGTACATCATTCTTCATCCCGTTTTTTGGTCTATTAACCTGGAAATCTAGAAAATGTTTTAAGTGCATCTGTATAAAATATGTACATTTGATTTGCCATTATTAGATAAGCACTATAGCATAATAATCAGTTACATCATATTAAGAATTATAACTAATCAAAAGATAAATTAAAGTATACAGGATTAAGTAGAGTATTTCAAGATTCCCCAAGCAATTGTAGACTTTGGTGTCCATGAGAAATCCTAGACCAATTTTTGCAGATTCTGAGAAATTGTTATGTATTGTTGAAATAGGCTCTGCACCCACTCTTTAGGCTACAAAACTAGGCGGCTTATCAATAGCAACCTGGCAAGGGAAGACAGAACTAAGAAAAAGACTGGAGTTCTCTTCTCACCCTTCTCTAACTGGTGGTTCACGCAGCAACTAGGACTTCTCCATGGCTCTGATACCTGCCAGAGAGGCTATTAATTGTTCAGCTTTGGTTCAGTGGTCACAGATCCTATCATCAGAGATATCCCTTGACCATGGGTGGATATCTAGTCCCATGGCAAAAACAAACCACTGAGTTTAGGCTAATTTTCCAGTTATTCATTTCATGCCTCATGTATCCAGAATCTGATATTTATGAATAAGAAAATAATTCTACTTGTATAGACACCGAAGTTCTTACATTGCTCAATAAAAATGCCAGCAGAAAAAAAAAAAAAGAGTGGAGGAAATTCCAACATAGACAAATGGGTGTTTAGAGCAATGAACACTTCTTTAAGGTATCCCAGTTTACTCTATAGGAGAACCTGCCTATTCCAGCAGTCAATGATCATCATCTAGCCCAGATTTTAAAGAAGGGAGTAGATACTAAGGAGCATAGGAAAGAAGCTGTTTAAACACTGGACAGGCAGCTGCCCTTAGTTAAGCAGGACATACTGCATACAAGGTAGGCTCCTGAATACCGTCATGTGATTTAATTCTAACCACACCAGGAGATGGACTTCACAAGTATTTTTAAATTTTCAATTGAAAGTTTTAACAAATAGGAGGATATGGCACAGGAAGTTTAAATTACTTGTCTAGAATTGTGGAGTTGGTGAGCTAAGGGGTAAAGATTCAGGATAAGATCACAGGGTTCCCCAGGCTAAATCACCTTCAGGAAATGAGTCAAGCCAAAGAGAAATAAAGTAAGAGGCAATAAAAAGCTATCATGCTATTAATAATAGAACATAAAACAGCACTTCTCTTTTTTATTTCATTTTCCAAAGTTTCCTGGGTTGCATTTATAGCAGGTCCTGTGAGCTTATCCCAGGAAAAACCAGTCACTCCATAATGGGGACAGTGCAGGAGTGAGTGGCTTTAATGGGGAGACAGGATAATTAACAGCAAGGGAGGGATCTGTTCTGTTATCACAGTCTGTTGGTGATTTTTCAGGCCTGGTGACTTTGCAAGGCTGGAGACTTGCTTCCTCAGGAAAAGGGAGAGTGACGGAAACATTTCCTCTCTGGAGACAGGATTCAGCTAGACCCTGGTCATAGGGGAGGGACTTCACCAAGGCACGATCCAGCTAGGAGATCTCCTAAGCATGCTTACCTCATTTTTCTAGTCTCATACTAGGGCCAGCAATGGAGAAAGACATATATGGAACATTTATATTATATGAAAATGTTAAGGACAATACCACAAAAACTGGTGCCTATAGAGGAAACAAAGAAAGTTATACTAAAAAACAACGATTTTGCTTCTAGTTGGTTTTCATCTCCTTAAAAAACATTTATATATTATTATCATGTATAAGGGTATACACATACATATTAGAATACAACTTTGTGGAGTAAAATCTCCCCTTCAACCTTGACATCGGTTCCAGATATTGAACTCAGGTCCTTAGTCTTGATGCTAAGGAGTTTACCCACTATATAATCTCACAGGCCTGATTTCTTAAATCAAGATGCTAAGTGTGTGTCAGAAAGGGATACATTTGCACAAACCCTCTTGTTAAATTGACAGCAAATCCAACTCATAGAAATCCAACTGATATAAAAGATACAACAAATGCAATTAATTCAACCCCTGATGATGGGTTTTAAGAACTATCGCACTTAAGAACTGGAGTGTCTTCTGTACATCTTGGGATTACAGCATTTGTTTGTGCATTCCCTTCAAATTCACCTTGATAACCCAAGTTGGCAAATCCAGGCTACTTTATATCC
The DNA here is from genome assembly GCF_004785775.1 of Grammomys surdaster. Classification (NCBI taxonomy): domain Eukaryota; kingdom Metazoa; phylum Chordata; class Mammalia; order Rodentia; family Muridae; genus Grammomys; species Grammomys surdaster. The sequence goes on from NW_021604587.1 coordinate 11,041,129, forward strand.
CTCTTAGCAATGCTATGGACAGACAGGATCTATTATCCCCACATTCTCCCTTATCTCCATAGGCCATCATAGACCTTCAGCAAAGCTACTGTGTTAGTGTAAATGTGGGTCCATGCTCACCTGACTGCTTATGCTAGCACCATGGGACAGGCATATAGAGTTTTCTCTGCTGGAGTCACATGATCAGTAAAGAAGAAAAAGACTTCAAGACACAGACAGATGATTTTTCCAGGAAGAGAAAAGTAGACAAAATACTGGACAGCATAGCAGTAAATTCCCAAAAATGGGGAAATTGATTTTAAAATATAGAGTTGCAATAGATGATTTTTGTGATTGTTTCAAACAAGGTGGAAAGATAAACCAAAAACTATTTATTGATTCCCTTTTATCTCCTTCCATTCACCCAAGTGATAACCACTTACATATCTGATGCACTAGGAAGACTTGATTCCTTTATTATGTATCAACATTCTTGCTTTCCTACAAACTGTAGGGGATGCTTCTAAACTTAGAGAAGCATGCAATAAAACTCGAGACATTGCTGAACACTGTGGCCCAAGCTTCTAATCTCTATATCAGTAAGATTAAGGCAGAAGGATTGTCTTTGAGATCACCCGCAGGCTATTCAGTGAGTTTCAAGTCATTCTGGATTACATGGTGTATGATCCTGTTTCACAAAATTCAGCATTTTATGTTAAAATTACAAATAACAAGAATTTAAAAAGAAGCCAGGCGGTGGTGGTGCACACCTTTAATCCCAGCACTTGGGAGGCAGAGGCAGGCAGATTTCTGAGTTCGAGGCTAGCCTGGTCTACAGAGTGAGTTCCAGGACAGCCTGGGCTATACAGAGAAACCCTGTCTCAAAAAATCAAAAAAGGAAAAAAGGAAAAAAAAGAATTTAAAAAGAAATGTTTTGATATCTTGTGTGTTTATTCCAGCTCAAATACTTTGCTCATCTCTTCATTTCCTTCTGATATGTAAATTTAATAATAATAGCACTTTTTTTCTAAGTAACTATCCCCCAAATTAAGTTGAATTGCAACAAAGAGTTAAAAAAATTAATTTATGGAATAAAACGGGTTTTTTTCCTGTGTAAAAGTTATAAAATAAAATAGCTAAATCTTTTCACTGTTCTATGATCAATCATTCCGAATGGAGATATATAGATAGCACATTTGAAGGATCTATTCCTTGAGTCAAAGAAACCTGCAAAAGTAATGGCATGAAGAAAGAGCTCTCTCCTCCTACTCACTTCGCCATTGTTCTGCTTTGTCTTTGGTTCAGCATCATGTGTGCCCCCAAGCGCCAAGAAGCTGAGTGTAGTAGCATGTCTATTTGTTTTGGCCCTACCAGAGTTATTCTATGAACCACTTTTGCTTGCTGGGTTCAGGGAAGAACAATAAATACTAATGATGAAAAAGGACAGTTTGATGCTATGACTCAGTGGAAGTCAGAGGTCACATGGCAGTTGACCTCCAACGGTACAGCTCCCATTTTCAGGTCAGTTACAGTGCTGGAGAGACAGCACGCTGGAAGGGAGGAGGCCCTACTTCTTTTAAACACAAGGATGTTGTAATGCCTCAAAAGACAAGCACACTTTGCTTATTTGTTTTCCTGTCCGGAGAGTGAGGTTGGCAGTCCATAAAAGAGGGGGTGGCAGTGCCAACAAGGTCATGACACTTCACAGTCAGAAAATGTTGTATCTGGGATTATTCATAAGGATTTATGTATTGTCACAAACCCATTACCTTAACAGTCTTATGATTCATGGATGGTCAGTTGTATCAATGATAACATATTTAAAATGACTCCTTTGAGATAAAAGAAAAAATATACCTCATCCTAAAATAAATGTGTTAATTTCATAAGTTCCAATAGTGAGGAAATCATAATTACAAAAGGGGGTCCTATTTCTTCTGAATGAAGCATCATAAGAAATAAGGAAGTTAAATGAGGGGGTGAATTGGAATCCCAGCACTTGGAAGGCTGAAGCAGGAAGATCTCAAGTTTCAAGCCAATCTGGGCTACACAACAAGAGCCTGTCTTAAAGGAAAGAATAATAGCATACAAGGGGTTTGCAACCCCACAAAAAGAACAACAATATCAACCAACCAGCCCCCCATTCTGCTAAGCTCCCAGGGAACTAAATCACCAACCAGAGTACACATGGAGAGACCCATGGATCCAGCTGCATGTGTAACAGAAGATTATCTTATCTGGCATCAATGGGAGGGGAGGTCCTTGGTCCTGTGGAGGCTCGATGAGGGGATGCTAGGGCACTGAGGTGGTAGGGGGTGGGTGGGAGAGAACACTCATAGAAGCAGGGAGACAGGGGGAGAATAGAGGTTTAACTGGGAAGGGGATAACATTTAAAATGTAAATAAATAAAAATAACTAATAAAAATAAATAAAGAGAGAGAGAAAGAAAGGAAGGGAGGGAGGGAGGAAGGAAGGAAGGAAGGAAGGAAGGAAGGAAGGAAGGAAGGAAGGAAGGAAGGAAGAAAGAGTTTTCCCCACAATCCCTTTGGGACTGCTATGGTGCTTTGCCCCTTCTGTAACAGGTTACATAATGGAATTCCCTATGTAGTAATGAGGGTTCTCATTGTCCAACTGTTTGGATATTTTCGTAAGTTAAAGAAGTGAGCAGTGTATCTTTACTATGAGGATGATAGGGTGGTTATTTAACTTGAACTTCTGTTGTGAGTGACAATGTATGGAATGGTACTGCTAGTGTAAGTAAGCTTTTTAAATGATCTTTCTGAAAATGCCTTCATTCCCATCACACTGTAGGATTCAAAGTGAAATGGCATGATTTATAATTCATTCACATAAAAAAAATCATAGAGGTGGTATGTTTAAAAGGAGAAGGGCTATCGGGTGAACAAGAAAGATTGCTCTAAATCCCATAATGTTGTTTAAGAATCAGGAAGCCTCATGTCCATAAATAAGGCTTATCCCATAGATGCCCCTCACACATCTTGCAGTGAACACAGCACAGTAATTACCTCTGAGATACCGTGCTATAACTTCCAAGAACACAGCTAGCAGAATCTGTTCCATGACAAATGGTTCCTCCCATACACACAGCTAAACTATACTTTCCAGGCTCCCGTGCTATAGAACTAGTCATATACCTGAATGCCTGTCAATGTAGGATAAGCAAGAGCACAATGAGCCAGTGATGGCAGGGACATGAAACCCTCCCAAGAACTTTTCCAGAGTCTCATTTTCTTCTACGATATTTATATATTGAGAATCTAGCTAACCTTTAAGAAGCCATAAAGAAAAGGACCTGTGTCCCCAGAAGACATCCCCTTGGCTGTGAACAAATACAATGTACCCTCTTTCTGCAAAAAATAAACCTAGTGTGCTAAGTTTCTTTGACTCAGAGTGCCAGTCCTGATTGAAACCATAAGCTAGTGGTACTTCAAGCTCCCTTCCTCTCAGCCCAACAAAAAAAATACATATTTCCAATATATTTAAATATATTTTAAAACAGAAAATGTCTAAATAAAAATATTTTAAAGAGTCAATAATCACTGATCAATCTTTTAAAAAAACTGGCATATCGAAAGTATTTTTAGCCCATATGTGCAAATTTATAAGGTAATAAATGTCAATACTATCATGTTTAATATTGTTTTATCTATGGTATGTTTGTGTCTATGCATGACATGCTGTGTAATGTGGGTACATGTTCTGTAGTGTCCATGTGGAGGTCAGAGGATAACCTGTAAGAGTTCATTATCTCCTTCTACACTGTGCATCACAGGGATTGAACTTAGGGCTTCAGGTTTGGTAGCAAGTACCTTTACTTCCTGAGCTATCTCTCCAGCCCTCAATTCTAATCTTATGCTTCAAACCTTAAGTAAGTGAAAATTATGTCCTAAGTTACAAAGATATGATACAGAAAATAAGATTATCTTAATAATTTCTTCAAGGGAGGATTTTCCCCCAAAGCAAACCAGTTTCAGTAATCTAGCATTAGAATAGCATAAAATAGAATTTCCAAGTTCACAACTGAGGATAGGAATTGACCTGATCTAAATTATGGGCCTGAAAAACTCGAGTCATTTAATTTCATTTAAAATTTAGGTTGGAGGCATGGGGGATCGTATAATAATGACATATCCAGTCAAAACAATCAATGGATGGTGGACTGAGTGGTAAAGCATTGTAGACCTGCAACATATCAGAAGAAAGCATCAGTAAACAAAGCACGGCAATAATCAACAGATAAAATTTTAACAACCGCTGAATCGATGGGAAACATTTGAATAAAATCAATTCGTCTCTATAGTCTGAAAGTATCTCACCTAAGATAACAATCAATTCAGAGGAAAAGACATTAATTTAACAGTGAGAAGCCCAGTGGACAACATTTAAGCAAGTAAGCAAGGTTAGCAAGATACTATGCAGTGAGAAAACACAGAGTTGCTTCTGTGAGTTTGTGACATTAGGTCACAAGTCCTAGTTACAATCTAGCAAGAAGAATGTTGCTGAGAGCCTCCAATTGAAAGAAAATCTAAAACCAAAGCCTAGGGCTCACTAAGGCTGTTAGGTCATAGTGCACTGGGAATGACTAGGTATGTAGAACAACCACAAATCAAAAAAGATTAAAATTTCACAGCAAATAAAAATTGGGTGGGATCCTGGATTTTTTCTTGAAATTAAAAAAAAACCCTTATTAGAAAGAAAACACTGAAATTCCAGTACACTTAGTTATGAGCACTGCACTAATATTACTTCCCTAATTTTCATATTTTATAGTTGCTGTAAGCTTTTGTCACAAAAGGTTTCTGGATACAGAGCAACTTTTCTGAAAGTCCTAAGTCATTTCTATTCATCTTTAACAAGAAGAAATCCCATATTCCTTTTTTCTTCAGTAAAGATGGAGAAGTACTATCTTTCATGTCTCTGACTCCCACTGTGGAATAAATTGCACCACAGCAGTAACAACAACAACAACAAAAACTGTCCACAAATTATTTTAAAACCTTGTATTTAAGAACTTACTCTAGTTTCTTACCACCAACACTGCAATTATCTAAGTGTAGAAAATACATCAGACTAGCACACTATCTAAAGTCCTGGGGTACACCACACTGTTCAGTTAAAATCCAAGTCATGCTTATGTAACAAAGAGTGATTCTTTTTTTCTTATCTTTATGTTACCAGTCACTGTTGTATTTTACCAGGCCACTGATTATCCAGGATTCTGGGCCCTGGATCTTTTGCCACAGCTCTTTGATTTTTCTAGTTATTTTCCTGTGTTTGACTATCGTTTGGGAAATCTTGAAATAAGTTTTATCTATGACACTGGCAGTATTATATGTAAGAGATAGTAACAAGTTTAAAGACATCCATATCAACAAGCACATTCAAGTGACTACAGCATGTCAGGAAGCAGTCTACAAACCCAGAGGGGACTTCAGAAATGTATGATCCTTTATATTAAATGCTTATTAAACTGTGAGAAATGGCATCTTATGGATCATCACTTCTAAACTCTCAAAAGCATCAGACTGAAATCAGTTGAGATTTTCAAGCTTCTGCTCAAGTTAGTTTGCCAATAAATTCTCATATTTTCTATATAAAGTTAACATAAATTACCACACAAGCCACATTCCGTAGGGTCCTGCTACTTCAAGTGTGACCTATGGACGCACAGCACCAACATTACCTGGGAACTCAATAAAAAATGCCATTTTCCCAGCACTGGTCTACTGCTCCAAAGAGAATGTTCACTTTAACAATATTCCCTGGTGACTTCAGTAAGTTAGTGTGCTGCTCAGAGGGAGGGTCTTTTCGCTTAGGCATTTGAATAAGATTCATATGTTGCAAATTCATCAAGAAAAGCCATGATTCTGCTCATTTTACCAATGATAAAATGGAGGATCTCCATAAGACCATTTTATCAATGATAAAATTCAGGATCTCCTTGGTCATATTCGTATATCCAGAAGCTGGCAGAACCCAGGGGGGAAGAACTTCAGCTTCCTAATCCACTTCTTCATACTTTCCGTACCCTGAGACTCATTTTCATCTGCAAAGAAATCTTAGAAGTAAATGCTTAGAAGTACTGACCAAGAAAAGTCTAAACATCACTTCTGCTTGCAAGTTTCTCTCCACTGTGCAACAGTTGTTATGTATCAGAGCATAGCCAGACCAGGGTAGGGGCTTCCCTGCTGACTCTTGCAGATGGAATGTGTTCTTTAACAAGTCAACACTAGTGTTGGGTAGGTAAGGACCTACATCCGGTAGATCAAGGACATGCAATCATTCCTTAGGTAATTTGTTTCCTTTGTACTAGACCCAAATCTCACACAGGAGCTCTGGATTCTGCCAGTCAGATCCTCGTTTTGCAGTGACCTTTGCTGTTTATGAGGCCACATTACTAGCCAGCCCAGCCCAGCCCACTGTGAGTACAATGACAGACAGTGATAAGCAGAGTAACTATGGTTATGATTATGATTGCTTAGAAAACCTTTATTTGCAAGTAGAATAAAGGTGGTGCTGGCAAGGGTGGCTACGATTTCTGGGGAGTGCGGGTAATAGAGTTGCAAGAACATGGTTAATTACTAAATAGTCCATAGAAGGTTGCCACCTTTGTGGAAACTTTCATTCATAGTCAGATACAGGTCATGCTAAACATTAAGAAACCCTGTACAAGAAAATATAATTGCATTTGCCTTTTAAGTAATCAGTTTAAAGAAAATGACCTCAGAAATGTATACCAAAAGTTTAAAAGTTTTCCTTACACCAACTCAATGTGTTACGTTTAAAGTAACAACCATTTTAACCATTTATTAGGCAGTTTCAGCCAGGACCAGCTTGGACAACATTGTTAAGCCCTCATGTGTTAGAAGCTGGTTGAACCAGGAAAGCTATGTTCACACAGTAGGTTATCAGGCCAGCAACTGACTGTCTAGCAGACAAGTTCAGCTTTCTTCCCTTGGCAGTCTCAAGGCCCAGAGAGCAGCAAGAGCCAGCCCTGACACATCTCTGCTTGCATCAGACTTGCTATTGTGTCTTAACAAGAGAAACTCACTTAACTTATTAAAGTCTAAGACAATGTTGTAGGCTGTTATTCCTTCCCAATAACCTCCCCTACTTCATTATTATGGGATAGTTCAATGGCATAGACTGAGCCCTATTGTCACCAAAGTAGCTAAAATTCTATACTGATGGCCAGAGTATTCTGGTCTGGAAGTAGCAGTAGATAATCTGAACTTACACATGACTTTCATCATTAGGATATAAACAACTTCTGAGAGAAGCTCACAGGACCTGAGTAGAATTAACAACAGAATATAAAGACATAACAATGGCTTAAGCTAATTTTTAAATGCTAAAAACCATTAAACCACAAGTAAATGGAGGAATGGAAGATGTTAAGACGTTACTACATTTTCAAAGATGTGTTGCTCTGTCCAGTTCTGTGGCTTCTGTCTCCTGCTTGTCAGACATGCTAACGATAGAGAACTTTTCAACATGAAGAGTCTTTGATACTTTCAACAATATTACACAGATATCACTTTTATTTTTAGACCCAGATGGCTATTTCAAACATCCCCTGGGATTAAAAACATAACCCTGTCTGGGGATGTGGCTGAGTGTTAAGTACAAGCCTAGCATGTGTGAAGGGCTCAGTTCAATCCCAAGCACTGCCCCATGCACATATCCAAAAATAGTTCTAAAAAATAAAAAATTGCATGTCTAATTTATTTTCATGAATTTATTTATATGTCTAAAGTTGAAATAAGAATATGTTTGGTAATATCCTTTAAAGATTGTACAACCTCCGATTCACTGCAGCAGATGCACAGATACAATATAAGGCAGATTCTGTACCAGTTTTGTTAACTTGTGGCACAAGGGTTGTTACATTCATGGGAAATGTCATAAAGAATTCACTTGGGTCCTACATACAATAGCACTTCTGGCTAGCAAATTAAAAACCCAGACACATCTAGATCTCACATCAAAATCAGGGACCGTTTCATTCTTTAAGCAATAGAGTTTGAAATCTTTTCAACTTGAAGATACGAGATTCTCTCCATATTGCCTCTGTTCTACACACACATAACAGAGGTAGGCTCCTCCAAATCCTGAGAGTGAATGAACACCTGAATCTCATATCAAGAGAGAGACAGTTGAGAGAAGATCTAAGTTGCCTACACCAACAGCACACCATACAAAGGATTTCTTCTCCTGTTGAATTCTAACAAAGGTGATAGAAGATCCTCTTCTATAATCTGTAGCCAAAGAATCAATGCAAATTATCACTCACCTTTTCACCCCAAAGACAATATGAAAGTCAATGTATTCCACATCTCAGGGGTGAAACAAACATGCCTCTGGTTCAGTACTAAAGTTTACATAACTAGGCAAATGACATTCCAGATTGTATAGTTTTAAACAAAGTAGACATTAGACAATCTTGAAAGGCTCCTGTTCTGCCTGGAATTTTTGCAATACGATTAGACTAAATATGTTCATGGGTAAACAGATGTAATCATGTTTGCAATGTGATTCCCAGAAACATGCTTATATCAACATAGCCCCATGTTCCTAAACTAAATATAGGCTTCAAATATACATGCAGATGCCAGAGTCACTTATCTCAATGGTTATTCATTCCTTCATTTATTGACAAACACAATGCTCACTTTGGATATTCTTTTTTTTTTTATTGGATGATTTATTTACATTTCCTATGTTGTCCCCTTACCCCATCCCCCACCACCCCCTCGGAACCCCCAATCCCCTCGTCCCTCCTCCTTCTTCTCTGTGGATGTAACCTCTATCTATCCCCCCCACTCCCACCTCCCCACCCTCAAAATTCCCACCCCCTGGGGCATCCAGCCTTCATGAGGTCAAGGTTCTCTTCTTCCACCTATGCCCAGCAGGGCCCTCCACTTTTACATATTCAGCTGAAGCCCTGGATCCCCCCCTAAGTGCTTCCAGGCTGGTGGTTTAGACCCTGGGAGCTGTGGTTGGTTGGTATTGTTGCTCTCCTCATGGTGCCGCAAATCCTTTCAGCTCCTTCAGTCTTCACTCTAACTCCTCTATTGAGAACCCCATGATCAGTTCAATGGCTAGTTGTGAGCATCTGCCTCTGAATATGTCTGACTCTTGAAGGCCTCTGAGGAGATATCCATATCAGGCTCTTATCAGCATGCACTTCCTGTCTTCCACATCAGCATCTACCTTTGGTGATTGCACATGGGATAGATACTCAGGTGGTGGATATTCTTAGTTCCCCACTCTAGTTCTCTTTCCTAGGCTCTCTTGATCATTGCCCCAGTATTCTAGGTATCTTACAATTAACCCATTATGTATAAAACTCTCCTTGGCCAAACTACAAAAGTCCTGCCTGAAAGGTTACAATTTCTCCTTGGTGACTATGAAAAGACAGTCAATGTTTGACATCAAATTTAAAAAGGAGGAAAAAAAAACTAATTTCACTGTCTGACAGTGAGGTCATGGGATGAGTACCAAGCTTAGGCAACAAACTTTCTCAGCATTTCCTCCGGCCCATCCTACTTTTCTCACTCACTTTCTCGTTGAGAACTTCCTCAATACATCACATGAGTGGAATCCTTGTCTCAGGTTCTGCTCAGAGCTAAAGCAGCCTAGGTCAACACCAGTCTTTTCAGCAACTGGGAAACAAAAACGACTGATGCTCTTGGTCTAGCTTGAACTTACAACTTTAAAAATTACTACTGAGGAGTTTCACATAAGAACATTTATTATTGATAATACCCCAATGAGATTTCTGCTTCCCTTCTCCAAGTTAGCCTGTTACCCAGGTGATATAGATACATATATATGTTCCTTATGGGTATAAAAAGACAGCTGATGTTTGACATAATAGACAAAATGGAAAATACATGGACAATCAGAGTCACTTACCTTTAGGAGATAAACTAGGAGAAAAGATCTCTGCGTGCCCTACAAATGTCTCAGGCAAATTTTAGCATTGTTTATTGTTCAAATATATGATGCAAAAGGGAAGAGTTTGTGTTCTACAAGGAGAGGTCCCTCCATCTCTATAGACTTCTACTTCACAGAAAATATATAATTTTTGTTTGTTTACTTGATACTCCTATTGCAAGAACTTTGTGATAGACTTCTATAGGAACCAAAAGAATGTGTCACTTTAAATATATTGATTAAATTACCCAGCCTCTGTTAGAAAAATAAGTTTTTCATGATGATTTTTTAGAGGTGGTTCTCTCTCTCTCTCTCTCTCTCTCTCTCTCTCTTTAAATTAAAACCCACAGACATCTGTGATGGGGCTGCCTGGCCCTAGAAAATGCTCCAAAATTTGACACATTTTGTAAAACCAAACGAGATAACCCAAAACCCAATGTTTAATATGCTGCCTCCGATGAGCACAAAATATCAAACATTCCGTCTGTCTTCCTCTTCCCCTAAATACTGGAAGAGCATCCAGTGTGTTTTCTTCTCCTGCCTCCCACAACTCTGTTTCTTCCTTGCATAGAACTGTGCCCATTATATAAATGATTTAATTTTTTAATAAGGGGCAATCAAACCATCTCTCACACTTCACAACTGCAGGTTAGTACCTCTGTAGAACTTGTCTCAGAAAACAATACATGCATTCAAGCACTGTGACTCAGCTTCACGTAAACCAATTCCTCTCTTCATCGGAAGTAGAAATGAGCAGATTAGACATTAAGGATGTTGGTGCATTTTTGCCACATTAGTCATATCTATCAGCATCAGTGTTCACAAAATGTTCTCTGTGTTCTAAGATATTTGATAGCTTTAGATCCATCACCTTCTGCAAGCCATGTCTTCACGTCCTTTTTATAAATAAGAAGACATCATATAGTAGGATTCCATATATAGGAGCATTTGCTATATTGTTCTTTCTTCATTCATTGAAGTCTTGGTAGCTAATTGGTTTTTAAGAATTCAATTTGTTATGTGATACTCCTCCCATACTGAGGTTGTTTTTTAAGCAGATTATAGTAAGTACAAGAATGGCATCCCTTTAAAGGCAACATCCCTTTGTATTCATGGTGTTTAATTGTAAAAGAAACACTATAGCTATCATCTCCCTTACTGAGTCAAAGAAACTGAGGCTTAGCATTTACATAACTTGATTGCTATTAGATATAGACCTGTTGCTTATATGTATGGGCCCAGAACCAGAAACAAATGATGTTCACACCCTCTTCATTATGCCACGATGGTTCTGCAGCACCATGAGTGACTGAGCATGCAAACTGCAGACATCTCAGACTAGCTGCTTGAGCTCTGTTAGAGACTTGCTATTCTGCAGATAGGTTTTCCTTAGTTACTCTTCTGGCCTGAAAGTATATAGACAAGCAGAGTCACTTACCTTCAGGAGATGAACCAGGAAAAATGATCCCTGCATGTCATACAAATGTCTCAGGAAATTTTAGCAGTATTATCTGGATACATGAGCTGAGGAAAGTTTGCATTCCATATGAGTAGATCCTTCCATCTCTGTAGACTTCTGCCTCAGGAAAGAGATACAATCAAGCAGAACAAAGACATGGCATATTAAAACATAGGACCAAATGCAGGAACATTTGCTGCCTATATCGGAAAGCAGAATTGACTTCTGCCTCAGAGTTCATTGGAGCAGGGATTAATCGTACCCCAAGGAAACTGAGTCCTTTATTTACCCCACACAGCAATAATACCTTTTCCCATATCCCATAGATTACTTCAGTGTTTTTTTTAAAAAGGATTTAATATTGCTCATACCTTAGGTGAGAAGATTTTATCCCCCTCACCCTTTGAGGACTGCATGGACAAATAATCTGGCCCTTTAACAGTTCTTAGGAGTAGATGATCAATAGACAAGACAATTCTTGGCAGAATTCTTTCCATGCTTAGAATGTTTCACTCAAAAGTTCAAGGCCCAAGGAAATGATTAACAAGATCATACATGCCTAACCACCCAAAGGACAAGAGAGGAGGCAGGAAGCAGAGGTTCCTTGTTAATCCAAACTAAGAGAGAAGTAGAGCTACTTAGAGCTGGCACTTCTTATGAAACTTAATGCATATACAGTGTTCAACCAGTGCCCCATAAATATACAGAGTAACACGGCATAAACTTGTAAATATAATTGAACATTTCCTTCTCTTCTTTCCTGGGTCAGCATTTGTCTCTTACTAGTCAAGTGGATTCGATATACTTTATCAGTATAAACAGTACCAAGCCACTTATCTTATTATCTTATCTGTTATGAAGTCTACACCCTATATCTCTCTCTAACGATTTAAGTTATCTAAATATAAATGACCATATGCTTTTTTACATCAGTGTTTGTGTGTGTGTGTGTGTGTGTTTATGTGTGTGTGTGTTGAAGTTATATTAACAATATTTATAAAATATGTACTGACACACGTGTTTAAATACATGATAAGGAAAGAAAATTTATTTACAAATTCTCAGATCAGAAATTTGCATTGACATGAAATAAAGTAAAAACAATATTTTAAAAATCTATATACTTCATTCTTATATGTTAATTCTAGGGTATTTAAAAATTATCTAGTTAAAATATATATAAAGAAATTATAAAATGGGAAAGAAAATAAAAGGAATCCGTAAAATTAACAGCCAAAGTAAATAATCTCAAATTTCAAAAAAGATAAAATGTAATAAACTCATTTGAATTTGATCAGTACATTCCAGTGCAAAAGTTTATAACTCTTTTTATCTACAATCTGTGAATAAAAAGACTATAAAAATAAATGTGGGCATCTGAATTCTAATCTTTGAACTTGGAATTTGATGAAGTATCAAATAGTTCAGCTTCAAATTTTTAAAAAGTTCAATGCCAGGCCTATGAGTATATACTTGACAGTCTTCTTTCCAGTTTAAACTGAACCAGTCTAAGCTAGAGATTGTGGGTACAGGATCCTCTGAGAATAACCATGAGGGGCTCATGACCTTAGGAAGATGCTGGCCATAATTACTCTTAAAGGATTCACCTTCATTCCTCTAATTATTTCAGTCTTGTCTTCCCCACCTTTTGTCTCCTAACACCTGCAAAGGTCTGTGAGACAGATTTTGTCCCCATTTCATCCATATTACATTTAGCCTTGTTCTCTTCATGAAATCTTATGTGATTTTGACCTTCCTCAGATGCTGAAGTCCATTTTGCATATGTAAAATCTAAACAAGCTATGCCACATAGCTCAATTGGTAAAGTGCTTGACTTGCAGACACAAGGACCTGAATTTAGTCCTCAGAATCTAATCATCAGAAGAGAGATGTGGTCTTGCATACTTATAATCTCAAGACTAAGAAGATAGCCAGGTATATACCTAGAGCAGCTAGCCTAGACTACTTTGAAAATTCCAGGCTGGAATAAGAGACATCCCTTTGCTCCTTTGCTCCTAATCACACACACACACACACAAAGTTAGATGGTGCCTGTGAAATGACACCCAAGGTTGAATCTCTACATAAGTATGTATACAAGGAAACTAAACATAAACATACACACACGCACACACAAATACACAAGCATCATAATTTGAACAGTTGTCAGGAAGTTCTACATCAGTTTATCTAATAAGTGAGTTGACTTCTAAACAGCTAGCTTCATGTTACTGCATGTTAACAATATCAAAACATAATTGAAGGTGGGATTGTTTAGATTAAAAAACATGGAACACAAAATCACAATTTTATTCCTTCTCTTTGGCAATGAGATGTGGCTTATAGTTTTTACAAGCAAAGACAGGAAAAAAAAATCTAAGGCCAGTCCTCCAGGAGCTACCTAACTCCTAGAATACTCTAAAAATAGACCAAGCACCAAAAGTCCACCTGTAGACCATCACTGCACAAGCTCTAGATCACCCATTTTGGGGGTGATCTGTGTTTATTTAAAGAGTATGATTGGCATCACCTCTGTAAAGAGCCAAACCCTTGGGCAAAACAAACATTCTTTCTATATTTAACTTAGATCTGTGACTTACCAGCATTGGACACAACTAGTCTAATCCTGTCTTCTGTTATCTTGGACCTGGTCCTGTGAAGATGACCAGAATGTTTTCTGTTTGGAGCTATATGTTCCCTTCATGGCCTGGAGTTTCAGTTGATGAATTTTAAATTTAAGTGATCTCCCTGTGTCTTCTTTGCTGGAAGGTGAGTCTAAAGCAGCCCAGCCCCTGAGTACATCAGAGAAATTTCAGAGGTTTATCTGGCATGTCCTGTGACAGGGCCACTGGTGTCAGGTGTATCCAACTGGGACTCAGTACAAGGTGAAGCCTCTAGCTCTGCTTGCTATATGGAAACATAAAGGCAACTTGGGGTAGGGGAGGAATCTCCCTGGAGGAAAGTGAAGTCATATTGGTGGTGAACATAGGCTACACAGAAGCAAACAAGGATGGGGATGCTTTGTTGGGGGAATGTCTTCATTTCTTTTTCCCTTGCTGCTCACAGTTTAAGGGCACAGTCCACCACAGAGGAGGTCAACGCAAAGGGAGCTCAAGGTGGCTACTCATATACCAGCCATGATTGGAAAATAGAGAAAGATAAACGTTAGAGCTCGGCTAACTTTCTCATTTGATACAGCCCTTACCCAAACTTAAGGAATCATGCTGCCACTTTTTGTGTGGCTTTTTGTACTTCAATGAACTCAATTAGCACAATCCCCACCAGCATGTCCAGAAGCTAAATAATCCCTCACCATATGTCCTGGAGGATTATATCCTAGATTCTAGATTCTAACAAGTTGCCAATTGATGTTAACCATTGGAAGTGAGCTAACCAACCAATATGGTGGTTGAAAAATTACATCATAATGTGCATAGGTGACCCTGTAGTATTCTTGTCCTGGCAAGATAATGAATAGAGCCCCCTTTCATCCTCTAAAAAGCCTTAGACCAACCTGTGGGTCACGACTCCATTGATAATTTTTTATCTCCAAAAATATTTACATTATGATTCACAACAGTCACAAACTTACAATTATGACGTAGCAGTGAAAATAATTTTATGGTTGGGGGGGTCACAACAGCATGAGGAACTGTATTAAAGGGCACAGCATTAGGAAGGTTGAGAACCACTGTCTTAGACAATAGACAATTCACTATATGGTTAGACTAGGGTGGCTCCATTCTTTTTTTAGCTATGACAGTTGGTGAGGCTTCCTCCGCCTGAACATTAATTCCAGTCTGTAAAATGGGAACACTAAAAAGCACAGCCTCTCAGGGTGTTATGAAATTAAAGTTTGAACACAATGTGCTTCCTCTGCTCCATAGTAAGCACTCAATGAATTTTAGTTAGCATAACTGAAATATGTCACCTGGGAGAAAATTTGTCTCCTGAGACTGAACCCTGGTGACCTTCAATCTTTCACTCTTGGGCTGTCTTAGGCAAATACTCATGAGCTACACAATCACTCCATTACGGACTGCACAGCACAGGATGGGATTCTTATTCTGTTCTCAATTTGTATCTCTCTAGCACTGACCAGCAAAACCTCAGGAATAGTGTGCCTCAGAAAAAATTGCTTCAGGTCCTGTGTCATAGAATAATGGTGAAGGGTACCTGTAACACACTCGGATGTTTTGGTTGTTTTGAGTTTGGGGGTGGGGGTTGGAGTTGTTTCTTTGGTTTTGGTCTTTTGTTTTGTTTGATTTTGTAATAATCAGAGCTAGCGTCTGTCTGCTATCCCATCTCTAACAGCTCTGAGGTATGGAGTTCTAGACATCAAACCTGCTGAAGGAGCCCAGACTCACCTTTTCTCTTAAGCTCAAATGTGACTTCAATTACAGCATTAAATGTGTGAGGACTCAGCCCCTGCCATCTGTCTGAAGAATGTTTCAGGTCATTATTGGCTGTGATGGATATCATTTCACCTAAGAAATGAAAATGGTCTCTTGGGTTTTCTGAAAAAGCAGAAGATCAAATGAAGGGCAGGACTACCTAGATCCCATGGTTTAGCAGTGACAAATGTACTGATGGCATTTGCATAATGCGGTGAGAGTCCCTGTGTGACAAGAAAGACTCTGCCATGAAATGCAGATTAGGGACTAGGTGGACCATTTGCAGTTTGTCTTGTTGTGGGTTAGGTTTTAGAGACAGGTTTTTAACCATGTCATCTAAGCTTGCCTGAAACTTACAATTCTCTTGCCTCTCATCTACTGCTGAGAATATAGATCTTACTCAGAGATCCAGGTTTTTACATTTCCAATTACCTGCCGGTCTGTGTACGTGTAGGACCTTTGGTATTAGCTAATAACTGTGTGTTATGTATATGTGCATATCTGAAAGAATGACTGATAGTTATGAAAGTTTCCTACATGGCAGAAATTATGCTAAGTACCTTGATGCAGTTAGCCCTCACAACAGCTTTCTGAATCCTGCTCATTTTGTAGGTGAAGACTTGTGACTCATTGCTCTGAGTGAGGATATAACTTGCCCAAAACCTCATAGCTAGAAGTATCCAGTAAAAATTAAAAAGCTGACTGATCTGTGGGTAATGTCTGTGGTCTACCCACTATTCCCCAACAGTGGATTAGATACCGAAGATACAGCACAACTTTGTACTCTGCATCCTCATGGAAACGGCCCTAAAACAAATCATTCCCCTAAGAGGCAGTGGGAATTCTGGCTGGGAGCAGAGAAGACAGGAAGCAGAGTGTGGAACCAAGGAAAAGATAAGCAGGTAAACCAGAGCGAGTCTGCTGGCCTAGGCTAGGACCAAAGCAATGAAGCAGAGTGGGATGGAATTCCACAGTGGATTTTCAATTCTGTAACAATAAATGCTAACACTAAACATACAATTTGTATCTTAAAAAAAATACTCTACAGTATGGTGTATCGAATTGCTTGTTGAACTCTCAACCTTATCTCCATGGCTCATTTTACAGGTGTGATAATGGAACTCCAAGATATTAAGCTCGTAGGCCACATAAATTGCAGGAAATAGGTTTGGGTTTTAATCCAGAGAGTCTAGTTTAGAAACACAGACTCAAAAGCCTTTTGTAAGGCTGTATTCTGTTCTCTTGTTTTTCCAGAGATGTGCTTTTAGTTGATATTGTACATGACATCCTACAAATAACCATGCTGGTATGCAGTGTGTGAGCTCTCGTGGTGTCTTCTTCTTATGAATATAAGACTCCATTTACAATATTAGGCAATAATAATCTTTACAGTCAACCATAGTCAAAGTTCTGTCTGTGATTACGAAGCCACGTTGACTCCTGTCGATGCTCATGGCCATTATTCACATTGCTTCTCAACTTATTGCCTGATGACATCAGGAGATGAAGTGCATCAGGCTGGGCTGTGTGGTATCTCATCACTACACAACCATAGAACTTTTCTGAAAAAAAAACAACTGGGAACACTATCCAAGGCATAATAACCCTCATAAATAATCTACCAGCTCGAGGACATTAAATGTAAAGAAAGGCTGACCCTTGACCTCCCGTTCTCTTTAATGGTGCTTCATTAGTCTCACAAATGGAGGCAAATTCATAACAGGGGGAGAGAGGAATCAATTCTGCCACTCGAAAATAATGAAGACATATACATCAAACAACAGCTTTTTTAATTCTTTCTAATTAAGTGATTTATCCCAGAGGAGTGCTAAATTGGTTGGTGCAAATATAAATTACACAGGGCATGAGTGTTTTAAGATCAATGTGGAGGTCTTTCTGTCTGCACTGTTTTCCTCCTTTATGTTCCTGACATTAAACTACTGTTCTGAATATGCTCTAAAGAAACCAAAAACCTAGATTCTGTTAGCAGCTCAGCACTCATCCCCGCCCCCCCATGTGCCTGCTCTGCCTGACTACTCTTGTGAAGAAGCAAGCTTAGTGAGGAGATGGAGATCATGAAAAAATCTGAAGCCATCTGCTACTCCTCCCTCCACTGAGACATCAGAAGATTGCCACATTTTCTCCACGGCTTTGGGCTCTGTAGTTTAAATCTTTTTGTCCCTCTCTGTAATGCAATTCTCGACATGAAAGGATTTATCAAAAAGTCCAGAAGTTTCCCTGTTGTCTAATACATCTGTAGGATGGAATATCTTCTATAAGGGCCAAGATCTTCTAAACGTCCTATCTAACTACACAACGAAGTCAGGAATCATGCAAATATTGACTGATCATATTCATCATGGTTCTCACAGGAAACTGGACTAGACAAGAAAAGGAAACTGTGTATCTATATTTTTTAAAGCAATTTTGCTTATGAGATGAAAGAAAACTAACATTACTTTACCATGACTTTGGAAAGTCCTGCAACTGAAAGTGACTTAGACTTTCAAAACTAATCAGGGAAAATCTAAGAGTGGATCTTAATGTCCATAGATGCTAAGCAGAGGAAAATGCACTGTACTTCTCTGTAAGATTAGCAGAGCAAGTCCTGGTAATTATAACTTAAGGCAATGATGTATATAAGATACTGTAAAGTATGTGAATGTAAACACGTACATATAAAGAAACGAGGTGTGAAATGCCCAGCTCTGTGGAAATCACACCTCTCAACATCCCTTGGAGTGTGGTGTCTTAGGCTGAGTTCTCTAGTGTCCATGTGAAGAAATGATATGCGACAAATGAGTTACTAAGAGAGCTCTTCAAAGAGAAGCCAATGCATGAATGAGAAGAGCATCAGGGAAGAGGACATCATCAAAGAAAATCTGAGTGACACCCGGGCAAGCCTCAGCCAGATCCTAAACTCATCTCATACTCTGTACCCCACTGTTGCCATTGTGGGAACGTAGCTGAGCTTCGCTCACTCATCAGTCATGGAGCACAGGCTCAATGGGAAGGATATAAGCTCCCAGATACAGTTTGCTCCTTGCCGAAGGAAAATTCTAAACAAAGGAAAAGGGCACAAAGATACTGAAAAAAAAAAGCAGACGGGTACTATGGATAGGCACATAAAACAACTGGAAGGAATTGAAGGACATCTACTCAATCCCTTGAAGTCTTTGACAAGTGATGGGCAGACTACTGTGCTCCTGTGAACCAGTACTGAGGAAGAGAACACCTTATGCTTTCCCTTTGAGATAAGCTATTCTCCCATGGTAGTGATCTCAAAACACCTCTGAAGTATTACTATTCATTTATGACAGGAAGGAGATCTTGATTATTTCTAGTGGAACTGAATTTGCAAGCATAGGATAACCCATTATAAGTTGGTAGCTAGGAAAGAGCTGAATTCTTGGTTTAAGGTGGAGAGGTAGAGATTTTGTACTTAGAGAATGACTGATAAGAATGTGTGGGGAAAAATTCGACATGAAATTCTTAATAAAAGAGACCAGAAGGGCTGGGCCATGAGGAAACCACTGAAGTAGGAAACATACGGGCACTGGAAGGATGGAGTGAACTAAGGTAATGAATGGATGTCATGGGGAGTTGGCAAGTGACAGTTGGAGAAACTGAAATGTAGAAATCTACTACTAGAGTAAAACAAGGAAAAAGCAAACAACCTGGTGAGAAAACCATGTAAAAGGGATAAAAATGTTCAATAATCCAGTGTTATAATGTGAGTTATCTCTTTATGTGAATAGATAACATGTCTAGGACGATGCTGTAGGAAGGTATAAATTCAGGAGATATTACTATTTTCTGAAAGACAGCACCAGTCAGAGAACCCAGGAGAAGGATCTTACTTTAGTGTGTGACTTTGACAAAATACCCTGATCAAAAGCAATATTGAAAGGAAAGGATTCATTTCACCTTACAGTTCTAGTACACAGTTTATCACAGAGAAAAGTCATAGCATGAATTGAACACAGGAAACTTAAGGCAGGATTACCTGCTGCTCCATGCCCCGTTACTTCCAACAAGGAATTTACAGCTGAGGAAACACAACAGTAACCATGAAGGACACTGTTTGGTAGTTTACTATCTGACTCCACCACTAACTAGCCCACATGTTCATATTCTGCTAACTTCCTTATATAGCCCTAAGACTGCCTGCCCAAGAAATGGTGCTAACTATGATGGGTGAGTTCCCTCTTACATCAGTTTATAACCAAAACAATACTTCACAGATAAACCCACAAACCACCCTGAGCTAGACAACTCCTAAGCTGAGGCCTTGCCTTACAGATGACTTTAGGCTATGGCAAGTTCACCAACTCTGAACCAAACATTCAAACATATGTGCCTATAGAGACCGTTCTTATTCAAGCCACCACTTGGCCCATATACTTCAGACTTACAACTACTGGTCTAAACCTTAATATAACAGGTTGCTGAACATTGCAGTGCTTCAGGAAGAGTAAAATGCAATACATCGTAGCACCTGACCTGCAGATGACCCATTCATGTTCACCATACATCAAAGCGCTACTAACTCATTCCTCCTCACAGGCATAGAGGCAGAGAGCTCAGTGGTTACATGGATACCTCTAGGGTTGATGTCACTTCCTGGGTCACATCTACAACTTCACAGATTTTTTTTTTAACCAGAGAATTAATTGGAAATGTGAAAGAAATTGTTCTTATAATGGAAATATGCTAATTGTTATT
The DNA here is from genome assembly GCF_004785775.1 of Grammomys surdaster. Lineage (NCBI taxonomy): Eukaryota > Metazoa > Chordata > Mammalia > Rodentia > Muridae > Grammomys > Grammomys surdaster. Next base: position 11,061,646 of record NW_021604587.1, read on the forward strand.
ATTTTGGTAGTGATATTCCACTCACATAACTCAAAATTGCAACCAGTTTTCTGCATCTGTGGACTCTTTAGCTGCAAATTCAACCATGTACACATAGAAAACACTGGGAAATGTGCTTTATACTGAGCTTGTATATAATATTTTCATGCCATTATGCCTGAAAAAGCACAGTATGAATTTATATGGCATTTACATTGCATCAGGTATTGTAAATGACACAGAGATGATTTGAAATATACAGGGCAGTTGCATAGGTTACATGAATGAGAGTCTGTGGATTTGAGTATATGAAGCATATTTAGAATCAATTCCCAGTTGATACCAAATGATAGCTGTAATTATCTTGATTTTAACAAATGAACTTTTATATTATCATTTTGAAGGTTTTTATAGTTGGAATCTCTTTAGCCTATCAAAAATTCTTTTTTAAAATGGTGTTTCAGCATTATGAAAATTTGTTATGTGGAGAAAAATAGTTTAGCAATCCATTGTGAGACATCAAGGTTAATTCTAACCTAAAATTATGAATAGTATAATGCAAAGGATATGTCTGAGCATAATCATTTATAAAATACATTTATAGACATGTTCACTTTGTCTACCTTAATAGAGCATTATGGATTAGGGAAGCTGAACCACTTGGGCAATGTCAAACCATCCCCAGCCTCGTGAAATGACTTCAGCCCTCTAGCTTGACAAGATCATTTCATAAGTCACCAAGTCTCAAAATGTGCCTTAAAGTCCTTTTGGATGCCATGAAAGGCAAGGTACACCATTTTAAAACATTATCTAAAGACAAAGGAACTTGCTGCCATTTAGACCTGCTGTTCCACTTCATATAAATTCTAAACGTTATTATTATTAAAATATTTCCACACTGACATAGATGGAGAAGTGATGAGAGTATGAATTAAAACCAAACTGAAGTTCAAACACACGATGACTATCAAGTTACATCTTATCGCCATATGACTGACATGTTGAGCTAGATCAAATTCCAAAACCTATTTCATTTCTAATGCTGTTAACATTCAAATTTATATGCATTTTAGAACCAGTGAAATATGGTACGAACGAACTGAGCAGACCCCTTAGTGTGATGTGCAGGCCTGAGAGATTACTTAAAAGGAAAAGGTTGCATAAAGCATTATGTATTGGATCATCCATGGATCATTGTAACTACTTTCAAAAATACTACAGTACCTATCCATATTTATTCAACTCTTACATGCACTGAAAAATAGTTATTGTTCTCAGGATGAAAACAAATCCTTCACAGAAAAGCTGTAGATAAAAATCTAAATGATTTGATATTTATATACAAAGAGCTAATGATCATCTGTTCGTATGACTTCACTCAGCCACATACACAGAGAGCTGTCAGAGTTCTCTAGCTGAAATGTCCCTGTTGACAGTCCTTAAGCCTATTCCAGCTGAAGGCAATTTGAGTCACTGAGAAGCAGAATGAGCCTGTCCCCAGTAGCAAAGACTATTGGAATAATACATGACAAGCTTAGTGTTCTTTAAAACAAATGCCTCTGTCTTTAGGTCTTCAAATTGAGGTTCATCCTACCTAATCTTATTTTGGAATATGATAATCGTTCAATTAAGAAGAGCTTTCAATCGCTATCCTGTTTGAAATCAAACCCATTAAATACTAGGATAATTGGCATCCAGCCTCATTCCTCTTCTCTTTATGGAGTACTCAGCATCCTGTCTCAGGGTTATAACCACTACTTTGATCCTTTTCATAGACAAAATTGAGAAGGTTCTGTGGACTTATGTGTCTCAGCTCAAGTCTGTATGATACTAAAAGGAAATAGTTACTGTATAGGAGTGCCAAGTTCAAAAACATGTCTGTCACTTGAGATTAAATTTAAATTAGGCAGTAGTAACTTAGCACAAAAATCCTCCACCTTACACCTTCAAATAATAATTTTTCCTAATACAAAAAAATAATGTCACTATTTCCAACTGCCTTTTCCTGCATACATCTCAGCTCTGTCATCTAGAATGTACAGATTCAATTACTAGGGGTGGGGAGTTCAAAGAAGTGTGGTTTACACCAATTTTTGGTGATCCAAGGTAGAAAAAAAAGTATGCCTTCGCAAGAGCTCTCCTACAAGTGTAGACTAGAACTATGTCAAGCCCATCTTCTTTAAATCTGCTCATGTTGTATGTAACAGGTCCCAGCAAGGCAAAGATGGTACACTGAACAGTGAGGAGAGATTAGGGGGATGGAGCTGCCCAGGAGATCAATGCAAAATGGCAAGAACCTATTTTTTTTTTTGAGCTCTAAACAGAAAGCAAAGTTGGGGGCTTTTTGAAAGACAATTGTAGGAAAAGACCACCTCAAAAGAGCTATAGTCTTCAATGGTCAGATCAGACAATCTGTGATCAGAAATGATCTGAGGAACAGGTATCCTGACATGATTTTCCTCTGGTCCTTTCATAATGCCATCTCCATATTCCTACCACTAAGTAGGGGGAGATCTGCTGGGCTCAGAGCAAGTGGATGGTGGTTGCTATGGACCTAAAGCAGCAGAAGGAAGTGACTATGCAATGGAATGCTAAGCTCCTCCCTATCCAAAGGTGAGTTAAATGGTTTCTGGTATTTCCTAAACTTGTTCATAAGCATATCATCCCAAAGTGTGAAGGATCTACTACCACCAGCAACAGTTCATGAGCCTGTGTTTTCCAAACTCTCTATGGTCCTCCTAAGCTTGTCTAACTTGAGGCACTGTCTTGATCATGTGGGATTGCCTTTTCAGCTCTCTTAGCATCGTCCTACATTCTAATCTCTCAGCAGAAGCTACTCCTTATTAGGTAACCAAGTATCCAATATAATGAATAGTTAATTATAATAGTCAATCTAATAAATACAGAATACTTATTTTGGGTTTAGTATCCTTTAACTAAAATATATAGAAGAGTTTTTCTAATTTTGTATTTAAGAATATTGTATTTAAGAATATATATTATATATTTATATATATAAATATATATTTATTTTATATTATATATTATATATATTTTATAATATATATATAGAGAGAGAGAGACAGAGACAGAGAGACAGAGAGAGACAGAGAGGCATAGACAGAGACAGAGAGAAGAGAAAGAAGATATATATATAGAGAGAGAGATCTTGGTGATAAGACCCAGTTGTAATCACAAAATATATCTATGTTCTGTATTCACTTTATAATGTAACTTGAAATAATCTTATTCATAACAGTTTTGTTGTACATTTTGGATGCAACCCATCACAAAAGACACGGTTTGGAATTATCCATTTGCAAGGTGAAAGATAGGTTTTCAAAATTTTTAAGAATTTTACAAGTTTTCAAATCTCAAGTTACAGATTAAAGACAGTTGATCTTTATTTCTAATTTCATTTGACCAAAGGTCCTGGAAATATTAGAAGAGTGATTGAAAATTATTTCTGATGTTGTCAGAATATTTAAATAGTAATATAGATACGTTATATGTGGTGAAAAAAGAGTCAAATACATATGGTAATGCATAGGAACCACATACTATCCTATCCTACTATGGCTAAAACATATTAATTTAAAGATCTTCACGAAACCTGATGTATTTCAAAGTAGTCTTAACTTCATGACAACATTATAGCACTGAGAACATAAATCACATGGTAAGGTAGAGATAGTGACTCTTTCTATATTTTTCTCAGCCACAAATTATATGAAAGAGAGAGACTTGATTTGTAATTAGGATATCTTAAACCCTCCTAAACACCAGTTACCTTGCCTTTTTCACAAAGAGAAGCAATCATTAGACACAGACTTCAAATCCAGCCAGTAGACTCAATTTGATAATGTTCTATTGCTCTTGTTTATTTTATGAGTTATGATCTATATTGTGATGAATGTTAATGGTATTAAATCTACCTCCTGAGAATACTTTTAAGTTGAAATTTTAAAATAGATGTAACCAATAGTGCATATGAGTAAAATATGTTTGATTAGAAAAACACTAATTTACAATGGAGTTCTCATTAATTGTCCTATAAATTACACAAATATTTTAAAGTCATGCAAATATATAAATGTGTGTGTGTATGTGTGTGTGTGTGTGTGTGTGTGTGTGTGTGTGTGTGTGTTTCAATGGGAGTCAGAGTTCCACTGTTCCTAATTATCCCCAGTGTGCATGTTCTGTATCATTGTACTTGAGTGCAGATTCAGCCATACTACAGGCTGTCAACCCCATGGTTATGTTACATTATAGAGAAAAAATTCTTAGATGGACAATCTCTAGCAGCTGACTTTGAACCAGTAAAGGCAGCACCTAGGATCTGAATATAGTCTATAGCCTAGCAAATGTGGACCTATGGTAAACAGCCATAGAAAATGATTGTTGGAGTACCCTGAGGTGCAAATGAGGCAGCTGTCCTCATTGACTAGCTTCATCTCTCTTCAGTCTAAAGAACTTCTAAGCAGAGGAGTTTAAGAACAAGAAAATTTTCTAACAGATTTGGGGAAATTAGCTGAATGTATTGTGGAATTATAGTATTGCAGAAATTGTAAAGTGTACATTATAAGCTTGGTTAACTAGATCACCCTCTGCAGAAGTAATCCATCATCCACAGCCAAACAGATATCCCAAAATTCTCAAAGGAGCACATGGAGGATTCCAGGCCTGTGCTTTCTACAATTCACTGCACATGACTCCTCGGACAATTTTGGCTTACAAAGATTCATTAAGTATATGTGGCTTGGAACCTTAGTGAAGCCACCACCAGCCTTTCAGGTGGTTCCGATACTGCTAAAGTGGATAGCAAATGGCAGGATTTTCTCCCCTTGTTCCAGTAGAGAATTCAACTACAGCAAATGGTGTCCCAACTGGTTTTGAAGAATCATTAATATGATAGTATCTCATTCCTTCCCATTGTCCAACATAGCCAGAGTTCATCTTTCAGGCATGATCCATTCAACAAGGTAAGAGCACTGTGATTTGGTGTTCTAAGAACTTAGATAATGAAACTAGATTTTACAGGCAACTCCTCTAATGCCGAGTGGTTGACCATGAGACCAGAGGTCTATTGAAAGAACACCCAAGATCTACCTCCCAATCTAAGATCTACTCAAACTTTTGAGACTGTGAAATTAAGCTTGAAGTCTCCACATTTATCATAAGATCCCTAATATTTCCTGATTCTAGTCTGGCTTGCAGTGTTGCAAGAAGAGCCCTCTCTTGTGGTTTGCTGCATTTCCATTTAACCACCCAGCTACAGTGATTCCAGTTAGAAGGCTAGAGAGGAATGTTCAAGATATAAAGTTGAAAACAAACATCAGAAACTTTATTCATATCAATGCCAGATAGCTTTCGTTTGCTGGGGTAGTTTTGTTTTTAATTCAAAATAAAATCGTAATTTGCTTCACCTTATTACCTTGTAATATATTTGGTTATGTAATAGTGAATTGAATTCTAAATCCAGAAGAGTAGGATTTGGGAGAAATCTGGAAATTAGCTGCTGGTCCATTTATAGTAAGCCATCTACCATTGTATGCAGTTTGGCATAAACTGACAGCATCGCCTAAAGCAGTGGAGAGTCATGATGAGTAGGGTTGTAGCATCCTGACTCATGTTGACTAAGGAGAAACAGAAAGGGACTAGATAGGGAGAGATCTGAGCAAAAATATAGTGACAGATATTTACATCTCCAATCCAAATATGACCGGTCAATGAAAACACAACTCAGTAATTATGAATATATTCTGTAAGTCTAGATTGGACAGATACTCCTACACTACTCTGTTCCCCAGGTATGAGACCCTTATAACTTGAGGATTTTCCAGACCCTGCATCTGTCCTTCTACCTCCTGCTTCCCAGTTGTCCTCTCCTCCATCGTCTTTCTCCTCCATTGTCTTCCTCCAGTCCTCCCCTTTGCTTTCTTCCACCAATCTTTATTTCCCCACCTCCCCTTCTTCTGCCCAATCACTGGCTCCAGACTTTATTTTACAAATTAAGGTGGGTGAAGGTTCACTAGAATTTACCTGTGTAATGACTCATACTCCCTCTGCAGCCCTTCACAGGAAAGGGAAATTAGTATCAAAATACAAGGCTGGGGCTATCCACAACACAAAAATGTAAGAAATACAGAATATAGCTAATGAAGAAGTTTAATACTTAGACTACAGAGGTAATATCTTTTCTGGCAATCAGACTAATCACTAACTGCAAGAGTTGATTCAAATAGCAGAGGTGTATTCAGACCAAAAGACAGGAAATTGAAAAAGTCATCTTCAGAGAAGAACAAAGTCACACACAATCAATCCCACACATTACAAAATATTTCACCGTCAAGTTCTAAATTACTCACATTGCTTGTCAAACTTGGTGAGACATCTGATGCTCCATTTTCTGAGGCTAACCTTGTTGAGTGTATGGTTTCTCTGCCAAACACAGAGCCCATGGATGAAAAGGCATGACTTTTGGAATCTCTTTGTGGATGCTGAGTAGTGGTCTCCTGATACCAATGATCAAGGTTGAACAGCAGCAGCTTCTGTACCACAGTTTGAATCCAGATGGACTTCTCCTGAGTCTATCTCTTTAATTTGGGGGTTAAACAAGCTGCAAGGCAATGAAATTCCTTAATGGCTCCTTTCTGAAGACCTCTCCTCAGCATGTACACTAACCATTAATGCCTAGTTTCTAGGCCTGACTCAGGAAAGCACATTCTATAAGATCCTTTTCTGAGAGACACAAAGCAGGAAAAGTTTGAGATAAATTTCTCCCCAGGGTTCATGCTGTTCTTGGTAATAACCATATTTTTAATATAATATAAGCAAATAAACATGGACAATGGATATGTTTATATATACACTAGAAAGAATCTATAAAAAGTGTATAGCATTTCAAAAATACATATGTATATATGAATTATTAGCAGCATACTGTTAGCACATGTTTGCTTCTGTGAACCACTTAAGAACAAGTATATGTACAAGAAGGCCTTGACAGCACCCAGAAAAAATGGCAAGAAAAATAGTACAAGGAATGATCTAGCATTCAGACAAAAGTCTCAGAGCACAGAAGTACTCATTGCTGTCTTTCATGTAGTTTGAGGTAACTGAAATTACAAGCTAGGTAGAGATAGTGTGACACTTAAGACCAATAATCCACAATTTCACGTGTCAATTATGGGTCACTTGCAGAATGAAGGTTCCATTGACAACATCTATTTCAGTTGCCTGAGTAGGATTCTTATCTCCATCAGTTTATCAGTGCTGATGCAATGGATCATGCCACATCTTGCCCCCCTTGCAAGGACTAACCCTGTGTAAGTATCACATTACACTGCCATTGTCTGTGCATGGGGGTGAAGAAAGAAGAAACACAGCCACTAAGAGAAGTCTTAAGTCTAAGTCCCAACTTGCATTTTATTCCATATGCCTTTTTTAACCTAATATAACTCCACCAGGATACAAAGGTACAAAATTAACATAGCTTGGGAGAAAGTTTGAAAACCATACAAGTTGTCAATTCAAGACCAATGCAAATAAATGGGGAATATGTGTTCTGTAATTAAATAATGGAGTCTGACCTTAATGGAGGCATGGGAAGAGACTTCTTGGTGGCAGGGCTTTCTCTGCATCCATCATGTATATGCCTGTCCCCCTGAGCCAGGTCTAGATCCTTCTGGCTGTACCACATTGCTGATCACATCACGTTCATTTTCTAGATTATTTTGACAAGTCCATTAAATGCCCTAGAAATCAGGGCAGGAGAAAGAAGAAGCCATCTAGTGGGTGTCTCCCTGTCTCTCTGCGTTTGGTGGCTTCTTGGGCACAGCTGCAACTTCTCCATGGCTCTGGACCCTCCTGCAGGGTCCTCCTAGGAATCCACTCTCCGTGCAGCCCCTGTGGTCCAATAACTGCCTCCCAGCTCTCTTGCCCAGACGTGGGCATGGTGGTGTCTTCCAGACTCATCATCCTCAACTCTTTCCTTTTTCCTTATCTTCAGCTCATCCATTGCTTATCCAGCTTAGTCCCTGAAGTAAATTTTTGAAAACTATGTCACAAACTGCAATGAAAACAATGAACTCACATTTGATAATTTCAACAAAAGAAATACATATGCCCAAAACTTATTTTGCCATATTACTTTCAGTTTTAGAAGTTTTTATTCACACATATAGGTTATACATAATTATTTATAATTAAATGTCATGAAATTTTCACTCATGTATGTAATTTTAGTCCTTTCTAATTTTTGACAGTTTCTTCTTTGTCTGTGATGTATTGGGACCTTATCCCTAGTCCATCACCTCTTTTTTACCTCCTTCCCACTCTTACTAAGCTCCTTTTTTCTCAACCAGTACCCCCTCCAATGTCTCTTTTTTGTGTGCAGGTCTATATTGGAGCATGTAGTGACCAACAGTTACATTCTTAATAACTAGCTTCTACCATAACATATTGCAAGTCACCTTCAGATACTGTGAATGGTAGCCAGCATGGAGAAAGCAACCAACTTAGTCCCAGCTTGATTCTTGTGCATGTATCTGCAGAAATAGGAACTTGGCATCTTGTTCTTACGGGCAATCAAGTAATGGTAATAGCCTGTATTGGAGGCACCCTGCCTAATAACACATAGGAAGGAACTCTATACCTGGTGCTTAAAATTTGAACTTAAAACAGCGTGACTTCTGGGATCAGTATTACTGATTTATGCAGGAAAGCTCTATTAAACAAAACAAAACACCCCCAAAATAAAATAATAGCAACAAAACCAAAAATAAGAATATACTTTTTCAGTTAGAAAACAAAAGAGGTGTCTATGTATTTTTTTATACATTTTTTGCTTTTGGTTCATCCCAGATCTTTCCCACTCCCCACATTTCATTCCAAATCTTTTTTTTATTCCAAGTATCCCACCCTCTATTTATCTATCACACGCATTTTATACTTTTTAACACTGTGTTGACTTTCTCTAGAAGACTTGGGAAATCCTACCATAATGTATTTGCCTATTTTCTCAAGTATCCACCTACTAAACCCAGAATGTTTGCACATGAATTAAAGTACAGCTTCAATGACAATGTATGGCTTCTGAAGGCCAAAGATGACATTAATTTTCTCCTATATGCAGTCAAGTGTATAGTTACAACTACAAGAAGAGGATGAGGTAGAAAGATCAAGAATTAAGCACTCCCACAGAAAATTCAGCTCATCATAAGCCTAAGTCTTTTCTCCTCGATATATAGTTGGGAAATGGTTGGTCTACTGATCCCTGGGATCAGGCCTTCAAGGCTGGATTGCTTCACAGTATCTCTTAGAACTTTCACAGGACTTTGCATCTTCAAAGCACCATGTGGACATTAACCAATTATTCTGTTCTTGGACCAATGCCGAGTTACACTATCAAGATTTGACAAACTCTTTGTACTCCCTGTAGTTCTACAGGAATGTACGTTTGTCTATTTCCATCAAAACTGAAGCCAAGCTGAGACCTTCAGCTGAAGGAAGCCCTGACGATTTAATATTTAATACAAACATCCTGTTCTCATAAACTGATCCTCTTTAACAGAAAAAAATATCATTAGAACACAGCTGAGCAAAAAGGGAAAAGGTTATAAACTTTGAAAAGAGCAAAATCATTGCTATGTGAGGCTTTTCAAGTACAGTCACAGAGGCTTGTGCAGCTGGGTGAGCGAGGAGCTGTCTCACTGCTCCTGTCTCATCTGCTTTCATCTGCCTATGGCTGCCTGGTACTGAAGGCTTACATTTGTTTATGATAACTGCAGTGTGCCGTTATTTGCTCTATGAACTTCTTCCCTCTTTTGGTGTTCCATCATTTCCTTGCCTTTATGGCACAGTGCTGATAGAATGAGAAAGAATGTTGTCCTAGAAACAAAGCTATATGCTTAAAGAGAAAACAGGCCTTGTGTGGGAAATCACAGCCTGATACAACACCTCCTCCCCTACAACACACACACACACACACACACACACACACACCACAGAAAAAGACAGAGAGAGAGAGAGAGAGAGAGAGAGAGAGAGAGAGAGAGAGCAAGAACCTGCCCTCTGCTCCTAATCACCTCACCTATCCAAGGGGACCACCCTCTTCACGTTCTTTCCTAGCCTCTTCTCCGTGAGTCATGTCCCAGAACTAGCCCTCTACATGGAAATCAAGGCAAAATGGCTAAAGTGCCAAGATTTCAATGTGGCAAAAATATCTCTCCTTTTTGTCAGACTTCAGAGCATTGGACAACTGGAGAGCAACCAAGACCCACCAAATACTGTTGACCATCTGGTCTTGATTTAAAAGTCAACCACATGGCATTTGCACTTCTGCTTGACTGACAAGTTGAATCACAAACCAATCCTGGCTCTCCTACTCTGCTTGTTCCTGGGACTTTTATAGAAATTGGCATTGGAAATGTTTATGAGCATCCTACCAGGGAATAGAGCTACATGATCATCCTGAAAATATAAAAGGCCAACCTTAATAAAATGGTGCCACAACCATAGACAGAAGAAAAATTGGGCAATTTGAGTTTCAAATGGCATTAGCCATCAACAAGTCATTATTTCACAGTAGGGACTTGGTGATTAAAGTTTCCACTGGATACTTAAGCACTGCTAATGGCTGACATTTAATATAAAAGATGGGAATGAAAACACAGAGGTTTATAAAAATTCCAGAAAAATTTGCCTTCCCCAGATTCCCATGCCCAATTTTCACTTAGCCATATATTGAAATCATAATCTCATGTAAAGGCTTAATTCTAGAATCCAAGCATTTGGTGTCTTCTTCCCCACTAACACTGTACTATATATAATCTGTTTAGTGTATAACTATGTATGTGTTTATGTACATATCTTGATTTTTTTCCTACATCATGCTGCTTCATAGCATTATAATGTTACTTGCTATATTTTAAATGAATGTGTTTCATCTTCTCATAAGCCTTGGAAACACAGAACTGTAGACAAGTCTTGGATCTAGGCAGCTTGTTTGAGAAGTAGCACCAGAACTAGGAATGTGAGAACAGAAAGAGTGGAGTAAGGAAAAAATGAAGAGCTAATTCAAATGCCTGCAGCACCATTAGGGTTGCTAGAGAAGACACTAACTCTTGATTCCAGGGAGCACACTACAAGGAAAGAGAAAGGCAGATATGGTTGGTTGTACATGTCTAAAATCTAAGTGCTTGTGGGGTTGAGGCAGAAGATGACAAGTCTGAAGCTATCCTGGGCTATACAGTGAGTTCTAAGACTAGGCTACCTTAGTCTTATAATAGACCTTATCTCAAAGATCAAAACAAAAGAAGCCAACAAGCCTCCTAAAACTGTCAGACTTTAAGAAGAGGGGCTGCTGGACCTGTTCACTCTGTTATGCCTCTCTCTGACTGAGTATCACCTTGACATTTTGATCCCTAGGTCTTCTGAGTGGCATTTCTAAGCCAAACAAGCCCTATGGGTTAGCAGAGAATACCATACAACATACCCTTGAAGCAAGATTCTAGCAGTTCGTTAGGTTTCAATTAATGGAGCTGCCTGCCACATGTGACTTGTGAGTCTGTGATGCCAATGCCAAGGCCTTTTGTCCTGTGTCTCACCACACAGACTTGACTGTAAGTTTCTGAGAAAAAGGCTGTCTTTCAAGACAGGAGCCACTCAACACGCACATCACAGAGTCAGATACTTGGAAGGAGGTGAAATAACAAGAAACCATAAGATCAGAATAAATCGATCATTTATCACATATGCTAATGTCCTATCTCTTTTCTCTACCTTTATCCTTTCCTTTGTTTCTTTCTACCTTTCTTTCTTATTTTATTTTTAATGTATTTATTTTAGGCAGGATCTTTCCATATATCTGAGGGTAGCCATAGACTCTCAGTCCTTCTAGCTCAGCCAAAAAGTAGTTTATAATTGGGTTCCTTCATGCCTGGCCTCTATGTTTCTTTCTTTTTTCCCAACCTTTCATTTATATGTGCATGTTGAAACTTATACTGCAAGGTCCAGAAGCTGACTTTAAGCAGACATTGGGCTGTAGGTCAGATCCTCTGTGAGATTTGATATGAAAGCGTGCAAGTTTCTTTCCAAGTAACAGTGACATAAAAATGAGCATGCTGTGTGTGAGACACTTGTGGATGTAGCAGCATGTGTAAAGACGTCCCTCTTCCCAGCACCCATCAACATCTGTTTCCTACCTAGCCCTCCCAGAAATTCTTTAAACATCTCTAGTCACCATGGAGTCACAGGGCACAAGGAAATTACATTATCATGAAAAATTAAGAATTAGGAAGTGAAGATGTTCATACTCAGTTCTGGGAGTCCTCCTATCTCTGGCATCGTGGCCATTCCACCCTATGGCTTCTGAAGACAAGTTTCATGGAGTCCTTTCCTGGTGATTCTAGAACAGAACAGCACACTGCTTCCCTATCTCATCATCTGTTGCTTGGAAAGGGGGTGTCCTTTGTACACCAAGAAGAGACAACTGACCCATGTTTTTCTGAGAGCCAAGATTTTTCTCTCTGCCTAGCAGAAGTTCAGGATCTGTACAAGTTAGCCATCTGTTGTCTGCCCCTAATGTTTAGAGGAAACAGGCAGACATGTGCAATATAGTCTTGGGTCAGAGAATAAGCTGTCTCTTTGCAAGTGGGTTGTACAAACATGCCTGGGGTGAAGGCTCCAACATCATTAGCATCACATTCATAGACAACCATCTCTGACAGCTGAAACTGAGTGAGAGCAAACCCAACACTTGAAAATGGAAGACCTCATAAGCTTTGACCTCTTGAAAGCTGAGCCATGTGGAGGCCCTTTCAACAACCTTATATTACCAGTCTCTGCAAAGAGAAGTAGACAGTGAGAACTGCTTCCTAACAAGGAATGATGTGTTCCTACTAAGCAAGCTGTGGCCTCAAACCTTTCACATGGACCACTCACTGAATGCCAGTATGACAGGAGTCATGGTTTTCATTAGCCCTTTCATTACATAATTAGCACAATCCTTAGTACTGCAGCACCACAGGATGAACAGAAAGGTGTACTTTAAAGATGCTTAGTGTCACTCCATTGTCATTCTCTTCCCCACATCCTGCCTTTCTGTGTTTATAACCCCTGTGTAAATTAATTACGATTTGAGAAAAAATAAATTTAAAAAAAAAGATGATTAGTGTCCTTTTTCTTTGATTAATGATGACAACCATCCCTGCTGAGCATTCTTGAGGGCTGAGGTGAGTTAGAACTAGGCTAGGCATTAGGAGGGACAGAAGGAGGACCATCAGAAAAATCAGATGCTATCAGTTGAATGAAATCAGAACCGAATGAAATCAGACAGCTTGCTCTAGTATCTTTGGAATAAAATATGTTAATATGGCTAGTGATCAGACAGTTTTAACTCATAAAAGAATTAAAGTAAATAATACTAATACAACATAGATTAAAAGGGGGTGAGAAATGAAGTATTTGTGTCAATGAACCAAATCAAAAAAGAGGTCAAACATTTCCAGTCAGACCAGTTTGATTCGAACATCAGATGCTACCTCACAGTAGCTTCCTGAGCAATGCATACACTTTGGTCTCTTCTCCTGCAGAACCAGGAACTAAAACCAGGTCCTCCCTCCAATGACTTCTGTTGCTATTATTTGAGGATCCAAAGTCCAGCTCCACCATTGCCATCCCTGGGCCAGGACCCACACCAGCATGCTTACAAGTGCCGTGAGTTCCACAATTAATCCCAGAAGGTTAGCGTCATTCTAACTTTCTCTGACAGGAGAGGAAACTGAGGCTTTCATTGGTGAGTAGCCCTGAAAAAGTCTATTACCCAGTGAAGTTTGGGGATGAACTGCATGGGCATAGTCTCTCACCCTACCCATACCTGTTGAGTCACAATCCAAAGACAACCCCCAAGTAATTCATAGCCATGTTAAGTCATAAATCACAGTGCCCCAGTTCACAATACCATGAAATGTCAAGGTCAGAAAACAAATCCAAACAAAATGAATGTATATCCTAAACTCTTCCATCCATTCTACAGGCAGGATTCTTGCTTCCTGAAGAAAGTGGGGTATGCTTAGTTCTCCTTACTAACCATGATGTGGATGCCAGGCGAACCCTGGATACTCTCTATACTCCTGCTCTGAGTGATCTTTAAATGCATTTTTTACTATCAGAGTAATCTCTAGAACCACTTGTACTCTGCACCATTAACACTACCATAAACCAAAATGGCCGCATACCCTTCCCCTTTCCTAATAACTTTAAGGTTAAAGTCTAAATGGAAACTAAAAGCACTCTGGTGGGCCTGAAAAAGGTACTTTCAGAGAGCTCTGTTGTGGACATAGGGTGACCAGGAATTACTTCAGATACCAGAAAGAACTTTCTTTCCTGAGAATTGACCTTGGTTTCTCTCTGGTGCTTTGGCTTAAAAGACATTGGAAAGGCCCTCCACTTTGCTGTGAATCGACCCCCAAAGCAGATTAAACCACCCCCTCCCATTTGTTGGGTTGTTCTGGAGTAGTAAACACAGTGCTCTCCCATGCTCTTTTCCAAGATGGATTGTATATAAAGCATGTGTGGGGCAGGAGATGATAGTACGCTGGAGGCTTTCAGCAATCGGTGTTTACAGACTATAATGGAAACCACAAGTTTCTTCTTTAACTCAAGTCAGTATACATTCCTTCAACCCGCAGGCAAATTGGGACAGGGAGAGGGGCTGGGAGGGGCTCCCAAATGAGTCATCATTTCACATTTTTTAACAACTTGATGAACATCTAGAAATGCTGCACTAGCCAGAAAAAATACAGTTTTCTTCTTCCCCCACCCCACCACTACTGGATTCAACAGTGGCCCTATTTGAATGTGAAATTTCTTGAGCATCTCCTTGAATTGTCATCATAGAAGGTATATAACTGATACTTCTTCCATGGTCTCCAGGCACACAAAAGACCCCACAGCTAACATTAAGGTAAAAACCACCCCTCATATTACCCCTAATATGAGAGAGGTGGAAGCATTATTTGTCCTAGGTTCCATTAATCCTCCAGAAAGCCCCAGCTCTGGGTGCTTCGGAAAAGAAAAGATGGAATTCCCAGATCTGCAAAGCATCCTTCTCAGCCAAGATTCATGGTGCTAACAGACAGATGGTAAGTGAAGCTGGGTTCTAAAGCCACAGCTGTAGGCCTTTGGGTCTCTCAGATCTATGTGTGTGATCACTGAAAATTTTCAGATCATCTGAAATAAGAGGCTCTGTGTGATCTTCGTAAATCTGGCATCCCTGGTTCTCTTACATACTCAGCAGCCACATGCACCACGTGAGGGTGCAATGGGAGATGTATGTGTGTCTCATGAATACATGTTTTAATGCAACATTAAGTCATTAGTTTTTCAATAACTTTTTGATAACTGAAAGAGGAAAAAGCTGAATTTTATTTCCAAGTTTTGTCTTGAGCTCCAAATAAATTCTATTGTGTTTTTCTGTTTTTCCTTCTCTCTTTATTTTTAGTGGTATAGCATATGTGCACATTTTCTATCAGCGGTGACCAGAATGATGCCAAACTTAAGACCAAAGTTTGCATGTTTCAGAGAAATGCCCGTTCTACAGGCAACTTATGGGAAGAGAAGCTTTGAGTCAGTCAACTTCATAAAGATTCTTTGAGGTTTTCCTGTATTTCCAAAAAAATAAAGCCAAAAATTGTGGGAGCTACTTGTAAACTGAGTATTTGGGAGGTGGAGGCAGGAATTCAATGCTGTTTTTGGTAACATAGGCTAGCTTGAGCTGTATGAGAACTGATATCAAAAAAAATCCCCAAAGAAGTTAAAAGTAAAACAAAAGGTAGGACGCAAAACCAGGCATATCTTAGTACCAGGAGACGGGTTCTGACACTCATGAGAGTAAGAGTCCTATAGATGCTCAATGCTCAATTTCTTTCTAGAAAAAAATAGTGCGACCACTGCATGCTGTCTGCTTCACTCTGCTTTGTATAACAATCTCTAGATTATTAATGATGCCTAACACAATGAAACTGTTACATGCACAGTATCTATATCCTATGGTTAAAGACTAATGACAAGGTTCAGTCTGTTTGTGTCCAATATAGATGCAACTTTATTTTCATCCCCAATTTGAGAGTTAACTTTGCTGATACAGAACCTCTGGATACAGAAAACCAATTGTAAACCATTTCTGTCATGATGTCCTGGATACATGCCCTGGATAGCTCATAGATACTTATTACATGTCCCCACATATTAGCATTAAAACTGTATGTTGTTTCAAAGAAATAACTTGTCTAAGAATTGAATCATAAACCATGTGGAATTTGTAATGACTAAGAACAATTCACGTGTAATTTTCTTTGAATTAAATTGAAGACAGGTTTAAAAGAGTCTAAAGAATCCTTTATAGACACTGATAAAAATAAGGATCTGAGCCCATAAATGCATTTTATGTATGCAGTTGCTGTGTAAATCCTCGGGATAAAGATGATTCAGCCACGTTAATTCAGTCTCTTTTCTTTTTAAGGTCATCTCTGTTGAGTTACCATTTACTCCTGTTGGTACATGTTCCTACTCAGTATAATCGTTAGAGAATTTGCTCAGAAAAATCTAACAAGTTTCAACTCAGTTTCTACTTTTCTTCCTTTTGAGAAAAAGCAAAAGGAAGGGGCTAGAGTCATGACTCAGCTGTTAAGAGCACTTACTGCTCTTTCAAAGGACCAAGGTTCAGGTTCCCAACATCCACATGTGGGCTCACAACCATCTATAGTTACAGTTCTAGGAGTAAGATACCTTACTTATGAGTCCTTTGGAGTTGGAGACCCAAAAGGACAAGCCACAAATGCATAAATGTACATCAACGATGTGTGAACAGGGTAACTCATACCACACACACACACACACACACTCACAAACACACACACATGCACATTGATCACTCTTTCAGCAGCTGCTCATTTCCAGGCTAGTGTGAAGACTACATTAGGTTCAGGGGATCCTGTAGAGTATGAAGTTGAGAGAGTCTATCCTTCATATAGATTTTCAGATTAGTAGTGATGACAGTAAAGACAGTAAAGGAATGAAATCAACAGGTTAATAAGAAAACTGTTACAGAATTAGGCAGAAAGCTGGGAAGTATGGACTCTAATTGAATTATAAATGAAAATCTGATCATAAAAGATACTTTTAAGAAAACATAGGAAAGCTTGATACCACCTAGATATTTGATGTTGAAGAATTATATTTGGTTGTGGGATTATGGTTGGATAAAAATGTTTAAGAAGAAGATAAGAAGAGTAATGTCCTCTGATTTTATTTATGGTATCACAAATAACAGGATAGCTTCTTAACAGCTGAATAATAGCATATTACAGGCAAATATATGTATGAATATACATATAATTATCAATTAATTATTGATTATTTACAACTATTAATCAGCACAATTGATGTCTTCTTCATTATGTCCTGGAAAAACAGGTTTTATGTGTTCTTACTATAAAATTCAAAATTATCAGGTGATAGATATGTTGACTCATTTGGTTATAGAATCATATGTGTGTGTGTGTGTGTGTGTGTGTGTGTGTGTGTGTATCATATATCATAGACAATAAAAATCTTAAAGAAGATTAAAAATATTCTGTTAGAGATGTGCTAAAGTACTTCTAGGTGAGTGTGTGCTAGAATTTGCTTTCTATCTAAAAGGGACTCTGGAGGAGTAAAGATATATGGAGCATTAATGGTAGAAAGACAATGTTGTTAGAGGTTGGTGAACACAAAGAACCTGTTTTACTATTTCCCAGACTGACGACTGTTTGAGAACATCCTTGACATTCAATACAATTTGAATCTTTAGAGGTGGCTCAGTTGGTAAGGTACTTGCCATCTAAGAATGAGAAGTAAAGTTCAATCCCCAGAATCCATATAATAACCCTGTGGAGTGTGCTTATAATCTGAACACTGGAAAAGAGCCAACAGTCAATGAGTTTAAGGTCAGTGAGAGACCCTTCCTCAAAAAACAAGGTGGATGGCTCCTGGGGAACTGCACCTGTAACTGACCTCTGACTTCTATAAGCATGCATCAACACATACCAATTTAAAATAATAGTATTCACCCTGCATGTCATTACCATATCTATGCCGTTGGAAAATCATTCAAAAATTTGTCTTGATATTTAGAATAATAGTGTCCCACATACCAAGAATATATGAAAACCTATAACTCACAACATTTTTCCAAGTAGGGTGGACTCAGACACACACACAAAGGTGATCTGAAGGTGCCTTGACCGAGCAAGATGAAGGTGCTGATGAAGAGATCTAAGTGCTGGTGACAGGCAGGGTCAAAGTTTCCATGTGTACAGCCTCCTATCAATAGCCTAAGAAAGAACACTGTGCTTTCTTATCAGCTTTGCCAAATGTGAGGCACAAAGTAAACAAGGAGTGATGAGTCTTTAAGGCTATCTGCAATAAAACATCCAAAACTGGAATCAGACTACTGCAATCATTTCATTTAATCTGCATTAAGGTCGATTAGTAGTTTACAGAGAAGGAAGCGAAAGCTTAGCAACATTAAGGTACCTGCCAAGATTATAATAGTAACAATAATAAGCCATGCTGTTGTCCATGCACAGTGGTATTGAGATCTTCCATAAGGCAAGAGGCGCTTCTGCATAGAAGGATGACTCTGGAACCATATTCCAAAAGAGGAACGTCAACAAGGTTTATTGCACTGAGACTCACCATTGGAAATTTTATCCCAGATGAGGCAATAGGCGCCAGTAACAATGGCAGTTGGAAAAAGCACACAGACTCCTGCTGTTGAGTTGCTTTTCCCCTGAATCAATTAAGATGTTCTGGTTGCCAGTAATCAAAACTCTGAAACAATAAGGAACTGTGCAGTGATCCGAGGCCTGAAGTGCAGAGTAGGGTGGGACTCAGGGTGGGAGGTTCAACAGCTCCTTGGGGTTCTCAGCATCCAAGTTTTCTTCAAGTTTATATTACTTTGGCTTGGTCTGGTTTCACTCACAAACTGTGACATGAAAACAAGTGTCACATCAACACATGGTGTCAAGGAGAAGAAGAGAGATCTCCCAAGAGAGGAAAAAAGCTTTCTCTAGAAGACTTGCACCTCTTTTGTATTTTATTGGCCACTAGGCTGGATCACACACCCATTTTTGCACCAACCACTAAACAAACTGCCAAGGTCAGTGCTAAACCACAACAGACATTTGACCTTGGAACTGAGAAGAAACTGTAGGCCTGGGAAGTCTGCACAAAATGAACAGTGCAGGTTCGAACTGACTGGGAGAGACTGGGCTAAACAATAGAGTGGATTAAGTGACGTCAGACCTTTAGTTTCCGATGAAGAGAGTGTAGTAACTTTTTAAAAACTATATTTGCAAGTGTTTGCAATAAATTCAATTTCGAAAGATATTTTGTAAGCTAACATCTTTTTCTGCCTGCCAGAACAGGGCTACCAATTAAACATGACCTTTGTCTTGCCAGTATCAAACCGAGAATAAAGCATCATTAGCAATTCTGTTTTGAGAAGGATTGAGAACAGGGACTAAGCATTTTTAGCAAGCTCCTAATGATGCTTGATGCTATTGTCTATGGAACACATAGGCACAGCACTGTTTACTACTCCTAGCCCACTCTATGAAATAAATGGCTGGGGAGGATGAATGCTCACCTCTGCTCATAGAAGCAGCCTAAGATTCCTCAGTCTTCCGTTGTGCCTCCTACCTGCCTCCTGAAATTTCTCTTCCCTGTTGCTGGCCCTTAGTATGTACTTTTACGGAGACAAATTTTAACTTCCAGGTTACTCACTGGTGTTTCTTACCTTCTCATCCCAAATGGAACAAGGAATTGAAATGCGCCATGATGTGGAAAGGCAGAGAGAACTTCAAATGGGCTGGTTACTTTGTTCCACACATTAAGAAAAGGCATAAACAACAACCATGTTGCTCATGGTAGCTGAAGCAAGGTAGGCTTGTTTTTTATGAAGCAGTGACCTCCTCCCATAAATTCAATGCCCAGATAGTCATAGTCTTATCTGGTCCTGATTTTTAGTTATCAGAAAACTTACAGTTTTATTTTTCCTTTGCATTACAGCTTGTTTTCATTTAGTTTATGTTTCCTACTGTATAGGTTTTCAACACTAAAATATTTCAAGTCTCTATCTCTCTAACACCCACACACATACATACACATATACACATGCACAGTTTCAAACTGTATAGGCTATCCAACCCATTGACAGCAGGAAGAGGCCCCAGGCCTTAGCATGTGAGAAGCTCTTGAAGAGTTTCTGAGCTAGAAACTCTTCCCATAGTGGGAACCACTAATGTGGTAAGTTGGGTAGAAAGGGAAGCCGAGAGGACCCAAATGTCCTTGATTCATGTGTGGAGCAGTACAGAGAACAGAATGAAACAAGGTCTCCAGAAACTTCCTTACACTGCACTCTGACACACTCTACGGAGGGCACAGAGAAACAGTGAGAGAGTGGATGACATGGCAAAGGTATTACAAATATTATAGCAGCGGCTTGTGTGTGTACTGGATGATGGGGGAAAGAGTCAGTTTTCTTCATCCAGTGAAAGTCATGCATGGTTCATATCAGAAAGGAACATCAAAAACCCCTCAGGTTAGTCTAAAAAGGACTAGTAGGCACCAAAACAAAATAACAGAATGCACTAGGAAAAGAACATATACTCAGAGCTGATAAACAACACACCCTCCTACAGGATGAAACCTTCGAGGGTGATCCTTGCAGGTACCTGTCAGTCCTCTGACTGTCCTAGGTGAGGATCAAAGCTTATTCCCCTAGGCAGGTGTCTCCCTGATCGGAGCTCTCTGCACCTGGGTCAGCACTATCTCTCTTCCCACTGCAGGGGATAGGATGCTGAAAATAAAACATATACATTTTAAGTTTTGATAAATGTGTGCACCTGTGTAACACCTATCACAATCAAATATAAAATACCCCATCATTCTGGGATGTTCTCACATGTTCCTATTCAGTCAGCTGCTCTTGTCCCTAGGAAATACTGATCTAGTTGGATCACACAGAATCATTTTACATGCCCTACAAGCCTACTTAGATGAAGTATAAAGAACACAATGCTTTCTTTCTAGGTTCTCTTATTCGGTGCAATGTCTGTAAGATTAATTCATACTGCTACATGTACCAAAGGTTCACTCTTTATTGCTGGCTTATGTTCCTCTAGGCAGACATATTGCAAGGTTTTGTTCATTCTGCTGGCCTGTTTTGACATCACAAATAAAGTCGCCAAAAACATGTACAAACCTAAAGTTTTATTTCTGTTGGGAAGATAGCTAAGGGAAGAACTTAGGTTGTGGGATAGGTGGATGTTTTACTTTATTGAAAATAAACTATTATTTCAAATGGTCACACAATGTTGCACTCTTATCAGCAGTGCCTGAGACATGTAGTTCCTTCTGGTCTTTGTCAAAACTTGAGGGTCTTAGTAGTTTGTAATTTGTCATTCTAGTATATATGTAGGGAAATCTCATTATATTTACGTTTGCATTTTCCTTGGGGCTAATTGCATTAGCCACCTTTTGTGGGGCTTACTGGCAGCATCAATCAGCATGTGCTACCATAAAAAAATGCTGTATTCTGGGATGTTATCAGATTTTATTTTCACAAATGGAAGGCTAGAAGTTCAAGATCAGAAACCAGCACACTCCATTCAAAAAAGGAATTGTCCTTAGTCTGCAGATAATGATCTTCATATTGTATCCTCACAAGAGAGGGAGAGCAGAGAGAAAGAAAGAATTTATAAGGGCACTAAGTTAACTGCAAACTCAGGGCCTCCTCTACCTTTACTTCCTTACGTTCACTTCTCCAAAACAGATCAGAGATTCAAGCCAGGTGGTGGTGGTGCATACCTTTAATCTCAGCAAAGGCAGGTAGGCCAGCCTGGTCTACAGAGCAAGTTCCAGGACAGCCAGGGCTTCACAGAGAAACCCTGTCTTGAAGAAACAAATATACAAACCAAACAAAAATAATGGGGTTTTAGCATAGAAGCTTTTGACAGACACAAATATTTAGTCTATAATCCCAACCATTTTTGTGACTTCATTTCTTAAGTATCTACTCACATATTTTGTGCCTACTTTGTATTGGATTGCTTAGCTTCTCATTGGATTGCATTATTCATATATTTTTTATCGAAGTCCATCATGAGACATTTATTAAGATATTTTATCCATTCAATATCTTTTCAAAATTAGAGGTTTCAATTTTGATGGCATACATGAATTTTTTTCTTTTAAAGGTAGTGGCGGTTGTTTTGCTTTTTTGTTTGTTTTTTTCCTTTTTGAGTAGTATCTTGCTTACCTATGAAGAATACCTTTCTTCTAGAATTTTGTGCTTGTGGGTTCTGTGTTCATGATTTCATTTTTTATTTTTAAGTCTAAATGCGATTTGAGTTAACGCTTATAAATGAATGAGAGAAAGATTGGATGCTCATTTTGCTATCTATCCTTATATCTGGTTGTCCCTGTAGGAAGTGTTGAATCATCTTTTCTGCAGTAGCCACTCTGTGAAAATTCAGTTGACCAAAGATATGAAAGTATTTCTGGACTTCTTTTCTTTGTTTTCTATTCCTTCTTTTCTCTTCTCTTTCCCTTCTTTTCTTTTCTTTTCTTTTCTTTTCCTTTCCTTTCTTTTGTTTCTCCTCTCCATGCTGGAGATGAAAATCCCCTCTCTCAAACACGCCTATCCAGTTCTCTACCACGGATCTATAGCTACAGCTCTGTTCCTATAGCTGCTAATATGTCCAATTAATTGATATATCCATTGAAACAGCAATATTGCACTATAAGTTTGTGTACCTTTCAACATCTTGAATTCAGATAAGGCAAGCTCTCCAACTTTATTTATTTTTCAGGATGCTCAGGTTTTCTAGGTCTTTTGTTGTTCCTGTAGACTTCAGCATCTCAACTTTGAGTAAAAGGCCTAATGGGAATTTTGTTAAAATAGATTTGGAGACTGTAGGTGTCTTAACATTGTTGAGTCACTAGTATATATTAAGATATTTCTTCCTTTCTCTCAGCAATGTTTTGTGCATGTTGCCTAGGGATATGCTCAACAAAATATCCAGGCAGCAACTAGAGAATTTCCAAGGCACCTTACTACAGGTTGGCAGACTTGTACTGTGGCTGGCAGAAGCCCTCAGCTCTTACTGCTTGATCTTTCTACAAGGAAGCTTCAGAGTCCTTTTGACATGTCAACTACATTCTCCTGATGAAACATACCACAGGGCATCAGGGCTTCTTCTCAATCACAGGTTGTGTCCTGCTGACTCTAAAGGCAAATCTTGATTTGGTGTTAAAATACTCTCACAGGGCCTGGGATACCTGACAATAGAGACCAATTCAGCTCGTCCTGGAGAGTGTCTTGTATGCCAGTAATTCTACTCCCTAATAAGGCCTACACCTACTGAGAACGATATCATTTCTCCATTTGGTAGCAACCATATAGAATTTTAATGGGTAAGTCTTAGACCTTAGATTTTCATAGACCTTAGCTTAAATCCTCATTCTATCCTATGAGAATTATCACTCTCTGAGCCTACCTCTATTGGCGAAACTAAGATAGCAACGCCCATATTGTAATGCTACTATGAAAATTAGATACATACATACATTTTTCAAAATAAATAAATACAAAATTAAAGTAAAATATGAAAAACTACAAGAGACTTTGTACTCACTAAATGTAATAATTACTACTTCTTTTAGTGTGTAATGCTACTGAAGGGTAGAGTTGTTCAATTACTTCAAAAGACTTGAACCATTTGTATCAGGGGATGTAGTCTGATTGGAGAGTCTGTATAAGGGTTTTTTCCCTTATGTGTAACTGTCTTAACCTTCAGAGATTGTAGCTACAGTGGATAGTGTTCAATGTCAACCTGACCAAATCTAGATCACCAATGAGATGGGCTTGTGATCGGTTCTATCAAGGACTGTCTTAATTTGGTTAATAGAAATTATGGGAAGATCTTCCCCCCAATTTGGACAGCACCATTTCATGGGTTGGGTCCTGGATTGGATGAAAGAGGAAACTGAGCAGCAAGCATACATGCCTTAATCAATATAAATTAATATAAATGTGATGTTACCATTGACTTCTGGGCAATAGAAAAGGAAAGGAAAGGAAAACAGTATCTCTTGCTAATGACCCCAGGTTATAACCAACACCCTTTAAGCTATACTCAAGGGAACTTGAGCAAAGTGACCCATTCAGATACAGCCAGTTTTCTTATATGTCTCTGAATAAAGCCCCTCCCATCCCACTCCCTGGATTTGAACAAAGCTCTGTCAATCTTAGGCATGCTGGACAGCTTCAAATGGGAAGTCAGGAGCTCATGAATGACCTACACAATGTAACCTAAGCTGAAGAAGGAATGCCTGAGCTGCCTTATCCTGTGAGGGATAACTGTCAGCTGTCCTCTATGGCAGGTGACTCAGAACGTTCCTAGCAAGATTAAACCCTAGGGAAGTCATTTATGTCTTTAAAACTCTTTATTGATCATCTTTCCTTTCTCTCCTTACTCTTCCAACTCTCTCAATGCTTTTACCCAAACATACCCCCAAATAATCTACGGATATCCAAATTTGTACATGACCAAATTCATATGGGAGGAATCTCTGCTTGAGGCATGCCACACTAACATACAAAATAACCTCAGAGTGGTGCTTTGATCACATGGAGTGCTCTGACTAAAGAGTAACCCTCTTTGGAGAAAGGAGTAGAGGGAGAGAAACACGGTGTTCTCTAAATCAAGTACGCAGGTTAGAATGAAGTAAAGAGACAGTCACTTGTCATAGACTTTGCTCCTAAATCATCCATGGCATCACACTCAAAGAGTTCCAAAGCATTTATCCAGGAAATTTCTTAGACAATGGTTCAAGGCTATTGGTCAAAACACCTTGTTCAAGGTAGCAGTCTCATGAAAGAATGGGGTAATGTCTAGCCCTTGCCTGCTTTCCTAAGACAAGCAAGCCACAAACCACAGGTAGAGGATATTATCCCAAACATAACAGTCTCATAACATGACAGTTTTCTTTGAAAGGGTTATACAAATACATTTCTCTCACTTGAGGACTTCAGTAGAAAATAATTATTCTTTTCTATCTCATAATATATATTAAAAATGTTCAAATGTGGTTTTGTAGGGAAGTCTGCCAAATATTTTGAGGCACCATATCCAGCTTTGCTTAATTTTAGACAGCTTGGCAAATCTAAAGTACTCTTTCATACAAAATGAATTTGCTAGAAAGGCTAAACTATATGCCTTTATATTAAACACCAATTTTTAAAAGTCGTCTTTGGCCTCTTTGGGCTCTCACATGCTGAGATGGATAGCGCTGCAAAGCAGTTGCTACCTGCTTTTCCTACCACCAGGAAACAAAACAAACAAGCCCGCTACCTTCAGAAACTGCCACATACGTGACAAGAAGGTTGTTTGCAGATAAACCAGATGTTTTATTACCAGTCTGGCATACACAGTCTCCACAACTCAGCTCATGGCCCCTTCTTGTTCCTATGAGTGCATGCCAACAACTAGAAATGAGCACAAAGGCTGTGCGAAATGCTGCGTTTGTTCGAGTGTTTGTGTTGGCTTCCTTAAAATCGGCTGATTTCCAAATCCCCTCCCCACCCCACCTTACTTATATTTATGCTGTGGGCAGAACAACCTGGAGCCCATATTTAAATACAAAATGCTTTGTGGCCATTCGTGCAAATCTCTTTATCGGGGTCTCACACATTAACGCCCTTCACAATTGACCCACAGGCCGATTGTTTAATGTAAGGCTTCCACGGGGCTGTTTCCATGTTTCCACCAAAGTCCAGCCTTGTTTTTAGTTTTCTTAGCTTTTCTGGACAATCAAAAGGAAGTGGAACCGAGCCGGCTAGCTGAGGCTGGAACTGCCCTGTCTCCTCCTACCTTCTGTCTCGGTTTTGTTTTTCTACTTTTTTTTTTTTTTTTTTTTTTTTTTTGCTTTTGCTTTTTTCCTCCTCATCATTTTTGATCATAGTGAAAACCGAGCCAGACAGGGAGGCTGCTTTGCTCATGATCTGGTGTCTGCTCCTTTTTCCCTTTCGCTCAAAGCTCCTGGGAAGCCCCTGACCAGGAAGCTATACTGTTACCTCCTTGATTTCTGCAGAAGCAGATTCCCTGCAACTAACAGAGAAGTTAAGGAAAGTGTGTGCGTGTGCGTGTGTGTTCATGTAATAGGAAATGTGAATTTCCGCATTTCTTTTTCACCTAGGGAGATGCTTTAGCCAGCTTCAGGCTCCATAATACTTTCCCTGCTTCCCATTTTCTCTGTTTGGAGAAAAAAACAAGTGTTACAGCAGATGCAAGCTAAGCACAGACTTAAGATGCCAGAGGCACTTTCTTTGAAAGTTCTCCCAAGGTTGTATGGCCAGTGACTCATGCTCCAATGCAATGTTCTCTGCTGCAAGCTAGAAACTGATTTATATTTATGAGTGTTTTTGGTAGCACTGGAAACCGGCTACAATACAACTAGAGACAATAATAATGTCCGTCTTAGATGGCTATGAGGACATAAACTATCCCAGGAGAAGCCCAGGGTGAGTATGCAGAAATGTCAGTCATCATCATCATCACAAGTTATGAATCATAGTGAGACCTGAGAGGTCTTTATCTGGGTGGGGTGGCTCACACCTGTAATTCTAGCACTAGGGAGATGGATGCAGGTGGGTCATAGGTTCCAAGACAACCTGGGAAACACAGCAAGATCATGTCCTGAGACTAATGATGAATGTCTCCATTGTGGCTGATATGCTTTTGGAGAAGCAGATACGCGTGTGCAAATGCTTAGTCTACAACTTTCACTCCCATGGACTTTGGCCTATTTTCTCTGCTCCGGAAGCCCCAAAATCCCTCTTTGTAAAAAGAAAGCTAATAAAGCCTATAACTGAAATAATCACTCTGAGGACTGTGTTTATGCAAGTTCTTGACACAAGTATTCTGCATATCAATACATGCTGTGTATACCAACATGTGGCTATCACATCTAATATGAATTGTTTCTTTAATGTATTTTATTGCAAGGGCAAAATTCAAATAGGCCCAAAGGATAAACGCATACCTACTTGTCCATATACCATAAAGACACAAATTATTTGCATAATTGGTTTGTTGGATGCTAAGTGCATTCTTTATCTCTTGAAAATGTCTCAAACCTGTGTTAAGCCACATAAAAATGAAAAAGAGAGCTAATAAGGCAAAGAAACGTCCTGAAATTTATTTTCCTGAGAGATAGTTTGAGGTGATTCTAATTAAGATATTCAGTCCTGATTGCAGTCATCAGCACTTACATCATAATGGCCTAACATTAGGCATGGTTATCTACTGGTCATATACATACGTATTCTATTCACATCCATAAACACTCAAAGTAAATCTTTGACGAAGGCTGCTAGTTATTCAAGAAGATGATCAGGACCCACTCAGTCTATTCTCAAACACTCTTTTCATAGAAATCTATTTCCAAGAACCTGGTAGAAAAGGAAAGCAGGGTCACTGGAGGATCTTGTAAGACATGCTGACATGTCATTGGCTGAATTCAAGTTATCTGTTACTTCTGATTTCAAGGGATGTCTTCTGGGTGCCAAGAAAATAGAGTACACCATTGTACTTCTTTGCTCCTATATGTAGGAAGAGCTCACCTGAGCTCTATCAACCTGCTTAAAGCTAGTTGTTGGGCAGTGGCAAAGACATTCTCAATGCTTTTAAGTGCCACAGGAAGAACAAACTCAGGTTGAGCTTTAGGGGATTGTTTTTTTGAGGATACAAAAGGAAATGGTCTCTGAAATGTATAGATAGCTCACCTCCCACTGCCCACTCTGGTAAAACCCAGCATGCCTCACTTTCATATTCTCTATCCCACAACCTCAAGCATAATGTATACCACTTAGCAGATGATGACATAATTTTAAAACTCTGCTGTGTTTTTCTGAAGTCACATAGTAAGATGATATATTTCAAAGCCAGGACCTGGTCACTCAATGTCCCTCCTTCTAGATGCTTTAGAGAAGTGTCTTCTCCAATTCTCCAATGAGCTTGAAAGCAATCAGCTGTCCCCTACCAAGGAGCAGCCATTCTGTATGAAATACATTCAGTGAACTGCAAAGTGGCCGCAGTTCTTTTCCACCACCCCCATCCTTCTTCCATAATGCTTTTTAATATGAAATTTGAAGCTCTTCTCATGATAAAGTGCAGTCCATTTCCTTGTCTCTTGAGTCTGAGATGGATTTGTGACTTTCTTGGGTTAATAAAATGTGATAGAATTGATTTTGTGAAAGTTCTGAGCCCGAACCTAAAATATACCTTGCATATCTGTACAATGGTCTCAAATCCCTGCTCACTGGTCACATGAGTAATCTGTCATTCACTGGATGGCAGGTGGGAGAATGCAGGGAACAAAAATATGTCATCCCAGTGGGACCTTCAAGAACTGATCAGGTGACACGTGAGCAAAGCCACCCAATAAAAGATGTATGAACACATGGCAGTGAAATACATCACCCCAGTGGGTCATTTAGGAATGGACAGAGATGGTGTGGCAGAGGACAGCCGCTGCATGAAACAGCTCTTCCAGACTCAGATCTACAGAGAAGCTCAGAGAGCCCACTCTACATTTCTAACTTGTCAAGCAGCAACCTGCCCAAAAGTTCTGTTAAAAAACAGAATCTTAGTGCCATGGTCACTATTCTTGATACTCACTTGTCCTCTGATTTTAAAAGAAGATCTATATTTTTAAAATAAATCTAACATTTTATAAAATTTTAAAATGTTTTGAAATGAATATATTTGCCATCAAAATTATTAAAATTTTGCACATTTTAAAAAAATCTAACTTAAATAAGGAAAAATAATAAACCTCAGAGAAGGCCCATGACAGGATTTAGTTCATTTCTAATAAACTAACAGTTATGTATATTTATGGAATAAGGTACAATGCTTTGATCTACAAATAGATTATAGAAAGCTATAGATCTCTGGTCTAACTGATGTTTGGTACTAATGGCACTATTATTGATGCTTAGATTCCCAGAACTGACTGTTTCTTACCCTCCATGAGCATGGCTCAACAGCACCTTTGATCCTCTCAGGCATCTATATCCTCATGACACGTTCTTTTGGCATAAAGTTTTCCATTTTAACTGTGCATCCATGCATTTATATTGAAGACTTCAGTCCAAACTACATTCTTCTAATAAAAACCCTAGGCTAGAGAAGAAGGCTAGTTATCATTTAGAGTCACACGACCCTAAGAGACAGAGGCCAAGACAGGAATCTGAAGAGCCTACTAGAGAACAGGACCATCTCAGCACGTGAGGTCATCATCATAGTCATTACATAAACCACACCAGCATTAACAAAGAAAGAGAAGACAAGTGCTTATACAAGTCCCTTCCACATACTCTAGTGTTTTTACACTAATGATGGTCACACTAATGATGGTTAACACTATAGGATTTTCACACTAATGACGGGCACTGGCTAGCAAAGACATTTTTCCCTAGTGGGGTGGCCTTCAGAATGGTCATTCAATGACTCAGGCTCCTTCCGAATCGTCACTTCACTCTCTTCTGGGTCCTCAGAGCCCTTAGCAATCATCCTACATACAGACATGGAGGAAACAGAAAGAAATGTGAAGAAGAGGGTTTTATGAGCCAGGCCTAGATGCACAGCTACTTTTTGTGCCTCCATCCCATTGGACAGAGCATAGGAACATGACCACATCAAACTCTAAAGGGGAAAACATGCAGCTATATCCCCAGTGAAGTATGAGGAAATTTTAGCTAAAGGCTCTCAGCAAATTTTATAGAGAATCAAATTGTGGGGATTAAGTGCTTACTGGGGGGAAAAACACTGTATTTCAAAAAGTGACCAACACAAGAATAGACCCATATTGCATTCATTACTGAATAAAAGATTATTAAAAATGCCATGCCCACATTAGAACACCCAGAAGCTAAAATTCTCACATTCATGGCAACTTACTAAAGAAAAACTCTCTTAGGATAGAGAACCCAGCTCAGAATGTACTATTGTCTTGCTGTAAGTCTGTGGATTTTCATTCCTTGCCCCAAATAAGCCTGGGATTAGAGAGCAATCTACAAGTAAAACCACTGCCTCCTTCTCTCTCTCTCTCCTTCTCTCCTTCTCTCTCTCTCTCTCTCTCCTTCTCTCTCTCTCTCTCT
>NW_021604587.1:11091998-11107457 GCF_004785775.1 Grammomys surdaster
TCTCTCTCTCTCTCTCTCTCTCTCCCTCCCTCCCTCCCTCCCCCTCCTCTCTCTCTTTCTTCTTTCTTTCTTCCTTGTGTTTCTTCTCTTTTAAGGCAGCAACTATAAAAGCTTATTAATGACCAGCTTACTCTTAAAATGCTGGCCTAACTTTAGATTCACGCAGATACATTTAAAGAGAAAAACATTCTTTACTTCTCTCCACCCCAGCAGATTTCTTTTCTCCTTCCAATTTCATAAGAAAGTCCTCAGGAAAAAGAGACATTATAACAGTATCAAATTAATGGATGAATTGAGCCTACATTTTTCTTTTCCCATGATGCAGTCTAAATACTGAAAAAAAGGACCAGACAGAAAGCAGGATCCATCCATCTACATTCCAAGACACGGTCTAGTTACCCAATCACTAAGATGCATTGCCAGAACACAGAGGCCATGATTTGGACTAAAAAGTGGAGATTTTCAGTATATTCAAGTCATAATCCTTAGTTGATAATGCAGTCTAGCCAATCACTAAGCAGCCAACGAGCTTAAAGGACACTGAGGGCAAAGTACCATCTTCCTGGCTGCAAGGTATGGTTCTCAGAACCATTGCTTCTAGAGTTACAAAGCAAAGCTGGGAACGCACCTACTCTCCCCCTATTTTCACATTGCTTTGCTTTTCCAAAATGTTTCACTGCTTTTCCTCCATCCCTCACTCCCTCTCCTCCAGGTCTTTCTAAAGACAGAGAAGAAACTTAAATTTTTTAAATAATTGGTTTTCAAAATATGCTAAGCATTTGGAGAGTAATTAGAAACAGTTTTAGGTCCTCGTTATTCTAAAGCAAATTATTATTGATTTACAACAGACGGTTCATCTGATATCTCTCAAGCAGTCATAAAATGTAGACTGTGTATTAAAAATGGTTGATGTCTTTCTGGCAATAGCACCTATGCTCAGCCAATGACAGACCTTTCCAACTGGATGAAAAACAGCCCAATCTTGCTGTGTGTTCTGCTCACTTTTGTGCATATGCCAAAGAGCCTATACTCATATGCACTTATTTTTGGATTGACTTCATTTTTCAGCGGGATTTGTAGACACTCCTTTCATACAAGCAATTTGCAAAGCAAGGAAGAACATTTGCTAACATGAACATGGACTTACAGTTAAACATGCCCTATTATAGTACATCTAAAAAAAGGTTTATGACTCATAAAAAATCCCAATGAATACACTGGAGTTGTCTCATAGACATGCAGGAGCATCTACTCTTTCACTCAGGGGTAGAGATCTGGGCTCTATAATTTAGCAAGTTCTAAGTCTTAGCAAACCTCAGTCTTCTTCCATGAAAAGCAGGGAAGTGAAGAGTATTTATACTCATGATCATCATAAAATATAACTAAGGTTTGAAGGCACTAGGTATGTGAAGAAACTCCCTGATTACAGCAAGGTACAGAACTAAGTATTACCAGATGATTTATTATTTATTGTTTCTTATACCTTGGGCAGGTCCACAAAAGTCCAATAATATTTAGTGCACCAATATGGGGCAGAAAAACCAAACTTAGGCTCTAGATTCAGGCTTAGAGCCCAAGACCAGATCCAGACACAGACGCTGACCAAGAGACCTGAGAACACAAAGCTTCCCCACCCCCTTCTTCTACCTCTCCCCAATCCTCTTCCCCTTCAGCTCCCTCTTTCCCCCCTTAAATCCCCATCCCCTTCCGACTTCCTCTTCTTCTCTCTCTTCCCCTTCCTTTCCCCTCCTACCTACCCTCCCCATTCACTTCCATTCCCCTACATCTGTCCCCCACTTCCTCTTCCTCTTCCTCTTCCTCTTCCCCTCCCACAATAAGTAATCGCTCTGCCTATTCCAAATAGTAACAAGGATTAGCCTAGGCGAGCTTGATTTCTACTTTTCCTCTGACGCTCCCAGAAGGATATGTTCTTGCCAAGGAGATAGTTGTAGTTTACATATTGAAGAATTGATATAAGATTCAAAGGGGGAAAAAAACGACCTGAAACAGTTCAGAATCAGTAAATAAGAAGCCCCGAGGAGAAAGGCACATTTGGTATGCCAGGGAACATGTTAAAATTGTTAAAAGGAAATTTGATCTTCAGTTCTTGGGATATAGTTTCATATTGTTCACAGTACTTCATAAATGTAAACAAAGAATGTATTTCTAACTTTATTTTTTCTCTAGTTTTATTGAAGAGTAATTGACAAAATTTGTAAAGGTTTTTAAAGTATAACATCATGTTTGATGTATTCAGTTATGAAATGGTTACCAATTTGAAGCTGATTAACATATCTATTGCTTCACACTACATGGTTTTATATGTATGAAGAGAGCACTCAATATCTGTTATCTTAGCAAATTTTTAAATCATCTCATTAGTTATTTTATGTGTTAATAACAGTGATTTTCAAAACACAAACAATAATGATAAAACATAATGGTTCTGAATATAATTGACAACATTCTTCTTTTTCCAGAGTTTACTGACATTTTGTGTTTTATTCCTTCAAAAGAATAGGATTTCTTTTAACTTTTCTTCACAAATTTTTTCTGAAAAATGGAGGAACATTAACTAGAGTTACCATGCTATAAAATGCATATACCCTACATAGCTGATTGTTTGATGAACTTCTCCCTTTCCTCTTGCTCCCAATTCATGGTAACCACCTCTCTCCTCTCTGCTTTCTGAGGCAGACATATCTAGATTCCACATATAATGCAGATCATGGAGTATTTTTCTTTCTGCGATTGGCTTTCTATCACTTAGAAATGTCTTCCTAGACATTGCATGTTGTCATAAATGACCAACTTCTTTATTCTTAAATGTTAATTGTATTTCCTAGCAATGTCACAAGTTATACTCATAAAGTCTCACCACCGTGACTGCCAAAATACGAGACACTAAAACAAGGATGGCGCCAATGGGCATGCCAAAGAGGACAGGAAAAGCCTTTGAGGGCTCAACCCTATACAGCGAACTATAGGTAACTGAGGGAAGCTGTGAGCAGGAAACATAACTTTGCCAGGGAAGCACACAACAATTGATTGTTCAGTGCCCTGAAAACACATGTACAAGTAGTGTTATATGGGCTGAACAACTTATATTTAGGAATATGTATGTACATACATATATGCATATAATAGCAATAAACAAAAAAGTCTACATATTTGAAGAAGAGCATAAAGGGTTGTATGAGAGGGTTTGGAGGGAGAAAAAGGAATGGAGAAATGTAATTACATTACTTTATAATCTCCAATGATGTGCTTTATTATGTTTTCATTCATACATATTGTTTTACACTGCTCACAGTCCCACTTTGCTGCATTTTCTTTGCCCATTCATCTGCCAACATATACTCAGGCTGATTCTCTACCTTAGCTATTGTAAACAATCAGATTTCTTGGATACTGAAGTGTATGTGTATGACTGTGTGTGCGCACACATGTACACACACTTGTCTTATCCTAATTGATATGGCCTTTGAATTGCAGAAGTCTGCATTAACTTTTCCTATTACTCAGGGCTATCAAGTATCCAGGGTTAACCTTGGTACAGTTTCTTGATCATTAGTAACAAACACATGCTTTCACTGTTGAATCTATTCCAGTTTACATGAGTTCACAGTTACTCTCCAGCTGTCAACTGTTTCTGTTGTTCTTGTTCTTTTTTACGTTAATCTTCAATTTAAGTTGTTAGTTCTGCACTTGGAAAAAATACTTTTTGTGGATCTTTTTCACAAATAAACTAGTACCTTAATAAATCAAAGCAGTGGAGAAGCAACTTAAATCTACAAAAGTCAGCTTTGTATGAATGTCTTTTCACCAGGTGAGCCTCGGTGATCTGATGAGTTCATCATGCACAAAAAAAAAAAAAACAAAAACAAAAACAAAACAAAACAACTTCCAAACACTTTTCCATCAATTCGTCCTTCTCTATATTCAAAATAGACAGAAAACTCAGGTCAATTCATGTTTGTATTATGAACATCTTTTCTTAAATAACAAAGAAACTTGGAATTGCAGATATTATGCAATGGTGGAGAACTTTCCTAGCATGTCTGAGGCTCTGGGTTCAATGTCCTATAAGATGAAATTTAAAGGACACTGACCCAGCTAGCTCCTAAATAATTAAGGCAAAACTTTTTGATTTATTCAACTAGCTTTAAGCACAATAACTATGCAGCTATTCCTGATATTCTATGCTATCTACATACTTTCCCAGGCATATGTCCCAAGTTACTTAAAGTTTGAATTGCCCTGGTTTGCTCTGTGGGTCCTCATGAAGGACTCTCCTGGCAACTACTCCTCATTCCTGACCTCATAAAGACATTCTACCTTTTTCTCCACCTTGTGGCCCCTCTTCTCCTGGACTTCATCTACCTCCTGCCCAGTCATCGGTTGTTCATCCTTTCATTAACTAATCAGAGATAATTGGGGAACATTCTTTACATCATATTGATACAGGAGATTTTTCAGTATTCATTAGAATTCTAGTGGGACTGTAACTAGATCTCAGGACACAGAAACCAGCATCTGAATACACAGAGTACACGGCCACCACTGAACACATAAGAAATGGTGGAGAGACAAGTTAATTTAACATGACAAAGCCATTAACACCTCTAGAATCTTCCAGCACAATACTTAAGTTAGTCCACAAAAAAAAGCAGAGTGTTCCTGAAGTTTAACTACTTATCATCCTCATTTTTTTTTGACCTGTGCTATACATATCTGTCAAGAATTAGGACAGTCACAAACCAGGCCAGACTAGTCTACTAGGTAAGAAATTTAACAATAGCATTCCAAGTCAGAAATTGAGATATTTGTGAATGTCATGTAATATATGCTCATTTTGCTTTCCAAAAAAACACAAGGCATAGAATTTTAGTGGAAACATTTACATTTTGTGAGCAGCATCTTAGGATAACAGGCAAGTACAGCTTGCCATGGAGTCTTACCTTAGTTTGGATTACTATTATTGTGATGAAACACCATGATCAAAACAACATGAGGAGGAGAGTGTTTATTTGGCTTACATGTTCTCATCACTGTTTATCATTGAAGAAAGTCAAGACAGGAACCCAGATAGGACCAGGACATAGAGGCAGAAGCCCATGTGACCCCAGTCAATGAGTGGGTAAGAAAAGGAAAAATACTGATTCTCTTCTCTTCTCTTGAGAAAAAGTGAAAAAGAGTCATGAGAATCAATGAAGATGTCCAGAAACAAGACAGATCAGAACGGCTCCAGCTTCCTCCTACTGGGGAGAAACATAACCCCTTCATCCCAAAAGTACTCAAGCAAAAGACACTCTGAATACAAGCCAACAAACCTCAAATCCAGTTGTGGCACTTGCTTAGACAGTAATTTCTCTCCCAAATGGTCAAGAATACAGAGAAATCTCACTTGCTCAGGCTTTGTGAGTGGGAGGAATTAGACATATAGTCTAGGTGGCTGAAAGCAGAAAATCAAACAAGCCAAGGAATCTATTTTGATCTACCACAGCCCAAGTGTGAGGGACAAACCAGGAGGCAGGGTTGCAGGGCAGGAAGATAGATGTTGGAAAGACAAAAGATGAAAGCAGCAAAGGGCTTGGCTCAAACTAGAAAGTGAATAGAGACTATGGACCTAGTCATGGTGTCTGTGGACAAAGCTCATCAGCTGAGAATAACTCTAGAGTTTGATAGCTCTGAGCCTGAGGTCAGTGGGTGGAACAAGCCTAGAACCACCTTCCACTGGTAAAGATATCAAGAACACTAAAGTTCTAACAAGGCAGGTGACACATATAGCTGCATTCCTCCAGAAGGCTGTTTGACAGCTAGAAAGTCTTGAAGGTACTAACATAGGTTCTCTACAGTATATATCTCAGTGCTTTCATTGCTCTGACATAGTGAGAGGAGCAGTGTTCACCTACCTAAAACTGTAGTTATCCCAAGAACAGGACCTACAGAAATCTCCAGAGGATGTGTGACTTTGCCCAGGCCCTACTGCAAAGCTAAGTGTAGAAAGCAGAACCCCTTGGTATGCAAAGAAGGCATTCTAACAGACTTATCTAATAGACTCAGCAATAGCATCAACCAGAGGGAAATAAGAGTCCATAGGTTCAACTCTCCCCGACCTGTGAATATAACTTTGGTCTCAGTTTTCCAGCACTCAATAGGTGGCCATTCTAACACATCTTCTTTTTAACTTATATTTTTTGAACCTTGTGTTCCTTTCTTATTCTTTTGACAGCATTTTCTTTCACACTTTTTATGTTTAAAAGATTGTTTTATTCTATGTATATGGCTGTTTTGTCTCCATGTATGTCTGTGTAACACATGTGTGAAGTGCCTCTAGAGGCCAGAAAAAGGTGCCACTTCCTCTAAAACTGGAGTTACAGGCAGATGTGAGCTGCCATGTGGGTTCTGAGTACCACATCCTCTATATGAGCAACAAATCCTTTTAGCCACCTAGCTATCTCTCCACCATTTATTTTTTAATCTAATTTTAATGTTTTTATTCCCTTTTATATATTCATCTACCATTGTTTATTCATTTTCTATTATTTAGTAATCTTTTCTCTGTTCTCTCTTATTTAGCAAACTTTTTTCCTTAGATTTTTTTCTTTTTACCCTGTGGTCGCTCACACCCCAAATCTATACATTTTATTTCTTCCTACTACACTTTAGATTTGATCTCTTATCTTTCAAAAATTCCTCTTTTTATAATTATTCAACTTTTTATATCTTGTTTTTGAACGTTTTATATCTTGTTCTAATTCCCTGTTTGTTTCCCTTCCCCTCCCTCACATTCTTTTCTAGTCCTCTTCCGTTCCTTTTTTATTTAACTTTATTTTTCTTTTATTTCTCTCCTTTCCCTAATGGCTTCCATTCTTCCACTCACTTACTAACTCCATGCTTGGCTCTACAAAAATTTTAAAATCATAACATATTGCACAATAAGTTTGTTATTTTTTTATTTTATGGTCTTTGATGATGTATTAGAAGAAATACAAATGGCCTCCAAATACTTAGAAAAGTGTTCAATATCCCCAGCCATCAGTAAAATGTTAATTAAAACTCTTTTGAGATTTCATCTTGTCCTGGTCTGAATGGTCTTTGACAAGAAAACAGAGAACAATCAATGCTGGTTAGTATGTAGGGAGCGAGGGGCCCATGCACACTGCTGGTAGACGTTTCAATTGGATCCTGCCACTATTGAAACCAGTATAGAGGTTCCTCAATAGGCTAAAACAATAGTAATGGGGACCACAGGGCCTGAACCAGCCATCTTCTGTAACCCAGCAAGACCTCAAGTGGAGGGATTGGGACAGAAACTCAGGCACAAAAGCTTCAAGCCACAGTTTGATCCACCTGCAGAGTGTTCTGGGACCAGAGCCTAGCAGAATCATTATCAAAGAGAGCAAAGCGACTTCATTCAACAACTGTTGAAAGCAGATGCAGAGTACTACAACCAAACATTAGGCAGAGCTCAGGGAGTCCTGTGGAGGAAGGAGAGATAGAATCAGAGGACCCAAAAGGGTCAGGGACATACCAGGAGAACAGGGCCCACAGAATCAACTGACCAGATATCATGGGAACTTGCAGAGATCAGGGAGCCTGTAGGAGTCTGAACTATATCTTCTACATATATATTATGGCTGAGTAGTTTGGTATTCTTTTGGAAATCCAAACAGTGGGAGCAGAGGCTGTCCCTGACTCTTTTTCCTACTTGTGAGACTCTTTCCCCACTACTGGGCTCCCTTGTCCAGCCTTGATGTGATAGCATGTTCCTGGTCTTATTGTAGCTAGTTATGCAGTGTTTGGTTGATGTTCCTGGGAGACTTGCTCGTTTGGGGAGGATGAGGGGACATGGATCTCGGGGAGAGAGAGGGAAGGCAAGAAGGGAGAAAGAAAGGATAGGGGAAGGGGAGGGAATGGAAAAATGTGGTAGATGTAATATATGACAGAAAAATAAAAGTGCAAAAAATAAGAGGGAAAAAAGACTAAAATAAAAACTGCTAATGACATAGCTATATTATTTTTTGATATATACTAAAACCTCTAAGCCAACATATCACAGACATACTGGGACATTATGTATATTGCTGCATTATTCACAATAGCCATAAAATAAAGCCAGCCTACATGTCCATCAACAGATAAATGGATAAAGATGTGGTATGATGTAGAACAATAGAATACTATCCAGTCACAAAGAAAAATGTAGAAAAACGGGTAGAACTGGATAATAATTGAGTTAAGACAAAATAAGCTACACTCAGGAAGACGTGTGTCATCAAAGTTTAAAACCACAGACACACACACACACACACACACACTCACACACACATCACTTTC
This sequence comes from Grammomys surdaster, assembly GCF_004785775.1. Classification (NCBI taxonomy): domain Eukaryota; kingdom Metazoa; phylum Chordata; class Mammalia; order Rodentia; family Muridae; genus Grammomys; species Grammomys surdaster. The sequence goes on from NW_021604587.1 coordinate 11,100,342, forward strand.
TAGAGGATCTTGAACAGAAAAGATATTAAGGGATATTAAGGATAAGGGAAACTGGTAAAGAAAAAGGGATAATCTAGGGCTGAGGACCAGCTAAGTGGGTAGAAGATATGAAGAGAACAGCAGGAGAGAAGGAAGAATTAGAGCAAACCATAATGACATGTATGAAATGCCATAATGAGACTGGTTACTTTGTAACTTTAAAGAAGTAAGAAAGTCACTTTTAGGTGGAGATGACTTGCTCCACAGTAAACACCCTTACATCACTTTCCACCTCCCTGTCTCCCCCCTCTCCCTGGGAGATCTCAGCTAATCCCTGCCATAAGTTTCCAAAATGTTTCTTTGGCTCAGTATACTAACACCCTCAATGAAAAGTACTCAATACCCTGGGAGTATGTCTCGCCATGCAGTTCCATACTCATATTCCTAGGTAATACGTCATTATTCATTTAAGTTGGACTTAGTGATCAGCGTGAGCTTGAAGAAGTTGTCCATGGAAGCGGACAAGATGACATCACTCACCAGCGGTTCAGTATCATCCCAGGAGAATCCTATTCAAGGACAAACAGAACCTTAAAGTTACTAGAAAGCCTAAAAACTTAAATACCTCCAAAAGGTAAATGTAACTCAGTTCAGGAATGCATGTTAAACAGGGAACTCAAAATACTAGTTTGACTGGCATTGTCCTGGGGGGGGGGGGCAGGGAGCAATAGAGGGAGCACTTCCCTGAAATTAGTAAGAAATGACTAGGGTAGCATATCACAGCAAACGCAACTGCACACGGCTGTGTGAAGAGAATGATGAGCTCCCAGTTCTGATGCTGCATACGTATTAAACTTCACCAGCTCTGTGAAACAGATCAACCTCTCAGCATGCTGCTCATTCGTGGTTCTTCGCTCACTTTCATTTCTACATAAACGTTCTCATTTTCTGTTCCTTGTGGGAAAACCTTGTCAAGGTTAGTTTTGGTTAACTTGACAAAAACTACAATCACATTGGAATGATTGGTATAGGAGGGACCCCATACCACTGTGGGTGGCAACACTCCTGAGCAAGTGATGGGGGAATATAGTGAAAGGTGGCTGAACATGAGCCTGAAAGAAAACAAGCGAGAGCATCCCACTGTTGCTTTCTGCTTCAAGCAGCTGCCTTGAGTTGAGCTCTTGCTTTGGCTTCCTTCAATGATGAACTGGAACGTGGATGTGTAAGCCAAATAAACCCTTTCCTTTCCCAAGTTGCTTTTGATCATGGTGTTTATGACTGCGATAGAAAGCAAACAGGATGGTCTTGTTGGATTTAGGTTTTCACACAGTCTACATTATAATATTTCCTACTATGTAGACTCTATATTTAGAACTGCCAACTTTCTTTTTCTTTTTTTTCCGAGACAGGGTTTCTCTGTGTAGCCCTGGCTGTCCTGGAACTTACTCTGTAGACCAGGCTGGCCTCGAACTCAGAAATCCGCCTGCCTCTGCCTCCCAAGTGCTGGGATTAAAGGCATGTGCCACCACTGCCCAGCCAGAATCATCATCTTAATACTTGGAAAATCATTCTTTTCTTTGTTAAAGTGGACTCTTCATTACACTTTTTATTCTGGTGAGTTGTTTTCCAAAACTGTAAAACAATTCTTGGTTTATTGTCATCAAATCATATTCCCTACTTGCTTGCCTCTGATCTTACCAACAACTCTTTAACTCAGTGAAGAATAGCTCGATACACATGCCAAACTTTTTTTTCATAATATACAGGCATTTTATTCAGTAACTATGAGTCTGAGGATTTATTTAGTTGAAAGTGAAATTGAAAGTAGACTAATTATGGTCTATATACTGTAATTTCCACATACATTACTTTTTTATTAATCATTCCATTCATTTACATCTCAAACGATATCCTACTTCCTGGTTACAACTCCACCAACCACCCGTCCAATATCTGCCCTCTCCCCTCACCTTTGCCTGTATGAGAGTGCTCTCCTACCCACCCACCCTCTCCCAAACTTAATGAAATTAGCACAAATTCCAAAGACCATTTTGTGTGTATATACGTATGTGTGAAAAAGTATCGATCTACCTTCAAGCTCCCTGTCGAAGCCAAATGATTGCACGTCAGCTTCAGTCCACTTTGTGCTTCTGGAAAACTCTCCATGCAAGATGGATACTGCAAAAGGAAGAAAAAGAGCATGGTGCCTCAGATTGCAATCAGCATAAACCCCTAGCACACACAAAGCCCAGCCTGGAAATGGGTAGAAGAAAATAAAATTTCAAAGAGGAAAAAATAATACTTTCAGAAGAATTTTTAAAATATGGTACTCCAGGGGAAAGGGCACCAGGAAAATTGTGTGAGGGTGTAAAAAATTTCACAAATTTCAGATGCACAAAGCTTAGGTGTGGTCCAGAAATACAACAAAGCCTTTATTAGGATTCGATGATACATAGCTCTCATTGTTACATAAGACCCAAAAAGTTTCTCCCATGATTCACACCCTTCTTCATAATCACACCAGTACCTGGCTAGAAAGCATGTCTTGGGGGGCTGTGAAGGGGGGCTCTCTGGATTTACAAGCATGTTGAGGTGAATATAGCTTTGCTGGAAGCTATTTCAAGATATTTCTCAGTTCCAAATCCTTACCCTGCAGTGGAAGTTAAAACAGAATAAACTTCATTTTAATAATTATTTTGATAAAGAAATAGAGTACCAGACTGTAAAGCTTGGCTGAGGTCCCAGACAAAGGTCAGAGGCAGCATGGACACACCTCCTCATTCAATCTTCTCTCCATGATGCCTCTTACTCAGGTAAAAAGAAAAGTCTGAGGTCAAATTGGAGGTCTCCCAATGTGGGCAGCAGCAGCTATAAATGTGAGCCTTAGCTCATGAGATGTTGGGGACTTATTGAGGTCTTGCTGTTTATCGTTTGTTACTTAAAATAACAACCCCTCCAGCTGTGCTGTGATTTAAAGCATGCCATTCACTCCAAAGGCAACCATTACAAAACTCCCAGATACTTGCAAAACCAGATAAATGAATTTGTCCAATTAATTCCTGCAGCAGAGGTACATTTTGAAACAAAAAGTAGAATCTGAATATCATTGGGATTTGCATGGCTGATTTCGGTTTGAGCTAAAACAACCACATGCACCATATTAAGGTTGCCTGATTTTGAGAGGCTCTTTTTTCATTTGTTAATTTAAGAAAAATACTGTAAAGTTAAAGCAAAGCTATGTTCTCCTCTTTGTCTATGTCTCAAGGCTCCAGGAGGGCAGGGTTACATGAGTTATGAAAACTGCATGTGAAAGGCCTTGACTTTCCCAAGAACGTTCCAAAATATAATATAGTGATGGATATTTGTTCAGCAAAGCATAAGCCATAGAATTTCAGGAAGGCAGTTAGGACTTAAGAGAAAAAAAACAGGCCAAGCCCACAACAGAGCAGTGGGGGCATCTTTGCCTTCCCATTATTTCTCTCAGCTTCCATTCCTCAAAAGCAACTCGCACTCACCAAATCTCTCAAAGATCTTAGGCAAGAATGGCGAGATGCCCCTGAACTTCACAGAAATGTGTCTGTGGTTATATGAGGTCAGTTCTTGTAAAGTAGAACCCCAGATGGAGATTCTGACACAAGGGCTGTGCTGTGGGACAACTCAGTTGAGAAACCCACACAGAAGCAAGGGGAACAAAATAAGAGAAGATACAGTGCCTTCATCCTCACCCCAGGTATCTCTGAAGAGTATGTGGGTCTCCCGTAAGTGTCATTAGTAGTCTCTGCTTAAATAGCCTTGCAGTGAGTGCCCAGAACAAAGAAGCAGATCTACATGGGACATTTAGAACTTCTATCACAGTAAATATGGTCAGTGTGTGCAAAAATCAAACATCCTCAAAGACAGTTTATTTTGCTCAATACTGTCACTATAATTATTTACTGGTATTGTTGACAACACTTTGGGGACTTTTTTGCATCAAGAAGAAATGTATCTTTAAGGTTAAATAAAATATTTTATTTTAATCAATCAAAAATGACACATACATCATTGAAGTTTTCTAATTTCTTCTGGATGTAAGGGTGGTTTATCTACTATCTCTTTATCTAAAAGTCCATGGGGTTCACACAGATCCCACTCTCCAGTTTAAAGAATGATTATAACACTTGTCTATCAAAGCTGACAACCCTTTAACTTCAAGGATTGTTGGTGTTGCAGGCATAAACCCCCAATGGTATTGACTACACAGTTGCTTGAGATGAACAGAAATGGTGCACAGATCTTGAAGCATGTAATTATTATGACATCATGCACTCATTCAGCTGTTTATCTGTTTAAAACATTTATTGAGGTTTCGTTCCTGTAAGTCCCTCAGGTAAGGCAATGAACAAACCAGATAAGGTCTTTCCTTTATTAGGTCACCCTGTTTGTCTACAACTAGGGCAAGGATGGAGGCAAACCAATAGTTAACTGTAGCAACTGACAATTTTCAAAGAGAAAACAAATTATAGAATGAATGAGGCAATGGGTGAATGGGCTCAGTAGTTTCTCAGAGATGGCCGCTTGAACAGAAACTAAGGTGACATAAAGGAACAAGCTGTGCAAGCATCTCAGAACTCGGCACTCGTGGTAGACAGGAATTACAAGCAAAGAGTGGGAAGGTGGTTGTGGTGCACAGGGATCCAACCTTATAAGGGATTTGGTAAGCTTACAACTCAGCTGTGGAAGGAATTTCTTAACCTGCACTAAGATCGATCGGTAAGATAGAATGGTCTCAGGCATAGGTTACGTTTGTCTTAACATTGGCCAGTGGATGAAAGGTATTTGTGTCTGTGTGTGTGTGTGTGTGTGTGTGTGTGTGTGTGTGTGTGCAGAATAAGCAAGGGAGTGATATTGATTTTGATATTGAAAGACAGCCCAGTTTTTCAAACTCCAGAAAGACATTAGGTATTTTAACTGAGACATCTTATATGGTAATTATGGGAAATTTTTCTTGCCTTGTTAAAACATTCCCAAGATGTTAAAAGATATACAGTTGGACTCAACCTTCCTTTGTCCTTGGCAATGTGATAAAACAGCATTTTTAGAAAAGAATGCAAGTTGGAATTGACCTTGGTTCTACCAAGGGAGAGTTATCAAGGTCACATTTTGTAAGCATTTTTTTACACTGTAATTGGTATTAAAATGAATCAAGACATAAGTGGAGACCATGGCTTTCATGTTCCATGTTCTTTCCTGGGTGCTGAGAAGTGGTTTTTGATGCCAATCTCTTTCTCAGTTTTTAAGTAAACTATGACCTTCCTTAATCTTTTTATCATCATACTGGAGAATGTATCATGTTTAGAAAACTAGACCTTGATCACAAACACTTTATAACCACTATTCTCAGAAAATGCCATACCTAAAGAGCATGATCCTCACTGAAACTAGAAAATGAAACCCAATGGAACAATTTGAAAAGTGTAGAGAAACTGAATTTTTTGGTTTGATATATTAGGTCACTGTCAAAATCAAGATTAGAGGACAACTGTCCAAACTATACTAAATTTAACATTTCAAATTTAGGATGAACTGAAATTTACATAATATTTAAAATCTTTGTAAAAATGGGTTTTTCATATGGTTTTCATTTAACCAAGATTCCAAACCGTCTTCATACACTGTTGCCTGTATCCACTCTTGCCTTTACCCTCTATGAGAACTCACGTTTAATTTAGGAGAAACTTAACCCACATGTTTCAGATTCTTTGTGTAGTGTCCTTTAGTAAGAGCTTGTTGGTGTCCAAAGAGCCTTAAGGGAGTGTGTTCTAACCAGAAAATCATATATTCCAGCTTATAGCGGCCTCCAAGATCAGAAAGTCTTGGGAGGGCAGACAAGTTTGCATCTTTAGTAGCAGGTATGAATTGTGCTAAGGTATCAAATGAATAACTGCTGATCCACAGAAGGGATGCAACAAGAGATGAAACCATGGGAAGGCTTGGCCTCACCATATTTTTCCATTTCTAGAAGCAGTCACTGAAGTCCTATAGGATCTATAAAGTCAGATTCATTTTATGATGTGGAGCTGGGCCAGATGATGTCTAGCTGGCATTGCACAGCTTTGAACAAGACAGAGACTTCCAGGAAAGCTTTCAGATTCCTAGACAGAAGAAGTATTCATTTATGAGCAGCTTCACAGCTCAGTGGGCAGGCTTCAACTTCTGGACAGCAAATCAATTGCCAGTTTTAGAATTAAACAAGGGATGCCAAGATGGACTGTAGGCTTGGTTGGAGACTAGTGGACAGCTGTGCAACAATATGTGTGAAAATGTAAGAATGATAGGCTTTGTCCAGGGTATCCACCTCTCTCTCTCTCTCTCTCTCTCTCTCTCTCTCTCTCTCTCTGTGTGTGTGTGTGTGTGTGTGTGTGTGTGTGTGTGTGCAGGCTAGTATTTGACATTGATTATCTCTTTCTATCACTTTCTACCTCCTGGGGGAGGGTAAGAGTCTCTCATTTGGGCAGGAGTTTAACAAGTAAGGTAAACTGGCTGGCCAGTCAGGCTAGGGAATCCTCCTGTCTCCAACTTCCCAGCACTAGAATAACCAACTTTTGCTTCCAGACACATCTTTTAGTTTGAGTGCGAGGGGTGTGAACTCAGGCTTTTATATTTGCATGGCAAGTATTTAACTGACTGAACTATCTTCCTTAGTCCTCATACCATTTTTCTTTTAAAATTTTAACAATCATCATTACTTAAAAAATTTTCTGGTTAATATATAAAAGGTGAATTTCCTTATGAAGTCCAATATGTATATGTGTATATGTGTATATGTATATGATGTATATATTACTTTGTTCTCATTGTTTCCCTTTCGCCACAGACTCCCCCTGCCACAACTGGTCTTCAATCCATTTTACTTTCACCACTTTTTCAAGGCATTTGATGTCTCTAGGAAAGGATGATCTATACACCGTCTTTTAAAACAATGAAATTAGGCCTCAGATCCAACCGCCTGCAGTGTGTGCGGGTCACCGAAGCAGGAGTACTAGTGGTGGACTCATGAGAGCAAAGACCATGGTGGCAGGAATAACAAGGCTTTTCTCCAGGGTCCAGAAGTTGGACTCCAGGTGTTTTTTGCACGTGAATGTCCGAGCACCACAG
>NW_021604587.1:11107857-11146545 GCF_004785775.1 Grammomys surdaster
CTAGGAAAGGATGATCTATACACCGTCTTTTAAAACAATGAAATTAGACATGTGTAGATAACCACCAAAATGACCACTAAGAGCTGAGAGCTTGAAACCATAATAGCTTGTGTGTGTGTTATTCAACTTTTGAACCAGAAATGTGCTATGCTATTATAATGCCATCATACTTCATTATTTTCCTAGAGTATGTCAATGTCCATCTATCCTGAAAAGCTTTCCAGTCCCACTAGACAGGAATAAGATAGCTTATAAAGCAGGGGTGGAGATGAAACTTCTATTTCAATAATTGCACTATGTACATTTTCCAAAGAGGAAAAGAGAACAGTTCATGATCCTTTTCATTCAATGAAGCAGCAGCCATCTATCAGCAAGATTTTTTTTCTTTTCCTCCTTCCTCTGTTGTGGTTTTTAGTGCAGCAATGTTAGTGTCACTGGAAAGTTTCTTTGCAACTCAGATAGTTTTAGAGTCGCTATGCAATAAACGTCCAATGACCCATCTGCATGTTCAAGCCTGAGAAACATCAATGGAAAACATCTGTGTCTTCACTCTGTGTGCAATCCTGTGTGCCTGGATTGTGTCATTTTCTCTGGGCTTTACCTTGATCTTCCTCTAGTCTATGTTCAATTCAGCCACCAGAATAGTCTTTGAGAAAGAGAGAAAGTAGAGAAAACAACAGAAAATAAATTCCCTGGCTCTTTAAAACAAGCATTATGTTACATAATTACATAAACACAAATGCCTTGCTGTCACTTAAGAGTGCTATGTGAAGGGCTTCTGCCATGTCTTCTGATCTATTGCTGGCCACCTGAGCCTTTCTGCCTAACTTCTCCAGAACCAGCTTTCCTTCTCCCTGGTGTTCTTGGGAATGATTTCTTTGCTCTTCTGTTTCATCACAGACATCACCCAGCAGGAACTACTCCTGTGTACTGTATTATGCCATATGTGCTGGTCCATAACATGGTCAAGAGTTCAAGATTTTTAAAAATTGAAATGTGCTTCCTCTCCATTACGGAGAGTGGGAAGTCTAAGATCAAGGTGTCAGGGGTTTAGGAATCTAGTAGAGACCCAAGGTTCTGCTTCCAATATGGCTCCTAATTGTGTATCATTCAGAGGAGAAGAATTCAGTGTTCTTCCATGGTGAAAAGGGTGGAAGAGCTAACAGGAAATGCCTAAACTAGTTCCCATCAGCCTTTAATGCAGTGATGCATGATTACATCTCTGAATGCCTCCAGGTCTTTGCACTACCACAAACCACAGATCAAGTTTCAGAATATGAAGTTGGAGGAACATTTCTGACTACAGAAACTACCAAACTTAAATCTATCTCTGGTCCATTTCTACCCTGTTTTTATTTCATTTTCTTAGTGCTTTCTGAACTATATGAAATGGCCTTGCTTCTTTATTAATGGGCTATTACTCAGAATGTATACTCTGGGGAACACTTCCTTCTCATTCTGACCACAACTGGAGTATCTGAGACTCTACCAAGAACAGACACACTTTATTCATATCTGTTCAATAAATGAATCAATAATTTTACATTATATAATCTCAACAAAACTGAGTATTTTATCTTCCTTGTTCCTTCCCCCTTTCCATTCCCTTTCCTTTAAAAGGTATTTGTTAAGCATTTGGTCTATTCAAGGTCAGGTTAACTGGGATGAAGATGGATCAAGCCTAGTCAATGTTGGGAGAGGGGTGTACACTCAGAGACAGAAAAGACTGATGTTACCAAAATATACTGAGCATATAACATTTTCCTAATAATCCCAGAGGAGCTAGAGGCTGAAAGGTGAACCTATGCATGGTAATCAGAGGACGAGTCAGGCAGGAGAGGGAGAGTACTTTGTGTGCAAAGATAACGTATCTACAAGCAACCAACACGAAATGTTAAAGGAACACAAGGAGGAAAAGTAAGACAGGGAGGAAGTGTTGGGCTACAAAGCAGATGGATAGGCTGGCGTAACTATAAAGGTAGGGTAGGGTAGCAGTTAATCTTGTTTTGTTTGAAGGAGTAGCAATTTATGTACAAGAACTGCTCTAATCATTCATTGCACTATTCTTTCTCCTCAACAGTGTCTTGGTTTGAATGATAAACCATGTGGTCAGTCTTATAGGCTGTCTCACAGGCATGTATCCTCAGCGGCTTACCACAAAGACTTGTGATTAAGAATGATGACTCTGAACCCAGGTTCTCCGGATTTAAGTAATGGTTTCTGTTATTTACATTTTAAATCCCTGGGCAAATCCTGAAACTGAGCCTTTGCTTCCTCATCAGTAAAATAGGCATTCAATAATTATAGTATCCAAGTCAGAGTTTTAATAAATCAATTTTGTAGTATAGTTTTCTGACATCTATAATAACTATATAGTAAGAGTGGGCTAGTTTATTAGTAGTAGCAGTCTTTTTAATTTTTGTGCTTTTAGGTATGTATTGCATTGCTACTTAACTATGACGTGTTATATGATAATTCAGTGCTTGTTTAAAATATGTAATGGTCAAATCAGGGCTATAGGATTTTTAATATATGAAGAATAATGGTAACCTGTGAAAGATATCTGAAATGGTTCACATAGAATTGTATTTTGCAAAATAAAAAAAAAACATTCAGACTTTTGTTAAATACTGTTGTAGGTGAATGATTAAAGTAGCAAATAATTATAGAGTTCTTCATGAAGTATCTGTACAAGTGTTTAAGAAATAGAGAAATGAGTAATTAGCATAATCATCTACTAAAAATAGAAACATTCAGCAAAGCTGTAGTTTTGGATACTTCCTAGCAGTGATAACCAAGCAGCTATTTAGAATGTGAGCATCAACAGAATAAGTTTTGTCTTAGAATCTGCAGAAGTAGCAACATCAGAGTTGGGGGACCACTCAACTTACTCTCCCAAGTTAAAACCTATATGTCCTGAAATACAACTCACTTAGAGGGCTTGAGCTTCACAGAAGGTTCTAAAATGTATGTTTTCCTTAGTGTTCAGGGCCAATGGATTTAGTACCATCAAGAAGAGTTGATCTTCAATGAAGTCATCTCAGAAAGCCTTAAATTGAACTTGCCAAGACTGAGATATCTCTTCCACTGCTCCTGACTCCTACATCCCACAGGGAGAAGAGACAACGTAGGGATAGAAGATGCGCGCTTGTAGTCCCTTGTCACAGAAGCATAGAAAAGAATCACAGCTTCAGGTAGTTAATGTTTCCTGGTATGAACAAAAGAGATTAGTCATTCACACAAAAGCTTGAGTGCTACAGCATTCCCACTGAAACCGAGGAACAGTAAGGATTCACAGGAAATCTCTTCATAGAAGGCTAAGGAGCCTAAGCCTTGTGGTAAACTATCAACTACTCAGTAAAGCCAGGACTCTTCACAGTGGAATGTGGCATGTGCCTGTTTTGAAAACAGGAGTAGCAAGCTCTAGGTGCTAATTAACCTAGACTATTGTGCTAGGAGTCAAACTTATACAAAATTATTTGTTGATAAACTTTTGCCTAATTCATAAGTAGGCAAGGATTTAAAGCATGTGATGTAAACGGAAAGAGAAATGCTTACCTCCAATTATCTCCTCCATTGATGATGTTGCTCAGGGTGTGAGAAATACCTGCCCATCTTTCGTCCTCCTCTCTCCCTCCCTCCCTCCCTCCCTCCCTCCCTCCTTATCTCCCTCCCTTCCTTCCTCTCTCCATCCCTTGCTTCCTCACTCTCCCTCCCTTCTTTCTTTCCCTCGATACCTTTGTTTCTCCTTTCCCTCTCACTACTCCTTTTCTTCCTCCTCCTAATTCTGTTCCTTCCTTCTTTTTAATACAGGATTTTTTGGATGTAACCTTGAACTTTCTGTCTTGTTTCAATCTCCTGAGTCCTGAGGTCATAGATTTGACCTACCATATCTGAATAGGATGTAGTTCTACTAAAACATTTTGGAATTTTGGATAATCCTTCTGCTTCTCCCTGCCTCTGTCCCTTGGCCTTTTAGTCTTTCCTTAACAAACATCACGGTCCTACTGAGAACGTGTCATATTGCTTTAGATTCCAATGGTCTTTTTCCCCACCAACTCCCACAGGCAAACCCACCAGCCAAGCTGCCATAGAAGCAAGCAGGCCTGTGAAGCAGGCAGACAAGCTTCAGATCTTCATTCTCCCTCCTCTCCTGCAAATGTAATACCCACAGTCCGAGACTATCTTTTGTGGTCTCACCTCACTGTCTGCCCCAGTTCCAGGGAGACTAAGCAGATCCTGGTAAAACACCAACTTACCCTCATATGTACATCTACCCACTCCCAACCCATCCCAATTCTAAGCACCAACTCCCAATCTCTAGAATCCTCAGTGAGCCCACCTAGCAGCTCTCATGCTAGTAAACTCAACAGAACATCTGAGAGCTGTAGAACAGAAAGAAGAAACCACACCAAAAACAAGTGGGTGACAAAAATTTCTCAGACTCAGTACTGAAATCAATAAAATAGAAATGAAACCAACACAAAGAATAAAAGAAAGAGTTGGTTCTTTGAGAAATTCTGTGGGGCGGGGGGTGCAAAACGAAGTCCATAATGGGAGTCCTCAGTCTGTGTTTTCTCAGGTGGGAAACAGTGGGATCTGGGATGATTGCCATTGTTTCCAGGCTCCTGTGTACCCAGATGTCATTGGGGAATGGGAGTTCTGTGCTTCCCCTCAGGGCATCTATGCACCAGGTGAGAAGGCTGAGCCTGGGAGCAAGGAGGTGGAGCAGAACCCAGCTTTGTTCCTGATTTCAGAGAGTATGGAGGGTCATGGAGAGAGAAGGCCTTCTCTGGGGAAATTTAGGTACACCCCTTTACAAGGAAAGCCTCCCCCCTACCAAGGCAATACTTGATGAAGACACAGCCCTTACTTGTCCAAATTGTTTTATTTGATGGTGGATGTGAATGCATACACCTTACTCAGTGTAAGTCAGGGATTAGATACCTTTTGTGGGAAGGAATGCCAAAGAAAAGAAGCTCATTGGCTAAACACTTCACTTGGGGCCTATCTAGATATGGAGAATTCCAAGGTTTTATGTAGCTTGACTGATTGGATGGTCATCTCAGTGGGATGTCATGGTTACATGTTCTAGAGCAGGTGGAGCTTGGCAGGGAGCTGGCTCCAGTCCTGACATTGTCAATTCTGAGATTCCCCCAGGTCTGAGCCTGCTCATTCTTAACAGTTCTTCTGTCTGGTGGCACAGTCCACTTGTCCTACAAGAAAGTCAATAAGATTAACAATATAAGTTTCATATATATATATATATATATATATATATATATACACACACACACACAAACACACATGTGAATGCAATGCAATGTAAATAAAATCCCCAAATAATGGGGTAGACAGAGTCCTAACTGGACATCTCTTGTTACCAAATGGAACTTCTTGAGCTAGGAATGGATTATATGTAATTGAGTTTTGGGCTAAAAGGGTCCAAACAACCGTGTTTCGAGACTATATGTTGCTCTTCACAAACTGACATGACCCTATTGCTGAAGACAACATCTACACAAACCATTAAATGTTGAAAAGTTGATGTGCCTACATAGATCCTTCACCCCTACGTTCTATCATCTTTGGTACAAGAAGATACTCTGCACGATACCGAAGGTGAAATGTAAACACCAATCTAACTACAAACCCTATCTATGGTGGTATCTTTCCTGCAAGATATGCTAGTACAACGGTTCCAAAAACCTTGTGGGAGCAACCAACCAATGTCTGATTTAACTTGAGGCTTACTCTATGAGGTAGAATGAATACCAGACACAACATGGGTGACCAAGGACCAGAGACTAGCCCAGGGTCCTATTGTAAAACAAATACTATTCTGCTGAAAGAACACAGCAATAAAGGGACTTTTAATTGCAGTCTACTATACTTATAGATCATTGTTTTACTCAGCCATCATCAAAGAAGCTTCCTCCTACAACAAATGGGAATAAATACAGATATCAATAGGCAGATATTATGTAGAGAGTGAGAGACCTTGGAACACTCAGCCCTAAACAGGATGTCTCCATCAAATCCCTCTCCTCAGGATTCAGAGAACCCCCAAAGAAGAGGAGACAAAAGAGAGTGTAAGAGCCAAAGAGGATGGAGAACAAGGTCCTGAAAATCCACAGGATCAAGCATGTATGAACTCAGAGAACCTGATGCAGTGTGCAGAGGGTCTGTGCGCATCTATACTAGATGCAGCCCTAGAGCTAAAAGGAAAAGTGGACACATGACCGTTCCTAAACTAGAAGCTATCTCCAACTGATAACCACTTGCAAAAGAAAATTTCATTTTCTCTAAAGGAATCTCACTGGGAAAACAAACTACTCTTAAGGGAAGGCTTCCCAGCAGTAGATGACCAACAGAAAATGAACTCAAGCATCTTTGAAATTTCCTTGCCACATTGTGTCATATCAGGGCTTTTTTTACATCTCATTCTTATTTTTATTTTATTCATATTTTTCTATTTATTCTATCCTTTGGTATATATTCTACCTTCCAGTTCGCTGCTTTTAATGGGATTTCTGAGTGTCTGAATGAGCTCGTCTCTACATCCATATCTGTTTCGTGTGCCTTTTCCTGACTTCTTTTCATCTTTGTTTCATCATATTCCAATATGTTAGTTTATTTTATCCTATTATATTTTACTTTATTATTATCTCATAGAGGCCTGTTTGTTTTCTAATGAGAGAAAGAAAGGGACTAGATAAGATGGGAAGGGAGGTAGTGAAGAACTGGGAGGAGGAGAAGGAGGGGAAACTGTAATCAGAATATACTGTGTGATTTTTTTAAAAAGTCTATTTTCAATAAAAAGAAAAGCATTATTTTAGGATTCAAAAGAACTCAACTACAAATCTTCAAAATTGTAAAACTTTTCTGAGTGCTGAGAATGTTTATAATTGTTTAGCAAAATATGTGTTATGATAAAAATAAAACAAAACAAAATTATGTGAATTGGAAATTCATTTGAATGACTTTGTAATACTATGGGGGAGGGGGAAGAATACTAATATAAAGGTTAGGAGGTAAGCAGCCTCCATACCTTTTTAATAATAAATTGTAAAACCTCTGGTTCAGTAAATACTTGTTGATAACTTTCTGTGTAAAAGGCATAAACCCTGGAACATAAACTTGTGTGAAGGACATATCTTCCCCATGTCATTTTGGTTGTGAGCCAATCCTTTAACAGCTGAGCCATCTCTGTAGTCCAGGTCTCCATTAGAAAACAGCATTTTGTAAAGTCTCATCTGGCTAAAACAAGGTTGAGAAGTGAAGGAACGAAATGTTCTGACTGAAGCAATTCTATGAGGCTGGAAAGAAGTTAGAGGCAGAAAAGCTTGGAGACTGGAGAAAATAGAACTCTGTAAAATCATGAGCAGGTTCAGAACAGTTCCAAGAAATGAAGATGCTCAAAGAAATTTTGGGTTAGTCAGACATGTTGCCTCCATCAATTTGAAACAGAGGGGAGAACATGTGGCTTCTTCACTCAAATTCAGGTCAGTCCTGTAGCCACTCACTCATATGTTAAGTAAGCATGGACTCCAACTTCTCACTGCCTTTGTGATTCTAGAAGGCAATAGAAAATTTTAATGTATATACATACATATGTACATATATACACACATGCATACATACACACATACATACATCTTAACATGTAGCCCAAGTATAATAGGGTAATTTCTTGCCTACAGTTCTGCAATGATACCATTCGCTGAATATGAGCTTATGATTCTGGAGATTAGCCAGCATTTTTCTCTATGAAGTAAGCTTTATGTTGGCTAGTAAACACTGTGCGCAGCATAGAAAGGCTTTGTTACCGTATCTACCTCACTGCTTTGAGATCAAGGGGAAAGTAAGACACTCGGTAAGGGAGGCGTATTGATTACCTTCCATGCATCAAGAGCAGTGCTGTTCACCGAGGACATAAGAATCCCAGCTCCACTTCACTTCAGTTGAATCACACTTTCAGATCCCAAAGAAAACAATTAATTCCACCTCATGGTGCCAGGGAAGCATTTGGAAAGAGCTGGCGATGTTCTGCCAGGTCCTTAGAAGATAAGTAGGTGTAAGAAGAGATAAGGAATCTCTGGGAGCCAAAGGCCAGTGTGAAGATATTTGGCTTCATCTGAAAGTCTCGAGACAATGAGTAAAGCAGGAAAATGATGTCTGGCAACTTTTTTCATGTTTTTGCGTGTCTAGGTCCACATTCATCTATTGGCAAATGCTGTTTTGTGAAGTACATGCTCAAGTTTCCTGCCTATTTCACTATTTGGGTTATTTGTTTTTATTCTGTTTTTGGTTTACCGGAGTTCTTTATATACTCAAGGTAGGAACACATAGAAATAGAAACAAATGCAAATGTAAAAATCTTGTAACATTGGGGATTTCTTTTATTTACACATTTATTCATTTGCTCACAGCCTAATACATACTGGGAAAGTCTTTTATCACTAAGCTATATCCTTAGGCCTTTTCTGTTTTAATAGTGTCTCTTGAAAGATAGGGGATCTTAATTTACCAATTTATCAACATTTCCCTTTATGGTAACCACTTAGGGGTCTGAACAAACTTAAAACAAAAATTTTCATGAGTATACATTCACAGTTGCCCAAGGTTGGGGGTGACTCAGACATCCATCAAGAGTAGAAACTAATACAGATGAAGTAAGCGTAGTTGAATACACAGTCTATGAGTCCATGTTTTTAAAGTTCCAAGGGTTACAAGTCAGGACAATGACTATCCCTGTGAATTACTAGCTGAAAGCAATACTGATGGCTGTGTTCTGCTCTTAGGACATACTGGTCATTTCATTGGCATGTGACCTTCCTAAGGATCCATCAAACAGCACAAGGTTCCTCTTTATTTACCTTATACTTCCTTTAAAATGTTATCTATTAAAAATTCTGGATCAATGAAGCAATAACAGTAGCCAACAATTTAGTTGAGAGAAACAAAACTCTTTCACCTTTGAAGATTTAATTAATCAGGACTTGCTGGAGGGGTACTAAAATGTTTAAGAAGTCTGGCCCTAGGAAGACTAATTTTCTGTGAGGAGGGCAGATCTGAAAGGATAAGAGGAGAAGCAAGGATTTGAATCTACAATGGTGCAAGCAAGAGAAAAGGAGGCCTGGCTGGAGTTAGAGTCAATGAATAGAAATTACCTTGCCTTTTGCAGCTGATTGTTTCTTTAAAATCCATTCAACAGTGTCATAAGGACCAGAAGCACCTGCCGAAAATGTGGGGGGCAAGGACCTACAAGTCTTTGACAGATGTTGCGTTTTCAAACAATGATAGATCCTGATAAACAAACCTCTCTCCTGGATTTATTCAGTAGGAGCATTTCTGTCTGGATCTTGTCTTGGATGTTAGGAGTGAGTGCTCATACAAATCCACATATGGATTAGTGGAAAGTTATAGAACTCACACGATACTGTTTGGACACATTTTTTTTTTTGCCTTCCTCCTTTCCCTGCCCTGCCATGCACACAACTCATCTTGCTGGGTGGTTTCTACTTGTCTCCTTAATTCCCTCTTCTGTCTACACACTCGTTAGGAGAAAGAATAATTCCTGTCATTGGAAATGAAGAGCTCTGGAAAGCAAGGAAGAATTCAGGTAGGCGTCATGTTCCAAGACAGATCCTGGCCAA
This sequence comes from Grammomys surdaster, assembly GCF_004785775.1. NCBI lineage: Eukaryota > Metazoa > Chordata > Mammalia > Rodentia > Muridae > Grammomys > Grammomys surdaster. The sequence goes on from NW_021604587.1 coordinate 11,117,517, forward strand.
GACTCCAGGCTGAGCCAATGCTTCAAAGTCTCCCATGAGCACAGAGTGAGGACCACATGGGTGTCACCTCCAACAGTCAGGAAGGGGTGAGGCAAACACCTTGCTGTCATCAGGGTACCTTCATTATCCCCACCAGCAAATAATTATTGGGTATCTCTGGCTGAACCACCCACTCAATTGCGTGCTTCATAGGAAGGGCAGGAAGGAAACATGAACTCTACCTCACTACTCACAGTGAAATGATGATCAAAAGAACTAACACATACCCCCCCACTACATCCTGCCCCAGGCCCTGTAAAGGCAAGCTCTGCCTGGAGGAGATTTCTTAAAGGAAAAGGAGGCAGCATGCAAACGCTTTGACCCAGTCTCTTTGAGAGCAGAACCATAGCTAGGAGGAAGCAAAGATTTTCAAGTCTACAAGAGACTTTGGTTTTCTCATCTTTTCAAGGCCTCTCCTTGAACCTAATATCTTCACGCCCCTACACACATACACACACCCATGAATAAATGAAGATTTCCTATATACTTCTTTAATGATTTTCTATGTCTATGTTTCCCCATTACAAAAACATACTCCAAGATTATTTTCATGGGGTTCCTGGGTGACCCTTATCTAAGAAGTCACAATGTCAAAATCAAATTTAGTTATCATCCCCTTGTGAGGGGATCAACTAACATTGGCTAAAAGTGCAGCTTCTCTATGTATCTTTCCAAAGAAGTATGGTCTATGTTCTCCGTTGCTCAGCCTCAAGGTCTCCCACATCTTTTGAATGGAAATGCCATTACATTCTTACAAGAAAAAGCATCCTCCTGAGCCCCACTGACCTGAGTTGATTTTGAATCTGAATCAGGCCACATACTTCTAATCTCAGTCCTTCTCCAGGAGAAGAATCTCTTAGACCAGATTTAGTCTGAAAGACTTCAAAACAGAATGGTATGCAGTTCATTCCTGGGACAACAAATTTTCTATTTCTTGAACAGATTCATAAAAGTTATCAATTACTTACTGGACATTTAAAGGAATCACATCTTGGAAGAAAGCTTTGAAATGACATATATCTGATCTTCTATCAGTAGAGTTGACCACTGCAGTCCTCTTATGAAATATATCAAACTAAATAAATGATATCAAGACAAATTTCATGTATCTTGTCCCTTAAGCAGTCCTGACATTAGAAAAAAGCATTTTTGGAAATCCTGTGAGCTAGTGACACAAATGTGGAAAGTTATTGGAATATTGTTTACATTAAAGGTTTTCCTAATTATCCATCTTTTTTCTTGCATGTTTTGGGTGTTGTTGTTGTTCATTTGCTTGTTGGGTTTTTATCTTTTTAGGCTTGAAACCATTTCAAACTAATAGAAGTAATAATTAGGAGTATTTTTCAGATACTTATATCACAATTGTCTTATTAATATGAGAGAAGACTGTACTCAATCATATATATAAGGCCAGTATGATCCACCACAATTGCATGTTTTCTTTATCTCTAAGTTACGTACATTTTATACACTATTCTAAATTACATGTGCCCTTTGACATACACAATCAGTACTTTTCTAAATCATTACTTTCAATTGATGCTCTAAGAAGTTATACAAAATTCTATTCCATGAGAAACAAAGGATCCACTGCACAAAATCCTTAAAAGGGGAACAAAACAGTAAATGTTAACTAACTAGTTTGTTGAATTATATTTTTAGAAACATGCTTATGAGATGTCCCACAGAAACGGGAATTAAAAGTATATGGAAGTATAAGAGATAATACCTTACACACTTTTGAAGGAGAAAGAAAAAAACTAAGGAAATTCTCTGCTTCCCTCTTCCATAGGAACTTCAGGGTACATTAAGTCTTGGAAACAATTGTTATTTAAATGACTTTACTTCCTATCTCTATCAGAGACAGAGACCTGTGACCCATCCATGGAAAACTTGTTCTGTGCCTACCTGCCAGTGCCTCCAAGGAAGCCGTATTCAGCATCTTAGTTCATTCTCAAAGTCCTACTGGAAACCTTCAGTGAATGTGGAAGGAAAGAAAATAAGACATTGTAAGAGAAACTTTCAAGCCAGTCAAAAACCCAGCGTGGACTTTGGGATTAATAGCATCTTAGGTGCTTAAAACCCCAAGTCTATTTGGTATTAACATGATTATGTCATACTATTCATCAAAATGTATGCATAGGGTTTATATTTCACCACAGGCCTGCCTGTATTTGCTTGACACTCAGACCGCAACAACAGGGAGTCCATGCCTTCTGGTTCCTACATAGCAGTGGTTACAGTCCCTTGGTCAGCACACTTCCTAGTTTGATACTCCAGATTCTTCTTCCAAACAAAAGCTTAGATGAAGTGAAAACTACACCTACCTATGATACATGCCTTCATAAAAATTCCAACTACAATGTCCCAAGCATTATCATTACATAACTGTTCACAAATCAATTCTTTTCATTCTATCTAAGTAATGGAGGCAAAAAGTCGATCCTAAGAAGAGTCACTTGCTAGTGGGCCTGTCTGTCTGTCTGTTTGTCTGTCTGGACATAGGGTCTTACTATGTAGCTGAGGGTAACTTTCAATTTCTCCTTCTCCTGACTTACTTCTCTGAGTACTGCAATTATAGATATGTACCCCCATGCCTAGATAGAAGACCATTTGTTGATAAAGACAATAGAAGGGAAGGAAGAGGGTAAGGGCCTGTCTCCTTTGGATTCTAGCCTCAATTGGATCCCACAGAGAGCTCTGGAGCCTTGATTACACCATAGAGTTACTTCCCTCCATTTTTGAGGCAAAGGGTCTTTTTTTATTCCTGCATCACTTAATCATTGGCTATGGGCCACTCTCAGTGGCAGGAACATTGCAAAACTTCCCAGGCAATTCCAGACTAGGCAATTCCTGTTTGGTCAAAGACAATTCTCCAAAGGAAAAGGCAGCTATAGGCCATTAACAGTCAATGTTTGTAGCATATGGGATTATGGTACCACAGCTTGGTAAAGAGTTTATAATAGCATCCCTACACTTACCTGCCTAAGTCATCCCAAAATGTTTCCCAATGGGCAGTTTGGGCTCCTAATGCCTCCATTAAGACAATTCTAGTGGAAAAAAGTATACAATACATATTAATTTAAACTGTTTCATAAGTACTGAGTATGTACCATGTACTTTTCTAAATGTATCATTATTCAGATATTGTTTATGAAATAGGTATTATATATATATGTATATATTACCTAGTACCATAACCTTAAAAAATGGCAGAGCCAGGGCTAGAAACCATTTTCTTTTTTAACATTATTTTTATATTTAGAACTTATATTCTTTATGTTCATGAGTGTTTTTCTTACATATATATTTGAAGCATTTGCATGCCTGGTATGTGTTGGAGTCAGAGGAGTTAGCTAGATCCCCCACAGAATTACAGATGGTTGTGAGCTACCATGTGGGTACTAGGAATTAAATGCAGGCCCTCTGAAAGAATAGCAATGGCTCTATGTCTGTCTCTGACCCATCTCTCCCACTACATAGAACCTTATTTTCTTAACACTGTATTAAACTGCTGATCTTTTCATTGTCAAAGAGTACTTGTCAATGAAAAAGAAACAAGGTCAGAGAAAAACTATGTTTCTTGTATAAGACACCACATCAAAATGTGTGAGAAAAACAAAACTGAATTATGAATTCAAAATATGAGCGTGGTTAATTCTTGTGTGTTTGTGTGTATGTGTGTGTGTATGTGTTTGTGTGTGTGTATATGTGTGTATGTGTGTATATGTGTGTATGAATTTCAAAACATGTTGTACTTTTCTCCAGTGAGTTAATGTTCACCATTTGAACTTTCATCATTTAATATCCCATGAAAGTGCTGTTGCATAAGAGATGGCTGTGCCAAATGAAATAGTATCTAACATTTGTTAACAGTTTCCATAGACCAGGCACTGTTCTGTGCTGCTTCATGTTTACTCGGGTATATCACACAAACCTCAGAACCACACCATGAAACAGGCCCCTTTTCACAGGAGGAAACTAAGGCACAAAACAGAGTTTGACTTCAGAGTGAGCCACTGGGCTGTAGAGTTTGTGTTCCCAGTTCACTTCAACACTACCAGAGGAGTTCCAGATGGAGCACTGTTGGGAAGTCCAATTATCCTGACTTTAAAGACAAGGAAACTGAGCCCCAGAAAGAGTCAATGAATTTTATTAGGTGGCACAGGCTCAAAATATTTAGTCTTCCTAAGAGTAACATCTATACTTTGACAAATATTATCCAAAGAAAAGCTACAACTGAGAATCAATATCATTTACTTGATAAGAATTCAATAGAGTGTATAAATGTTTGATGTCTCTTCTAGCAATCAAGAAACTCTATACATTATTGTTTGAGATGGCAAAAAAGTAACACCAATGTCCTGCCTTAGATGCTACTAAGAGAAGTTACTTCCTGTATCTCCTCGCAGTCCTAAGTTCCCTAAATATGTGTATTGATGTAATGTGGCTGGAACCAAGAAATTCCAATCTTAAAGAATCTCTTTAGGAAACTGGCAAAAAGAGAAACAATAGTATTTACTAAATATTTGTTATATATGAAACAAATGCCCATATCATTCTCTGTGCTATGTAAAGTATACATGAAATTATTCCTAAAATAAGAATGGATACCAGTTGACATTTTATGCATGATGAATATTTACAGAATGCAATGATTTAGCACTAGGTCATCTGTTATTGGGTGTCTAGGTTACCTGGGTGTTTCAGCTGAACCATGTTAGGTTTAAATATTCAACTGGGTTCACTGATCCAGGTATAGATAGCTGCTGAACTAGATGAAACCTGGCTGGTCTAAAATACTCTCTGCTGAGATGATGCCAACACACTTAAAATTATACAAAACCACATTCCAAGTTTGCTCATTTGAAAGTGGTCCAAGAGATCAGACATGAGGTCTCTGACACCTAGGATCAGAATAGGCACAGCATCTTTCTTCTACCAACCAGACAAAGGCACAAGTGTAGCCTAGATGCAGGATAGGGAAGGAAATAAAGTCTGCCTCTCAGAATAAGCTGCAGGTTGCACTGTCAGTAGCAAAGGCGCTGAGACTAGTAGAAAAACAGAGACACTTTACAACCACACCACTAACAAATGTCTCGAAATATACATGCTGGATCATTCCAGTTGTGTTTTCACACTCAAAAGTGTCTTCTCTCCCTTGCTCAGCTACTAAAATATTTTGAAGATGTTGGAGTCCTCTCTATTTCACTTATACAAAAGGCAAGTAAATATGCGTTAGATTTTTTATGTGCCACTCACATGGAGAAATTTAAGTTCATCCAAGACTATCCTAATAAAGCAAAAGTCTTTGGACTTTTATTCCTGTTAACAGAATCAAGCTAATCAAATAACCAAGACAAGACCTGAAGCTTCAAACAATAGGAAGCGCAAAATTTTTCTGGTGTTTTATTTTGCAGGTAAATATGTCTAAGTAACAAAACCTCTAAATCAGAGATTACTGATATATATATATTCTAATTGGCTATTAAATGAATTGGAAAGGAATATGACTAGGCCACAAGCAATTCTATCAAAATCAATAGATTAATAATGAATAAGAAAAAAGCAAACACAAGTATTCTTGTTGTAAAGAAAAAGGGAGTTACATGGAAGGGGTGGAATAAGAGAGGATATAAGGGAATGAAAGTAACCAAATTACAGTATACACATACATGAAATTGTCCAAGAATGAAAAATAAGCAATTCTTTTAAAAGACACAGAATAATGCAATATGTCCATGATAGAAACAGTTCTATTCAAATAATTAAAAATATATCTGACATTGGCTCAGAACAAATATAAACACATACAAAATGATGGGAAAATCTAAAGTGAAGAATATTAACATAATACATCTTTAGAGCTTCTTTTGGCCCTCACCAGGCTACCTATACATGTTTCTCAAGATAATATTGTCTGTCGTTCTTGTCAAGAAGGGTCTGAGGCTAGAGACAGGTGGTCAGAGTCTATTTTAACTTAAGGAATACATATTTGAGTTAGATCAAAGTTTAAGGGCAATGGTATAATCACACCACCTTATGGTGTAGAGAAATACTTACCAAAAACTGATGTCTTTGCTCTTGCTACTGTGCAGGTTTCAATAGCATTTCCAGTCTCAAAAAATTGATGTAATATATACATATTGAGTTCAAAATGAGAATTCAGTGGGCTACTATTCAGGACTAATAACTGCAACATAGTTCAGGCTCCCTTGACTTCAGCTATACCAACAGTAGCAAGGCAATAAACAATTTCATATGTATATATTGTTGTCTCTACTCTATGCCAGAAACTATGATCCCTGCTGAATATAAACAGGAAAAAAACATAAGACTTAAAGATGTGCCTTTTACATTTGAGGTGAATGGGATGTATTTGGTGATAAGGTAAATACATATGAAACAAATAATAGCTAAATAGAACAGTGTGAAGAATGCAGAAGTGAACTCCAAGAATACCATGGTCTAAGGTCATTGCTTCCAGTCACTGCCAAAAGAATACATTGGTTTCTCACTCATGTCAATGGTTCCCTTTTCAAGGGATGGTTATTTGAAGTGACTTAACCACTGAAACTTGTTTCATCTGATTTTTGAACATTTATTATTTGTGCTTGGAGTGTTATCAAATCATGTTGTCCAAGAGATATAAAGGGTGGACCATTATGCAAGATTTAACACCCACCCAGAGTCTCAAAAGAGACATACCCATTTCTGAAGTACAAGGAAGAGGGTCACTACCTAGCATGCTGGTACCACTGTGTACTTTTCATGTCATCATTGCTCTCATGGGACCTTCAATGAGACAAAGTAAAAGGGACAGCAAGCCAAAGTATGATGCTTTCAAAATGTTCCCCTAGATGCCAATGCCTCTGAATAATCACCCTTTCTTTCCATTACAGAGATGTCATTATGCAGGAAAGCATGTTCCCAGTTGCCCGCAGTAAGCTAGAGGCAGGAGAATACATTGTTCAAGGATAATTCATGTCCCATTAAATGTCAAAACCTGACTCACGTGATTGAGCCACTGCCTCACCCAATTGCAGGCTGGAAAATTCATCTGAGCTTGCACCTCTGTGAGTTGAATGGTGGGAAAAGATGGTGATCACTGAGCTCCACCATCCAGCAGGAAACAATGACTGCGCCTTGAAGACCTCTGTGAGGTCATAAAGCAGCCGTGATTGCAATTAACTGCTGATAAATATGAAAGAGCCTCTTGTTGCTGGCGGTGAGGTGCCAGGACAAAGTACAGGAGCAGCATCTTGGAAAGGCAATTCTCTGAACTCTGCTTGTGAGATGAATTAGTTCACCCAAGCCGTGGATGTCAGGAGGTGGGGAGGATGGAGCCATGCACAAAGGATTGAGAGAAAATCACAAAGGTGGCTTCTTGGCCCCAGGAGGGAGTTCACCCTCACTGACTACTATGGTTCTTCTTCACCAAAGATGCCTTGCAATGATTCCCCCAATCAAAACAAAAATAAGAAAAATGATAAAAATAGGGGCTTTGACATCTACAATGGTGTGTGTGTGTGTGTGTGTGTGTGTGTGTGTGTGTGTTCAGACCCAGGCTCTGAACATTAGTATATTAATGATGGGAGAGTCATAACTGTTTTCCAGTACTCTGACTTTAGTGGCTTTGGAAGGGATAAGAAATATACAGGGAATCAACAGACAGTAAGAAAATGATTTAAATAAGTGGTAAGACTCAGATTATAAGAGATCTAATTCAATATCTCTATAGGACATAACAATGGCTTCAGAAGATATGAAATCTAATTCAATATCCCTAAAGGACAGAGCAATGGTTTCATGAGATCAGACATAAATAGAATAAATTAAATGAACAAACTGAAATATTTAAGATGTTTTAAAATATTATTCTAACATCAACTGAAAACTGCAAGCAAGAAGCCTGGAAACTGCAAAGTTTCCAGTGTCTGCACATGGTTCTCAGTCATTTGGGATACTGCAGAAACTAAGTTCCTAATTAGGTCATTTGCAGAAAAGTGCACAGAACCTAGGAATTGAAAGGAGAGGGAAGAGAGTTCAACCCCTAAAAAGATATGTGTCCCTAAGTCCCATATTTGCTGTACCAAGGGCAACCAGTCTAACAATAGTACTGGCATCTCCTTGGAGCCTATTAGAAATACAGGATATCCAACTTGCCCTCACCTATGGAGGCAGACCCACATGTTAACAATACCCATCCATGATTCCTGTGTATCTCAAAGCTTGGGGGGGCCAAGCCAAGCCACACAGTCATTTGGGGCAGGAGTTTCACATAGCAAATGATATTTTCAACTCAGCTGATTTCTTCCTCCTCCTGCTCCTAATGCTGCATGTTGACCATCAAAGCGAAGGTACACCAAGAACATTCTAGAAAGTTCTGAGTGAATGCCTGAAAGAGAGATTCTGGGGGTAGATACAGACATTAGAACACACGCACAATTTTGTAGAAACCAGCTATCTAATCAAATTTCAAAGCACGTAATATATACACCCTCACATGAGATCATGATATTCTGCTCAACAACCATGGTCAGTTCCTTACTGGGAACACGAAAGTGAGGAGAGAAAAGGTTTGTAGACAGCCCTAACTTCCAGGGCAAGTCTAGGCGAGGGGAAGCAGGAAAATCCAGGTGTCTGCACTCCCATCCCTGGACCACCCTGTCTTGTTGTCTCAGCTGCTTGAAGATTTTTTTTTAGAGGACAAAACATAATAACAACAAGAAGCAAGTGTTTATAGGGGTGGTACATGGACATTTCTCCTTAGCTCATCCTGGCACCACATTAGTCTTCAGATTATCATTTTAAAGTCAATAAAACTAACAAGATTGGAAATTAAAGCCCCTTCTTCTAACAATCATACTAATAATTCTACCCTTAGAACCAGTCCTATCTGCTTTCTCTTTACCAAGCCAATGTCAAACAGATATGCCCTACAAGTTTCTAAAGTCTGATGAGTGACTTTTGCTGTGATATTGCTCTGTTTCTCACTTCAGAACTGTTTTCTATCATGTATCCTTCCAGAGGCTCTGAAAGTTTATTTCTTATTTATGGGAGTTCTACCATAGGAACTCAGACATTTAGACACACATTAAGCTATACACCAAAAACACAGCTCATCTTCCTCGTGTAATCTTTACAGATACTCCTATCTGTGATAAAAAGTGTGTAGAAAGATAAAAATATGTACACATAAACAAATAGGTATTCTTTCTGCTCATTTTTACATAAGGGTGGTATCCATCCTCATAGCTATCATCCTAGCTTGCTTCTTTCACTTATTGTATTTTCAACATGATTCAATGTCAACGTAACGGTTTTTAAAGTCTTTTTCATGTTCCAGTGTTTCACTATGTTGCTGAGTGAAATGGTGTGGTCAGTGCTTTCTTGACAAATGCTACCTCATCAATGTCTTGGTAGCTAATTCGGCATCTGCTTACCATGCGTGAGCTCCTGGAATTCCTGGGGCTCATCTCCAGTCTTGTATGTGTGAGTGGGGGGTAGGGGGATATACATGGTTGTGTGTGTGTGTGTGTGTGTGTGTGTGTGTGTGTGTAAGCATCTGTGCACATATGTGCAAGTGGCAGTTTTGTGATAAGCATTTAGACACTTGTCTGTTTACATTTATGTATTTATGCAAGTATAACCGTGGGATTTGCTTTTTAATGTGGCCTTAAAAAAAATAAAATGTGACTCAAAGATTATGTATAACTTACAACTGCCAAGTCAAACAGGGGTCAGACTTCTGAAAATGGTATGAAATTAAATATGCTTAACTCTTCAAGCTTTTCAGGCTATAAAGTCTTGATCATATTCTCTGAGATCTGTTGTAGATCCTCCAAGTAGACACAGATCGCTTTCTAAAGGAAAGAACGTGACTTTCTTCCAATAAACCATGAAGGGCATAAAGGCAATTTTGTATAATTTACATGTGCCGCAAATCACTGCTTTTTTTTCTGTTGATTTTGAGACAGGATATTATTAAGTAGTACAAGCTGGTCTTAAATCTGCTTGCTTTATGACATGATTGTACTGCCTTAATTAACTATCAACTAATAGCTTATGATTAATTAGTTCCCTGTCACTACTATTTTTCTCATGTTATTGTTTCTTAACTCTTCCTCCTACATCAATGTTCTCATCAATCTATATAATTTTAATATTATTTTGAATCTCATAAAACTGGAAGATAAAAGAGAGATACAAATATATATATTCATATAAACATATAGAACCATCCTTATTTTATTTGTTTGTTTCTATGACTATATCTGCATTAGTCAATGTACATATGTTTATTGGGCCCTGAGGCAGACTAAAGGAAAATTGTTTTTGTACCTCATAGTTTTGGAAGTTTAAAAGCATGGCCTGGCCTGCTGGTGATGCTTTCCTCACCAGGAAACTCCCAAGTCAGAGCACAGTACAGTACAGAAAGAAAACTTGTGCCTGTGTCTAAACCCAAGTCCTTCCAAACGCTACACCTCTGGACATGTTTTAGAGATTCTGAGTCTGTCCTCTTTAACCCTGGACACAGGACTTTGGATATTAACTCTTACATAAGTTTACTGTAGATCAGTCACTTTCAAAACTTGTTATTTTTATTTTTATAGTTGCCATTAATATCATCCTGCTCTTAATATCTATTCCCAGAATTTTTCACTATGTCAACATAGCTTTTGTTTAAAAATTACTACCTGTCAATCAGGAGGGTATCAGGTGGATTACAAAAGGAGGGAGGACAGTAACAGGGAGAGGCTCCTCCATGACACCCCGATATGAACCTTCATTATAGATGGACAAATAATCTCTCACAAGTGTTTGAAATAGAAAGAGATTGTTCTTCTCTGTTTCCTGGGAAGAGCGATTGGCAGCAGCAGTACTTGGCACAGGACCATGCCCTGGCATGCCACTCTGTGGAACTGGCTTATCTAGCATGTGTGAGGCCTTGGGTGTCATTCCAAACATAGCAGGAAAGCAAAAATTACAAAACAAAAACAAAATGTCTCGAGAATATGAGTGGAAGGAGGGAAGGATGCATGAATAGAAAGCTAGAGGAATGGATAGCTACTACATCGCTATGTTAATGGAGAAACTTGAATATTACACCTGTTGTCTCTGCCATACATGATGAAAAACATTCATTTAGTTGATACTGATGAAAAGGCGGGGCCATAAAATGGTCTATCAGGATCCCTGTCAATTTCACAATTCTGAAATGGCCTGTAGAAGAATAAATGTCAATTGATTTTCTCTCTTTAAGTCTTTTCTTTATTAACTGAGTAAGAAACAAAGCATCATATGAAAACTCAAATTTAGTGAAGAACAAGAAATGTTTTTAAGTGCTATGTCTATTGTGGTTTCTCCTGAGTTGATCTCTTTCCCATTGAACCATAAATAAGTGGGTGTAAACACTGCTGTAGACAGTCACAGGAAGTAGATTATTTAGTTAAACTAGTGGTTAAATTTATATTTTGAATCTGACCTATGGAAATGCTGCATATTATGGAGGACAGAAAAAGAGTATTTGGTAGGAGCAGGGCCAGAGTATACACTAGCTAAATATTGTGCTTGCTGAATTTTAGTGAGACCATTTTTGTTTCCCTGTGACAAAATGATACTTAAATACACTGATACATGTTCTCCATGGAAACTCAGGGTTCAGGCTCAAATCGCTGCTTTAATCATTGGCCACTTTTGTATTAACTCATCTCCCCTAGATCTGAACAGGAAGCTCCTTGGAACCAAAGAAAATCAGCCCAGTTAAAGTTCTACTATAAGCAGAGCTCTTAATGGCTCTGCTCACATTCTAAGCTGTAAAGTGGCCCACCCAAAAATGCACTTGGAGTAGACCACGTGAATGGAGTATTAAAAGCCAAACACATATCCAAGGCCTAGGACAACCTGTGCCTCACAAGAGCTTCTGAAACACAAGTGGAGACCTTCAGCCTAAAGATACAGACATAGAATGTTTCCCTACAAAACACCTGGACACTTTTGGACTTCTTCCCTTCAACAAATGATTACAAAGTTAGTGTGGTAGAAGCAGCTCCAAGGAGCAGGGGAGATAGCTCAGTGAGCAACCTGCTTGCTGTGCAAGGATGAGAATCCAGGTTAATCATGTTTAAGATGCCTGTTGTGGTTTGCATGTGTAATCTCAGCTCTGGGAAGGCAGAAACAGGTGGATCCCTGGAATCAACTGGCCAACCAGCCTAGCTCACCTAGGAGCTCCTGGCAATTCTACCCAGGTGTATGAGAGATCCTGTCTCAAAAGAGATAGCACCCGAGGAACGACACCAGAGAGATGTTGGCCCCTCTTGGCCTCTATACACAGGTTCACATGCACTGTGTGTGTGTGTGTGTGTGTGTGTGTGTGTGCCTGCCTTCAGTCAATAATTAATGGAAATTGTACACATTCTTGAACTTTCTTTCCCCTGAAGTGAGCCCACCAAGCAGCATGCTTTCCAGTGATTCCCAGAGTTCAGCAGAGATGTTAAGTTCCACTTCCCCACCTCAGCAAATGGCCTAGTAACCTAACTGCCTTCCTTTATCTGAATCTGGGTTTTCTAGTTCTCTGTCATAGTTTCTAACAATTATTCCCAAATAATCAATGTATCAAAGTCTACATCTGGAGAAGAAAAACCAAGACAGACTAGGTAGCCCAGTACAGTACACTCTAGGCATATGAATCTCTCCTAAAATCATATAATTAGCAAATGAACAAAATAGAAATATTTTGGTTGGTATTCACCATAAAAGCAGAGCCATGTATTGGGATGTATTTGGGAGGGAGAGAGAGGACTTATCACCCCTTCTCATGTGTCATATTGCTATGTATTACATTTTGTTCAATCATCCCAGATCAAGCCCAGGCAGTGCTGGCCCAGGTGTCACATGCATTCACACCTCTGTGTCCAAGTGTATACCATTCTCGACAGTGAAAATGACCTCTCAACTCTTCAACATGTTCACATTGTACAAATCCTGCTGGGGACATAGCTCTGCAGTGGAGGATTTAAGTAACCTATAAGGAGCTCTGGGTTCAGTTCCCAGTACCATAAGAAGGCAGACCTGACTCAACATTGCCTCTTTAGTGCCATCTCTTATGTCATAACTAAGATAATCCGAGCACATGAAAAGCCTGTAATTCACAACTCGACACTTAATCATAGACATTTGCAGATACTCTAACTATCATATGCATTGCCATCTTGTCTCTCTAATTAACGTTGACTCTCCTTCGGAGTACTAATCACACGTGTACCTCTGAGCGCTTTCCAGGGCCCAAAGCAACGTAGCTCGCACACTTACTTTTCAGTGGATGATTTACGCTTTTCAGTAATAAAGCACAGCATGTGTATGGCCTGCGGTAATGAATCATCTTTAATGGTCTTCAGAAAGGTCTCTTCCCTCTGCAAACTGCCTGCAGACAGGGTTATCTGGAACATCCTTCTGGATGATCCTTTCCAGGCATTCCGAAAAGGCAACTGGCCACAGCAACACCTTGGTTTCTGTACACAATTTCCCCTCCTGGCTTTCAGGGAATAATAAAACATAATGCTTCTCACTCGTAAGTAAAGAGAACTTACTTGTAATTTTGATGAAATGATCCGAGGAGTGACTGAAGTCTTTTTCTCTCTGCTGTGATTGTTACCATTATAAATAGACAACCATAAAAGGATCAAAGCAGGAAACCTTTTAAAGGCTTACCCCAAGGCCTGATGCCCTCCCCACTTTATTTTTCTTAGCCTTAATGCTTAAGGAAAACAAACACTTATCAGTGTGTACTGATGATGTTTATCCCTCCATCTGCAGGAGGAGGGTGGCAGTGTTCCAAACCCTGAGACAGTTCACTAGAGCGCCTAGTGAACTAAGGTCAGCTCGCTTCTCTACTGTATCCATCCGCTTATCCCCAGGCCCAAGTGTGGATCTCATTACCACCACTTGGTTTGCCAACTCACAAACCACCCCAAGTCCCCTTTAGAAACAATCTATTTGATGGCAATAATAGAAGGAGGAGAGTACTTCCTGCTTTGCTCAAGAGCTGCCTCTCAGCCAGAGCTACTCCAGCAAGGACTGGGACCAGGAAAGTCTTTTTCTGTGTGGCTGAGCCCTTTTCCCACCTCACCTTTCTCAGTAATGCCTGGCAATGTCTCCAACTCCTCTCAAGGTTCTGCTACAAGGTTTTTCAGCTTCTGGCAAGTCATCTCTCATCAATGAAAAGTTCAAGGACCCTGTTAAGCTTGGAGGTCCCTGAATGGCCCCAGGGGAAGTCAGGAATATTTCCTGATGACTTCTCTACCTCCCTTCTCAAGAGAAAAGCAAATGGAGGAAGTAGCTCTACTCAGCTCCCGCTGTCACATCCCCTACCCCCACACCATCCCCCAGATTTCCCTGAGTTTCAGTATTTTGGACATTTACACTGGATGGAACACATGGCCAGAGGAAGCATGTCTATGGCAAGATTGTGCTTTAGCAGGGATCTGGTTCTTAATAGCGTTTTCGTATATCAGCTGCCTAAGTATCTCTTAGAGTCCAGTTATGGAAGTCTCCCAAATCCTTGACCATGAACAGCTCCCTAATGATTCTATAAAACAAGCAGCAGTTGGGGAACAGAATATAGGTTTATTTAGACCAAATTGAGCTCCTTAGGCAGGGGCTTTTGGTGATTATGATGAGCATGGAACCAATTTCTCGTTTTGCTAAAAATTCTCTCAAAAGGCAAAAGTCATAAAAAGATAAGACGAAGGTTTCAAATGTAATCATGCTTCACATTTACATAGACTGCATCTCTTTTTAAATATTACCCTCATATTCATTATTTGATTTGGTTCCCCCCATATAATAGGAATGCTGGTTCTATATGCCTGAATAAAATTCAATGAACAAATTATGTGCCCTCCATTATGTCTCTACTTTCATATGTGTTATAGAGATTTTGTGTGTGCCTCATACATGTAAACATATACATATACCTCATATAGCACATAGTGTACATATGCAATGTATAGAACTATATCCAAAGTAAGGCAAGTATTAAATAAATTATCATTCCAATGTTGGAAATAAAATAAAAGATTAACAAATTTTATCCTTGGTCTAAGAAATACTTCAAGTAAGTCAGGGCTAAGTACGGTTCTTCCATAGCAGAGCCTGAGACAAACATTTCACTACAAGCAGTCTGTGAGGAAACTGAAAGAGCTTAGAAGAAAATAAGGCAATTATAGTTATATTCATAAACAGTAAACAACTGTGGCCAAATGTTTGTGCCCTCACATGAATGTGCCCTCTGAATGATTGCTGAACTAACCAAACATCTCAGAATATTCCTCTGAATAAATCTAATAACAGAGAGGTTTATCTACTAACCTTATCCTTCATTATTGCTTGCATCTCATGGGCAATGACTCCATAGTAGTGACTACTAGATCATCCATAGGAGGAACATGCTTACTGGACTAGATGCATACAAGATTAAAGACATAGGGAGACAGAAAACAAGCAGCACACAGTACACTCAAGTGTGAGTGGTCCCTTGGTGTGGCTAAAGGAATAGAATCATGTCAGCAGTGCATACAAAGACAGTGTAGTTCAGGTTTTTTTAATCTTTGATCATCACAAGATTTTAAATAAATGAACCCAGCCAGAAAGAATCAACTTGTAGACAAGGACACTGTGTCATATTTCCCAACAATTCATTTGAAAGTTTATTAAATGTTTCTACATCCTTGCATACTACTTAAATTCTTCCAGTGAGTGTTCTTGCATATTGCTTTTGTAAAAGAAAACAGAAAAAGCAAATTTGACAACATATTTTCATTGGTAAAACAGAAGCACTCTAGCCAAGCCATAATAGTAAATTCACCACTGGGGCAGAACACCTCTTCAGAAAATGGTTTGTTGTTTTGTTGTTGTGTGTTTTGTTTTGTTTTTACTGTGATAAAGCATGAAATCCTCCTTGTGGTATAGACCTCAAAACCATTTGGAGAGTACTTGGTTGCTCCCATAACAATTGATTCACTGTGCCAAAATGTCTTCAAAATACTTGATTTTTGTCCATAGACAAACATTGTTGCTAGTCTCAATTAGAGGAACTTCTCTTTTCAATGAAGTACATAAGTGAATATGGAGATGTAAGTCGCCCACCGTGCTAATAATAAGTGAGAGCATCCTGATTAGCCCTGAAAGGACATTCAAGACACCGCCCCCTTTAAGACTCGAGAATAATATGGTAAAGGGGGGACAAAAGGAATATGAAAGTTAGAAGATACAGTGAAGGTCGAGGAAACAGTCTTTGAGATATAACATAGCCAATTCTATAATAACTAACTGTACAGCAAAAGAGGCTGCTTCCAACAGACCTGCACAAAACTGTCAACAGTCAATATCAATTAAGAAAGAGCCCATATGGCCCTATCCACTTCTGCTGAACAGTTAGCTGCTGATGAATTCTACGTAAGGGGCAGAAATTCTATTCAGTCGTATACCCACTGATGAACCCAAAGTGCTCCAATGGTTAGTCCCAAATATATAGTCACACAAAGAGTTATAGTTAAATTCAGTGGGTCACAAAATAAAACAAAAATGTATAAATATTGGAAAGATATTTTCAGGGAGGAGGAAGGGAATTAGAAGGGGGAGCTACAAGACAGTGAGGGTGACAGAAATATGAACATATATGTGCTGGCTAGCTCTATGTCAACATGATACACATTAGAGTCATTGTGAAGAGGGAACCTCAACTGAGAGAATGTCACCACAAGACTGGCTTGTGACTGAGACTCTGGTACATTTTCTTGATTGATGATTGATATGGAAGGATCCAGCTCAGTTTGGGAAAAGCTATTCCTGGGTAGGTAGTCCGAGTATTATAAGGAAGCCAGTAAACAGAACTCCTCCTGTGACATATCTGACCATGTGTTTTCTTAAGAGGACTATGATAGTATTTGGAACTATAGTCCCCGAAGCCCTTGAGAGTTGGAAGCTTAATAAGCTGTTGGAGGAATTTGGAAGATAATTCTGTAAGCAATGCAAATGACGAAAGTCTAGATTGTGAAGTTTCAAAGGAAAACAAAGACTTTATTGGGACTATTTATGTGATATTTTGAATTAAAAAAATCTATGATTCTGGTTATCTGGGCCTGACAAATCAGTCATCAAAAACAAGAGATCAGCACCCCTGACCTTTTGGTTCACTGAGACTATTGATGCTCCTCATTAGCTGGAGCTGAAAAGTTAGCAGTGATTAAGAAGAGATCCACATCATTGGGAACCATATATATGGAGTATTTCCTCAAGTTCAGGACACAGAAATGGTGGTCCAGAAAAGAGCAAGGCTACTTCTCATGCTAGTAGCTGAACTGGGTCTACTATAAGAGTCATCCAAGGATGCTGAACATTTCTTTAGGTGCTTCTCAGCCATACGAGTTTCCTCAGCTGAGAATTCTTTGTTTAGATCTATTACCCATTTTTTAATAGGGTTATTTGGTTGTCTGGAATCTAATTTCTTGAGTTCTTTGTATATATTTGGTATTAGCCCTCTATTGGATGTGGGATTGGTAAAGATCTTTTCCCAATCTGTTGGTTGACATTTTATCCTATTGACAGTGTCCTTTGCCTTTCAGAAACTTTGCAAACAACCCTGAGATTCCACCTCACACCAATCAGAATGGCTAAGATCAAAAAACTCAGGTGATAGTAGATGCTGGCAAGGATGTGGAGAAAGAGGAATACTCCTCCATTGTTGGTGGGACTGCAAGCTGGTACAACCACTCTGGAAATCAGTCTGGCAGTTCCTCAGAAAATTGGACATAGCATTACCTGTGGACCCAGCTATACCACTCCTAGGCATATACCCAGAAGATACTCCAACATATAACAAGGACATATGCTCTACTGTATTCATAGCAGCCTTATTTATAATAGCCAGAAGCTGGAAAGAACCCTGATATCCTTCAACAGAGGAATGGATACAAAAAATGTGATACATTTACACAATGGAATATTACTCAGTATTTAAAAACAATGAATTTGAGAAATTCTTAGGTAAATGGATGGAACTAGAAAATATCATCCTGAGTGAGGTAACCCAATCACAAAAGAACACACATGGTATTCACTCACTAATAATTGGATATTAGCCCAGAAGCTTGAAATACCCAAGATTCAACTCACAGACCACATGACACTCATGAAAGGAAGACCAAGTGTGGGTGCTTCGGTCCTTCTTAGAAGGAGTAACAAAATACTCAAGGGAGCAAATATGGAGACAAAGTCTGGGACAGAAACTGAAGGGGGAACCATCTGGAGACCATTCCACCTAGATATACATCCCATGTGCAGTCACCAAAGGTAGATGCCTAAGAGCACATAGGGAAGGACCCTTGGCTCCAGCTGTATATGTAGGGGAGGCTGGCCTTGTCAGGCATATGTGGGAGCAGAGATCCTTCTCCCATGAAGGCTGGATGCCGAGTGTGGGGGAATTCAAGGGTGGAGAGGTGGGAGTCAGGAGGTAGGTGGGGGCATATCCTCATAGAAGCAGGAGGAGGGGGGATGAAATAGGGGGATTCCTGGGCAGGGGGGAATGGGGTAAGGGGATAATATCTGAAATGTAAATAAAATATACAATAATTAAAAAGTCATCTAGATGGTACTGGGTTTGAAGGCATAAAGGGGTCATGGACTGCTGAGTCTTCATGCTTTGTGGCAAGGTTAGAGTTACTGAAACGACGTCTAGAGAGACATTGGAGAAAGTGCACCACAGTTATGCAGATCCCAATATTTTGGAAATGTCAGTTCCATGAGACAACCATCAAGGAGAGCAAAGGCCTTGCAGCGGAGTCAACCTAAGCCTAGGAGACAAACCGTGTGTGTGTGTGTGTGTGTGTGTGTGTGTGTGTGTGTATGTCTGTGTATGTCTGTGAGTGTGTTGTGTGTGTGTCAGTATGTGTGTCTGTGTGTGTGACTCTGTGTGTGTGTGTGCGTGTGTGTGTGTGTCTGTGTGTGTACGCACATGCAACCCATACCCACACACTATGGTTAGCTGTTTGGAGTCTAAAAGATAGTGAATCCCTGAAGTCTGCCACTGCACCTTATACTATTGGACTTAGGTTTTGCCTACATTTATTGTGATTGTTTACTGTTCTTCCTTCTTACAGAGTAGGGGGAATTCAACTTATTTTTACTCTATAGGAGCCCACGGCTGAGAGAGTTTGAAATTTTAGTGAAACTTTGCAATTGTAAAGACTTAAAATATAGAGATTCTGAATATTCTAAAATAAAGAGGATGAACTTTTTAAATATTTGAATTTTGCAATAATGTGGTACGTACAAATATTTGACCTGTATTATATTGTGGTATTAATATGAGGTCTTGCAGTGAACAAAAAAGGAATGGTTATGGTTTACCAGTGATGTGTTTTTTTGTGTGTCTCAAGTTGTAAGGGGTCAATCATTCTGGCCAATTTTATGGAAACTTGATACAAACTAAAGTCATCTGAGAAGAGAGAACCTATGTTGAGAAAAATGCCACCGGCAGGCTGGCCTGTGGGCAAACCTGTAAAGTATTTTTATGATTGATGATTAATGTGGAAGGATCCAGCAAGCTGCAACAGTACCATCCTTGGACAGTAGTCATGGATGCTCTAAGGAATCAGACTGAGCAAGTAGACTGAGAAGCAACCAGGAAGCAGCATTCCTCCATGGTCTTTGCATCAGTCCCTGCTCTGAGGTCCTATGCTGAGATTCTGCCATGGTTTCCCTGGATGCTGAGCCTATAATCTGTGAGATGAAATAAACCCTTTCCTCCTCAGGTTGATTTTGATTTGTGGTGTTTTATCACAGCAATAGAAACTCTAGCAAAGAGTCTCCCCCTGCCCTCCTCTCTCTCTCTCTCTCTCCCTCTCTCTCTCTCTCTCTCTCTGTCTGTCTCTTTGTCTCTCTCTCTCTCTCTCTCTCTCTCTCTCTCTCTGTGTGTGTGTGTGTGCGTGTGTGTGTGTGTTAGACTCAAAAAGCAAAGTTAAGAAAGTTAAAAAAGGTTTTAAAACATAATTTTTAAATAGAGGGGAATGACATTGCTTTTTAACCTACCAAATATGTAAAGAGGTTCTCTGAAAGGGAAGTTTGCCATTCTAAAATATGACCCCATTTTAAATACCTGCCTTGCAACAGGCTAGCCCCATTACATAGAAGTAGATCTGCACGGATGATTCCTGGCACTTTTATAAAAAAAAAAAATTAAGGTTTTGCAGAACCATGTTCAAAACAAGATTACACTTGAAAGTCAGAAAGTACACCTGTGTGCCCTGAGGGCGTGTAACCAAAGTCCTCAACTGTTATCAAACATTCTTCTTCCACTCTTCCCTGTTCCCTGGGGAGATCTTCCATTTCATCTTTTCTCCCCTTTTTCCTGAAGGAACTTTTTTTTAAAATAAGTTTATAAAAGTAAGAACTTTCATCCACCATTCATTTCTAAATAAAGAAGAAAGGAATACCAATGCAAAACAACTGAATCAATCATCATCTCTCTCTTTGAGTTCTAGCCAACCCTCCATAATGTGGACAAGATACAGTAAGTGACAAAGATATGGGACAATCTGGATTTTATGTACTGTGCCGATTAAGCACATTTGCAAATAGGCATCTTTACATCTGTTCCTGTGGAGAGCTTGTTCTCTCTATATTTGGGCAGAGCCCACTAGAATCTTTAAAAAACCACTACCTAGATGACGAACTGTGATGTAGACCAGAGAGGCCCAGCCAAGGTCACTGACGACAGAGATCCACAATGAAACCACACTGTATTCTTTCATTTTTCAAACTTACACATCTTCCTGCACCGCTTTCATTGCATATGATTTATGTTTGGTTGATTCTGCTACAAGCCTGGAATGTTTATACAAAGGCTTAATAGACATTTACTTTGGAAGTTACATTGTGAGATAGAATCAAGGAATTGGCCCATTGCCGAAGTCAAAATGGGAGGCCACCTGGAAGTTAGTGATCACTTTGCAAACACCAGAGGCATGGAACAGAAGGTTCCAGGAGAGTCAGACTTCACATGATAACCATATTGCTCTCAGACATATTTCTCTGAAATGACTAAGGAGAAAGTCATGTTCAACACAGACATCCACAGATAACAACGTCCACAATACACACTTGATAGCCCGATATCTTAATGCCCTAACTTTATATTGTGCTATACATTACATGGTTTATAATAGCTTTATGTGCCAGCTACAAAAAGGTTCCTGAAACCTTAGATACCAATTGTTCATACAGAGATCATCTTGGAGTCAAGTATAAAATACCTATAAGTAATATCTATACCTTATAGATGAAGGAACTGAAACAGACTCAGTAGTCCACTTCCTCCATGTTACATGTTACGCAATTAGTTTAAAAAGCTGTTAAGTATTTCTTGAAGAAATTTCACTATCTCTTAAGATGTTTGGATTAAACTACATGCTTTTTAATGTTTCAACAAAATCCCAAAATGCTTATTAAGCAATATAAGTGTTATAAAACTAAATGTGATAAGTGATGCAAAAATAAAATAAATGCAACCTCTTTGAAATTATAACCTAATTTGGGAGAAAACTGTGCATCTTTATGCTGCTTATCTTTGCAGTCAAAGAGCAAGAAACTTTTTCTAGGGAATCGCCTCTAAGACAGATATATAAAATAAACACATCACTTTATGTAACATTCATCCACATGGCATCCTGGGAAAAAGAGTGACTACTTCAAAGAAAATGCTCAAACACATCTTCAATAATTAAACAATATTCCATGCCAACTTAAAGGGAGGAACAGCAAGCTCCCAGGTATCTGAAGAAAAGTAACACTTCAGGCAAAATAAGTAAGAACTTGTAGAATAAAGAAAGCACAACTAAGCTGCTGCAGAACAGGCAACTAATAGAAAGCAGCTCTGGGTAGAAAAGAAAACAATGTGGCCACACAGAACCATATAAGCTACAGAAAGAAGTTAAGTTTGAGTGTTCTCGAACAGGTAAGAAACATAGTCTTGCTTATCCTTTGAAGGGCATCTTTTTTTAATGAATAAAAAGGTTAGAGGGCAAAAAAAAGTCTGAAGCAGCCTTCTGAGAAGGTGAGCGTATTTAAAATGGTTGGATTTGAGAGTCTGTAGATACATCTTCCGCTGGATGTGCTGGCAGATGGAATGCGAGCAAAGAGAAAGAGATGCATCAATGATTGCTGAAGCTTGTAAATCTGGAAGGATGGATTTGCCACACACTTCATGGAAAAGACTAAGAGTACAGTTTGTAAAAACAGTGACTGCTAGAGCCCTGCCAATCTGGGAGAATGTGGATGCTAACAGGTGGTCCACTGAAGCCACAGTTTGCACAGAATGTCAACCTAGCCTACCATCCAATACACCTGCAGTCTCTATGAGGACTCTGAACTGTGCTTACTTCCCTCACACTTCTGGATGGCTCAGAACATACTAGATGCATATACTGGACAACAGAGAATGAGAACTCCCATTACGTAGGCAAAGAAATTTATCAAGGAGCTTAACTGTCTCTTAGTTGCTGTGATGACTTGTTTTACTGTTACTAGTTATAAATAAGTTGATGACTTTTCTCCTTAACTTTTCAGTTTTCTGTTTCTGCATTCATAGTACATTTCATTTCAAATAAAGTCCAGTTTTATTCTAGGCAAACAAGCAAAGACATATGGAAGAAGGTATCCTGTGGCCTTATTCATAATAAGCTCCAAATGGGAATGTCACAGATGACTTCTGGGAGAACAGAATCCTGAAGCATAGTCCAGCCAAACAAATTTCTCAACAATACAAAATGTGAATAAATCTCTAGACAGAAACATGAACAGAAAAATCTAGACATTAGAAAGTATGCACTTTATGATTCCACTGACAGAAAGTGCAAACAAAGGAGAAAATACTCCATCAGAATGGGGATGAGAACATTTGTTTCCTTCAGATCAATGAAGTATGGTGTCAAAATGAGCACTCTCAAAGAACATAAGTATTCTAAATCTGGCTGCCCATAATGCTCACACATGAAGATGTATGCTAGAAATCCATGACTATCCTATTGACTCCAAATTATGCTTTAATATTGAAAACAAGAGAAAGGGGCATTACAGTGTTGCCCATCATATGTCATAGCATGAAATAAGACTGCAGTAAATACTTTGTCCTTCAAAACTGAAAACAGGAAATGCACAGACTTTGTCTTCAGATCACAATGGCTGAACTGTTAATGACCCTTTCCACAGGACCTTCTTTCCTTCCTCCCATCATGTTTATTCTATCCAAAGACTGGTTATCACAAGCCTGGTGCCTGTTCTTCGTTATGACTGGACCTTATACATCTCAGAGGAAACATAGGATATCATTGATGAATCTATATTCTTTTAGATCTTCTCTGCATACCCTCCAGTGACTAGGCTACACCATTCTACATACTCTCTCTCTTTTGACTTGGATTGTCTTCTTTCTCTGAACCTACATAGGTCCTGCATCTTTAGCAAATGCTGGGTCTTCTAACTCCTGAATAACTTCCTTGAATCTCAAATACCTATAGTACATTCCTAATAGATTTTCCAGGGGAGTATGAAAACACTTTCATGGATACAGTATTCTTTCACCACACCAAACATTATAAATTAGATACAATTTGTCAGGCATGTAATCAGTGCAGGAAATACTTCATTACCAAGGTTTATGCCCAACCACCTCTATCACAGAATGGATAATGGGAATGGCTTTCTATAGAGCAAAAAGATGGCAAGTTGAACTCTTTTTTGTCTGCAATTGGAACTGGTACCCAATGGTTAATGAGGATCTTCTCTTGATTTGAATGGCCAACCTCCCTTTACTTCCAGAGTATATATGCTCTATAGGACATTTTGAAAGAAGTAACTTTGAGCCAAAAAGTTTTAAATTTCTTAAGTCCAGGCATGTCAATATATGCCTGTAACCCTAGCAATAAGGGGGCTGAGGGAAGACGTTCATGAGATGGATGGCATTCTGGGCTACTACGTAAGTGAATGTCTCAAAACAACAACAAAAATATTTATCTAGGAGCCTATATCTAAGTCTTATAGGATGCATTCCCAAGGCTAACTCTTCCTGTCCTACGTAGCAAGTCATCCCCATCTCCCTGTCTAAGGTCCCAGAGTGGTTACAGACTACAATAGTGGCACAGGGAGCTGACTCAACGTTAAAGACAAGCCTGGCTTAGAGTTTAAAACAAGAATTCAAAACAAATGCTCACAGTAAGAAGCAAGGAATACTGAAGGCTGGGAAATTTCTGGACTTTGTTGCTGTGCCGAGATTGTTTTTAGCGCCTTTAACTAAACCAGTCCTTTGTCACATCTATTATGCTTTAAAGACCCCATACCTCACTATCCTCAATAATCATGAAATAACTAGTAATTATTGAACAAGGGCCTCATGTTCCCCTTTTACCTTGGGCTCTGCTAATAATATTGCAAATGCAGATCTTTTTTTCCCCCCACTGTAGTTAGCAAGCTAAACATCATTGCTTATTTTAAAACTCACTTCAAGCACTGAGGCAGATAGAAGCTTATCAACTAAGAAATTCTAAACTCCCCACAGACACCAGTGTTTTCAGTGCTTAACTGGAGGAAGATGGGTTTAAGGATGTGCACATTCTTCTCCCAAACTAGAAACTATAATTACTTCTCTACAAATTAAATATGAAGATCATGGATAAAAATGTGTTTAAAAATTAAAATTCAATAGATCTTTCATTCTGCTTTAGGGATGATGTGAATTAATCATAGACTTATTACTATAGAGCTATCTCATCAGTCATATTGCCAAATTGCTGAATAACACCTGTTACCTGAAAAAATTCCTCATGCCACCATTGGTCAGAGCTCAGAGGTAGAGATATAGCTGGGTGGGGCTACAAGCCAGCTTTGGGCTAAGGTTCACGTCAGTGACAAGGGGGATCAAGGTAATCTAATGCATGACCCTATCACTCTATTCCTCAAAAACACTAAAGATGTGTCCCAGACAGATTCATTTGACCCTTGACTGTTCATCGTTGGACATCTCCTCTATTCTCACATCAACTGATAACTCTGCAACCTGGTGGTCACTGGATATTTCAAAGCAATTTATTGTTCCCTTTCACTATCTCAATACCTTCAGTCCCTTCAATGACCTTTCATTCTGTAATGTTCTGCCCACTGCCAGCAGCACAATCATAGAGACTGTAATGAACATGGAAAGTGGACCTTGGTAGCCAGGGGTCTGGGAGCCTGCCACAGCCTCTTTATCACCGATGGGGCCTTTAATCTCTGCCATGGAATGCATCACCACAGCCTTCGCCATCGCCTTCATTCTCTTCCAGCTGTTTTCTACCCTGCTTCTTTACTCACAGAGATGACCTCTCCACCTACTTCCCTGAGAAAATTAAGAACATCTGATGAGAACTCCCACGGTTTCCTCCCAAACTCCTTCAGTTTTCTTTGGATCATCACCCAAACTTTCTTCCTTCCCTCTCATCTTGGAAGAAATGTTCCCTGCCACATGGACAGGTTAACCCCTTCACCTGCCTCCCACCATGCTGTGCCTACCCTTCAGAAACCATGGTCTCCCTTTTCTCTCTGCTGGTGACTTGTCCAGTTCATCAATATGGTCTCAAATCTTTTCATTCAAAGATAAACAAACACACTCACACCATCAAAGTCCCTCCTCAGCTACACTTCATATTTGCCTGCCCTTTTCTCCCGGCCTCTTCCTAATACCCTTCTCCTTTCTGTATGCCCTTGACAGAGCAAAGCATTGTCAGATACCATTGATCACTAAACGTAGATGGCACCAGATCAACAGGAAACCTGTTTCTCTCTCTCTCTCTCTCTCTCTCTCTCGTTGCCTCAGCTTCTCTTACTTGACATAATCTTTTCAGAGACCAAATCTGGTGGTACACACCTATAATCCTAGAGTCTGAGTCCAGGATATTTCCAATTCAAGGCCAACCTTGAGTTATCTAGTCAGCTTATCTAAACAGCCTCTGTGATATAATAAGGCTCTGTCTCAAACGTTTAAAAAAATAGAGTGAAGAACATTTTTCTTTTTAGAGACTACTACTTTGTAAATACAGTGTGACCCTTCCATGTGATGTTTTCAGCTTGGTTCCTTCTATTCTGAATAGTCTTGGACATTTAGAGATGCTGTTGTTCTAGGAACCTCAGAACTATATCTGTTTCTATGAAAACTGGCTGGACTTTTGATAGGGATTGCGCTAATTCTGTGGGTCACTCTAGGTACTACAGATATTTTAACAATGTTAATCGCTTCAATCCATGAGCACTCAAGGTATTTCCCTAAATTCTGTTGCCATTGTCCTTTAATTTCCTGCATAGCTGTCTAGTTGCAGTGAACAGGTCTCCCAGATTGGCCAATGAAAGAGAAGAGCTCAGAGTTGAATCCATATATTTTCAATCAGTTGTTTATCAAATATGCTGTAGAGACAATTGAATGGCCACA
This sequence comes from Grammomys surdaster, assembly GCF_004785775.1. Lineage (NCBI taxonomy): Eukaryota > Metazoa > Chordata > Mammalia > Rodentia > Muridae > Grammomys > Grammomys surdaster. The sequence goes on from NW_021604587.1 coordinate 11,144,071, forward strand.
TGCAGAAGAATGCCATTTGTTCGATTGGTTTGTTGGTTGGTTTGGGGGTTTTTTTGTTTGTTTGCTTGCTTGGGTTTTTGTTGTTCTTTCTAGATTGGTTTTCTCTGCTTATTTTTTCACTGTTTATGTGATTGTTATTATTGTTTTGAGAAAGAGTTATACCATGTATCTCAGGCTTGCCTGGAACCTGCAATCCTCCTGTCTCAGCCACACCAATGCTGAAATTACAAACTTGTACCACCACATCTAATAAAATCCAAATCTTCTTTTTCACAATGTACAAAACTCCTTTCAAAAGCTGAGCAAACTGATGGCCACCCACCCAGAAACACTCCTTTCTCAGAATGAAGCCTTCCTTTCTTTCGTCTTTTAGTGGTGTTGGGTTTGTTCCAATATTTTCTACTGTTTATTTAAAGTGTCCTGCAGTGTTTTACCTATCCTTTGCCTATTTCTGAACAAAAGTTATTCCCACAATACCACATTTGCCTGCTCTGTGCTCATCTCACCCTCAGTATTCCACGGGCATTCTCATTGGCTCCTTCCCTCACCACCCTCCCCAATGCTATATTTTATCTCTCAAATCATCCATAAATTCTAGACCACATCTCCAACACCTGCTGTGTACCTCAGTCTAACATCTTTTGCCTTGTTTACAGGTGTGACACACTGGTTCTTCTAGATCTAACTAGTAGAATCAGAATGACTTTGACACAAGGAACCTTGAAGGGTGGCTTTTAAGGAGCTTCTAATATGATTCTAGCAAGGGACATGCACTGAATCACCAAGTCTGGAGACAAGGTTTTACCTGCTTTTAGCAAAAGCAGGAGGCAGAGGACAGTTATCTTTTGCTGAATCAAAGTAGCAAAAATGCACTTGCTCTGTGTTTGGCACTGTATGTGTGTCTCTTGGTCCTCTTGAAAAATCACACTGTGCATGACAGTGATAACAGACAGTGACACTTCCTAAAATTAGATAAACATTGCTTGCACACCTAATGACATAAAACTAAGTACTTACTTTGGCTTCCACTCAAGGCACAGTGGTGTTATATGAAGCAGGAAGTGATGAGGTGTCTGGCTTGGGCACTGTGGATCAAGAAAAGCTGTGACCTCTTTTCCACTTATTGTTCACATTGTAAATGCTTTCCTTCCATCAATTAAAAGGCACGTGTGTATTCTGTACCTCCAATTATTTGTGTCTGTTGAGTATCTCTCCCTATGATTTAGAGTTGCTTTCCTTAGTCTGAATGCCTGGATCTGCTTTCCTAATTATGCATCCCCAAATCCCTAGGAGCTAATGAGTGATGCACTACTGTAAGACTCTACTGTTGCTGTTTCCTTCCCCACGTTAGAAAAGTGAGAAAGAGTTCATAAAAGTTTTGCCATGTATGTTTCCTACCCTCCTTCCAGAGGAAAACACAGCTTCCTTGAACAAAGGAAAATTAAAGAATGCTCCCTTCTTCCACCAGGAGCCTAAGATTCCCATTCAGGGCCTCCAGCTCATTCCAAACCTCGCCCTGAAATCAGGGAGGCCTGTACCCTTGGGATGCTCACCACCTTCTCGGCATGACCTGCAGCAATCACAGCTTCCGAGTCTCCTAATCTGTTCCATATTCCAGCAAGCCTTCAGAAAAGAAGAGTAATCATTCTCACACTGTCACTCCACACTTGCTTTCCCACTCACATCCGCTTGGCTTTGGGAGCAACAGGCCAATTGAGTTCTGCCCACCCTGATGCTATGTAGCTCCTTAGCCTTGGCTTAATCGAGGTACTGCTATGGAAATAAGCCATGCACTAAACAGCCTGCCAAAAAGAACAGGGAGAGCTATGAAATCGTCTTCTCCCAGATTAAATGGAGTATCTAATCAAAGCCATGCCACAGCTGTTAGAGAAACAGATATAAGGAGCAGAAGAAGCAAAAGGCCCTGTTCTACACCATCAGAGGCTGCTATTGCTTTCCCCTGACAACCATTGTGGGCCATTTTCAATCAAAACCGGGCCCGTTTCAAGTGCATCTGCCAACAAAGACATAGGAATTAAGAGGAGAGCACCCATCTGAGAAATTCCAGGACACAGAGTGAAGCAAGCATCACTCAGCCTTCTATCTGACTACCTACTAATCCTGTGCTTCTTAGCTATCCCTTACCAATTTATCAGGACATGCTAGCCCCACTTCTGCCCTATCTTGCCCATCAAGCTCCAGCTTCAACCTCCAGGACCATTTTAATTCAATCACTGTCATACTTTGCCTGGTTTGTGAAAGTTCACGGCCACTTGGGTTCTTGGTCTCACCTTCCTTTCCCTTGCTGTCCATTCCTCACATTACAGCTGGATAAAGCACTCTTGTTTGTAAATCACCCCAGAAAGAGTTCCTGTTGTCTTCGAATAGAGACCAGGTTTCTGTCCAGTTCACAGAATATTTTTAGGCTGTCCCCATCTCCCATCATCATTTTTATCCCATGACACTATTCTACCT
>NW_021604587.1:11146945-11188085 GCF_004785775.1 Grammomys surdaster
GGAGAGGAGAGGAGAGGAGAGGAGAGGAGAGGAGAGGAGAGGAGAGGAGAGGAGAGGAGAGAGGGAGATGAGTAAAAGCTCCTACTAAAGACCATGCTCAACCTGTTAGTCCCATGGCCCTAACTGAAACAAGATACTGGCATCTTATACCTTATCCTGAAAGTGGAGTAATCTCAGGCTTTCTCCTCCAGTGGAAGGCAAATGTGATCATGAACAGAGAGCAGGCAACACTCACAAGAGTGAAGGGATGGTATGTTGGTCCAGCAAAGAGAATCCAAGACACCACCCACTCTACTAGATCCACCTTCGGGACTTCCTTTAACCATCCCTGGAAACACACTCACCTGAGGCCTTCCCATCTGCCTTATTCTTCATTGTCATTTATATCATGGTTCAACTGCCATCTTGCTTAAGTAGCAGAACCTGAAGATCCAAGGAAAGTGGTCACTGCACAACTCCAACCTCCTATTGCACCTCACTACTTAAGGTTGCAGTCTACCATGTCCAGATAGTTCCTTCAGCAGACTCCCTTTTTTCAGTGGGCCTTCTGCTTCTCTACTTTATCTGGGGTGCCTGACCCCAAAATTCTACATGAGGAATGTCACAGAGTCCTTGGCATATCTACAAGTTCACCTTTCTCCTTCCCTGATAAGAACCTGCCCAGCAAGTACCTGAGGTTCCTGGGATGCTTCTCCATACAAATGAGGCATGCACAACACAGTACTTTAAACTTCAGCCAATGGTTTACAATCACCAGCCTAAAAACTCCTTCCCACTCTTCAGAGTTTATATATAGCCCTGTCCACCCTGACTAAAGGTATGTGCATAAGCTAGATTGCTGAAGAAAGCTGTTTCATTAAAATCCTAGAAGAAGGCTTTCCTCAGAGAAGACCCCTGTTTCATCAAACTCACTCCTAGCTGGACCAGGATCCAGGACCCTACCCATCCAAGAATTTTTCATGCCAGTATACAGAGGTGTCTGGACACCCTGAGAGAGGAAGCACACATGCATAACACAACTTCTAGATGGCTAATCTCATTGTCTAATAATATCCCTTTGCATTCTCTGAAATATGTCCTATGTATTTTTAATTGAATGTTTACTGACTGTCCTCTAGGACCCAAATTTGTAGCTCTAACAGTTCACTCACAAGGCTCTAATCAGACAGATTCAATTCTGACTCTATTATTTATAAGCTATATAATGTTAAGCAGGTTAATTAATTTCGTGTAGTGCCAGATTAATCAGGTTATTGAAAGGATTAAGTGAACTGATTAAGTAAATTACTTGGAAAAGTGCCTGATGTATGTAAAATCCTTCTATAAATGATGCCCAGGAATTCATATGCCTGGCATATGAATGAAAGAATATGTAGATGGATGAGTGAATGAATGAATTCTCTAGGAATTTGAACTACGACTACAATGGTTTTAATAGGTGTGATCTCCCTAGGTTCATATATGTGAATGCTTGGTCACTGGGGAATGGTCCTACTTGAAAGAGTTTAGAAGATGTGGCCCTTGTTGGGGTGATGTGGCCTTGTTGGAGGAAAATGTGTCACTAGGGGGTTGGGGGACTTTGAGATTTCAGATCCTCATGGCTCTGTTCTTCATGCTCAGCCTGTGGATCTAGATGTAGCATTCTCAACATCTCAGTCACCGTGCTCCCTGCCATGGGGAAATGGACAAAACCTCTGAAACTGTAAGTGAGCCCCAATTATGTGACAAACCATAGCATGGTATAACATAAAACATGAAAGGCTTATGAGGCTATCTAACCGTTTTGTGAATAGACTTGAGACTGACACCATGGGAGGGAACACACAGCTAATTCTGTAAACCTAGTCAAAAGCATATGGCAGGGGAGAGCATGGGAAGGGAATATACACTACCACTGTTTTTCCACACAAACATGTCTAACTGCCTTCTGAATATTAATGTTTTCTCCCCATTGAATGCTTTGTCACTATGTTACCTAACATGCCCACTCACAGAGAATGGTCACTTTATATTTGTTTAAAAGCCACCTATGTGTCCTACTTCTTAACAAAAGTCTGTCTTTCTGAGGGACACTGAATGGATAGATCCTGTACCTATTTCTATTTCATCCAGGCTTCAGACAGATCTGGAGCTCATGTGGTAAGCTTCTGAATATTTTATGTTTCTCCCCGTAGACTGGTGATTCTCAGGCTGAGACAGGGAAGCGTTTTCTTGCAGAGAATGGTGACTAACGCAGAGTTACATGATCAGAGTGCTGAGAATAAGTGAGTGCTTAGTGTTAACTTTTATCATATATATGTTGTGATACATGTTATCATATATGACACATATATCATAACCAGGCCCCTACCGGATCCAACATCCTAGAAGAGAGGGTGGAAATAATTTAAGTGTTGTACTACAGGGGAGACTGTCATCAGAAACTGCTTTCATGATGTGACAATGCAACCATGAACTTACAGCAGCTATGGCTACCTGCAAAAGACAGAGTATAGAGAGAATATCTTGTATATTGTATGAATGTGGCACCTGTCAATTATAAAATCTATGGCCTATGGCTTAGGCAGGAAATAGAGGTGGGGTATCCAGAAGGAGAGAAAGAATTCAGGGATAGAGTGAGGCAGAAGACTCACCAGGAAGATGTGAGAAGGCAGATATACAGTACCTGAGCACAGGTAACCAGCCACATGGCAAAATGTAAAATAATTGAATTAGTTATGATCTAGTCAGAGTAGAACTTAGCTATATGGCCAAGGTGCGTGTAAATATATTTTGAGTCTGAGTCTTATTTCTGAGAGCATAAAGCTGGGAGGAAGAATTGAGCCCAACTTCTACAACAGCACCCTCAAATTTTCCATCACAGATACAAGACATGACAATGACTCCTCATTTCTTCTTAATGAGCTAATGACTGTCAGTGGTTACTAGAGCAAGGTATGTGTCATTTTATCTAATTCTATAGTCTCTGGAACACTAAGTGGGAAGTAGTTCAGAAGGAAAAGAAGGGGGACAAGAGAGGGTTGTGGGGATGACTATAATCACAATACATTGTATATATGAGTCTGTCAAAAATAAAAAAAAATCTCAGTGCAAAAATCAGGATAGATAATTGTATGTATCTAATTTTTTTGGTAAGGACACTTGTAATTGTTTAGATAAAAAGATTTCATGCCACACCTCATTTAACAGCAAGGCCTAGTATGAAGAGCATATGTAGCCAGCAGTGGAGAGTCTATATGTCTAAATTAATTAACTACAACTGAGACAGGGCCATGCTTATCCTAGAAGCCCAAGAAGGATACATCTGAGCTAAAGGAGCCTCTGGAGACTGTGGTCTTTGGCAAGCCTCAGGTAAGGCTTTTGCCAAATGAATCCAGATCACATCCCAAGGGGATCAGGAATGCTTAAAACATCTGGGAAACATCTAGAGACCCTCAACCACATATCTTGTCAATCTCAAAGGCCTTGATCCCAAATAGTGGCAGGAGATGTTCTAATTAACTACATGCCCAAATCTAAAGTGGTCTTTTAAAGCAAGGGCCAAAGTTTCAGAAATGCACACAGTGAGGTACATAATCTTCTATGTGATCTCACTCACTCTCTTGATGCCAAATCCCATGTAATACTTGGAAAAAATCCTAGCCTAGAAACTCCTTAGAAACTCCAGATCTGCTGTGTTGCATACAGTAGGCACAAATAACTGGTAACTATGGCATGCTTGAAATATAGCCAATAAAACCAAACAAGTACATTTTTATTGTATTTCATTTTCAGTTTTCAAAAATAGTAGCTGTTGTCACTGGAACATTTTTAACTATGTTTGAAACAACTTCAGTATGTAAAATCTCATTAAACTATCATATTTTAACTACTGAGAAAAATGTTACCACCTAAATTGAGATGGAGTTAGCATGAAAGAGAGTCATTCACTTTATATGCTTAAAGTGATGATACTTTGGATATATGAGGTTAAATTAAAGTAATATAATTCACTTGCTGTCTTTTTATTTTCTTTTATATGGCTACAAAAACATTTAAAATTTCATCACATCCTTCTAGGTAGAGCTGTATGACTACACTCCCCTTGGCCCTTTCACAAGTACCTTCAGCAAACAGCCGATATTTGATATTATCTGTTCCCCACTCCCTTCCTAGTTTCTTCCTCCCTTCAAACTTCTTAAACATTTTTACTCACCAGATCACTCTGGACAGATATATAAGAGCTATCCTTACTGCTTGCTTCAAAGTCAACAGCCATGGTCAACCTCACCCAATGAAGAGAGGAGCACTGTCTGTCTGGGTCTCGATTGTATCCTCTCTCAGCTCTAAGCCAAATACAGTAGGCTCAGTCAATGAAGACTTTCTAAAAGAATGAATGCACCAATGAATGAATGGATGACTCATTTCTGGCTTGTTTGGGGAACACAAAGCAAACAAAACAAATAAAACTAAAAAGAGACTTTCTAGTGTGCTCACCTGAAGCTGCATGCTTTAGAAAGCCAGAGAAGCTGAGTCCCACCTAGGAGGCCTTCGAGTGGAACTGGGAAAGTGGGGCTTCCATCTGCCCCCTGTGAAGAAGGATCTGGAGATAATCAGAGCAGTCAGGGACTTCTTTGTGGATTAAGGAAGTTTTGAGATGTTACAGCTGCCTCCTTGAGCCACACCCTCGTCAGCTTGGCTATGTGGCCTCCCTGCTGGAAAAGCTGGAAGAGGAACTGTAGAAACAAGAAATCTAGGTCAGCAGAAGCCATGAGCAGATTAAGGGAGGAATGGTTTGTCTCTGAGTACCAATTAAGCCAAAGCATCTTCCAGTTAACAGGTCTGACTAAAGGATTAGCTGAAGAAAGTCAGACCTGTCCCAGAAAGACTGGAGCCCAAACTGTCTCACAGCACTGAGCAGCATTAGCAGTAGGGCCTGTCAGGGACTCTCTCTGTCTCTCTGTCTCTCTGTCTCTCTGTCTCTCTCTGTGTGTGTGTGTGTGTGTGTGTGTGTGTGTCTGTCTCTTTGTTTCTCTCTGTGTCTCTCTCTCTGTGTCTCTCCTTCTCTCTCCTCTCCCCCTCTCTCCTTCCCTCTATCTATCTATCTCCCCCAATTCTTGTTACTGGCTTACCCATTTTTTGCTTGTTCTCATCCTGCCTCTCTATATGTGAACAATGTGTGATACATGTCCATATGGCTATTGAACTTTATAGTAACTCCTGGGAAGTTGTAACCTTTATCATCCTTGTTTCATAGATAGGAAAAGTGAAACATGGCTGGATGTAGCAACCTGTTCAGGTCAGTCAGCAGGGTCTCCAGCACAGGAGTGAGGATGCACACTTCCAATTCCTGCTGTGTCCTTCACTGTATCCCGCTTACTGGAGCTCCACTTTGTAACCACCGGAGCTCCCCCCCGCCCGGGGGGGGGGGGCCACTTTGTAATGGCCTGTTCTGCTGCTCCGGTCTGCAGGTCAGGGCCTAGCAAGAGAGAGTGGGGACAGAGATGCGAAGAATGGAGACAAGACAGGGAGTCTGATCAAGTCTCTTCAAGTCTCGTTTATTGGAAGAAAATCCTGGGTATTTATACCCTTTACCACGTGCCTTGCCCTTGTGGACAAGCACAGCTGAAGGCACTACGTCATGTGTCTTGCAGCGTGGATATCACGTGCACCTAGCTAGCAGTGAGGAGACCACGTGCGCCTTGTAGCTGGCGGCACTAAACAGCAAAACAAGATATGTGAGAAAAACAAGATGTTTATCAGAGTGTGCTCAGCTGTTGTAGGCTGTTGAAAACAAGTCTCTTGTCAGGGTATATGGCTCGAGATGGCTGTAAAGATGATAGCCGCTTTTGGCTAGGAGTCGGCTCCCAACAAGTCCCCCTTTTTAAATTTGTTTTCAAAAGGGAAGGCTGGGAAAACTTACAGAAACCATGCCTGTCTTAGGTTGGAACAAAGGACCCCAGCCTCCCTTTCCCATCTCTGGATACTCAACAGCCATTGGTTGAGCTCCTGTCTTAGGAAGTTGAGGCCTCGCATTTAGGGGCAAGGGTCTTGAGGTGTTCTCTTACCCATCATTGGCTATCCAGCTTAGCGTGTAAGTTAGGGGTTAATCCTCGTCAGTCTTGATGACAGAGGTTTTAGAGTCCCCTACTTCCAGCCTGTAATAATGGACCCATATGGGTTTCATTTGAATAGCATCTGTCTGTTGTCATACAAAAGCCATCAGTCTGTTGAACAGCATGGACCCGAGAGACAAGAGACTTAATGCTGTCGGAATGGTTGGTGTAAACCATTCTGCCTCAGAGCAACACTCTTTTTTAAGGGTAACACACAACTCCCTTTGTTGGAGGAGTAAAAAGTATAAGCCTCTTCTATTCTGTAGCACTATTTTCTAAATCTAAATCTGTATAAGTACAGAACTGATCATAACTTTGATCTTAACAAAACAAGTAAGGAAATCCCTGTCCCTGCCCCAATCAATCTCAAACCCAAAAAACAACTATAGTAACTGTGGTAATGGGTTCTCTCTTGGGTCTAAACAATGTACCGCACTAAATCATAAATCAGGGAACCAAGAGTCTAATAGAGCCACCCTGGAGGTGCGGGTGGGGATGTCTTCTTCTGCACTGAGAACTTTCCAAGTCAGGTATGCTGGTTGATCCTATCCAGTGAAGCATCTTCATGTTTCCTGCAAAGAAAAAATATGCTTCCCAGGGGATTTCTCCTCCCTGGATTTGTTATTGTTGTCTATTTGTTTAATCAGTCTCTCTGGCAGCCAGCGTGTGGCATCTGCCGTTTGAGAATCAGAGGAACCAAAATATGCATCAGAGGAATCAAAGCCTTGATCCCCTCTCTTAGTACTGTATATTTATGATTAGTAGGAATCAATGGGATTAACAATAGTTGAGCCATCCTCCTTCCTGTAGGAATGGTGACTATATTCTGTATTGCCTTGGCCGTTACCTTAATCTCACCTTGATAATCACTGTCTACAACTCCAGGAAAAATTTGTAGTCCCTGCATAGTAGCACTGCTTCTTCCCACTATCAGACCAAACATGTTTGAATAGAGTGGTCCAAACGCTCCAGTGGGTAAGGCCTGAGGTCCCATTTCTGGGGTTAATACTATGTGGGTGGCAGAACTAAGGTTCAGTCCTGCACTTCCTGGTGTTGCTCGACTAAGTTCCGAAAGGGGTTGTTGTTTGCTGGTATGAAACTGACTGCCCCATAAGCCTGTTTTGGCTTGTGTTGGTTCGGGGCCTGGGGCTGGCCCCTGTTCCCGTTTCCCTGATTATGGGAAAGGGTGTTTCCTGGTACATCTGTCTTGGACCTATATTCACTAGCCCAATGTCTTTCACGTTTGCAATGTGGACATAGGCCAGGCTGTTTTCTAGGCTGTCTCTGGGTTAACTCATTCTCTGCCTTGCAATCTTTAGCAAAGTGTCCAGGCTTGCCACATTTAAAACAGGCCTTTTTGTCTCTGCTTGCCAAAAAATCTCTCACTGATTGCCCTTGCATGGCAGCTGCCATAGCTAAGCCCTGTTGGTAAGAGGGCCCTATGTCAGAACAGAGTCTGATATACCCAGTAAGGTCTGTCTTTTTCCTATAGGGTCTAATGGCCACTTGGCAGGCAGGATTGGCATTTTCATATGCAAGTTGTTTCACATAATCTACACCTGCCTCTGCATTATCAAAAATCCTTCCTGCTGTTGTCATTAATTGATGGACAAAATCAGAAAATCGTTCATCAGGCCCTTGTCTGACTGAGGTCAAAGATGCACCAGGGTCTCCCTTTACTGGGAGTTTGCGCCAAGCCTTCATGGCTGCATTTTGAATTTGAGCGAATAAGCCTGGGTCATATTGCATCTGGTTATCACTAGAAGCAAATTGCCCTTCTCCTACTAAGGCTTCAAAGGACCAACCATTGCCTGCTTGAATGTTTCTCCTAGCTGTCTCTTTACAATTCTCATGATACTCTGATTTCCAAGTAAGACAGTCACCACCACTAAGAACTGCACTAGAGTATTCCAATCACCAGGAGTCAGCCACTCCTCTGTAACAGATTCTAAGACTGCAAGAGTAAAGGGAGCAGTGGCACTGTATTGTGCCACCGAATTGTTTAATTCTTTAATAATTTGAAAATTAAACCCTCCACGCAACCCCTTCAGCATCTCTAGTCTCTGATACAGGGAAAACATCAGCCTCTCCCTCCTCTGGCTGATCTGTACTAAAACCAGAGGACAGGGGCTGCCTTTGGACTCCGGGTTGAGGAACTCGAGGACCTGAGGGATTTTCCTTGCCTTCTCGAGACATGTTCCCTGTCTTTAATTTTTGTAGCTGATTAATTAAGTCCTGATACTCTTCCTCTAACTCTATTTGTCCTTTAAGAAGAGAAATTTGTTGTTTAAGAAAAGAAATTTTGTCCTGCAACTCTTTTCTGGGATCTACAACCACCATCTCCATAGCAGGAGCCTCTGGAGGTGGAGGAGCAGAGGGAGGGGGTCTTCGAGAAGATCCAGGGTCATAATTTTTGGCTGTCTCTTCCTCTAGGTCAGCACAATCTGGCTCTGACAAATCGATTACTTCAACTTTTGGTTGTATTTTGGATTCTATGCTTTTCTTTTTCTTTTGAACATGAAAGACAGCATTTAAACAGTGAAACAAAAGCAGGCAATTGACACAAACAACAAAACAACAAAACAGCAAACAACAAACAGCAAACAACAAAACAAAAACAGAGAGTTGAGTTCAGGCTGACTTATTTCTTGCCCCATTATCATTACTATGACCAACTGGTCTCCACATGGCAGTTTCCTGCCACAGTCTCCTCTGTTTCACTTCTGAAGTTTCAGTCGACCCTTCTTCCCTTCTTCCGGTCTCGTTCTTGCTGCCTCGCATTGAGTGCCACTTTGTAGCAACCTGTTCGGGTCAGTCAGCAGGGTCTCCAGCGCAGGAGTGAGGATGCACGCTTCCAATTCCCAGTGTCCTTCACTGTGTCCCGCTTACTGGAGCTCCAATGTTGAGGCACCACTTTGTAGCCGCCCGAGCTGCCTCATGTTTGGGGGGCCACTTTGTAACAGCCCGTTCTGCTGCTCCGGTCCATGGGTCAGGGCCTAGCAAGAGAGAGAGTGGGGACAGAGATGTGAAGAATGGAGACAAAACAGGGAGTCTGTTCAAGTCTTTTCAACTCTCATTTATTGGAAGGAAACCCTGGGTATTTATACTCTTTACCACGTGCCTTGCCCTCGCGGACAAGCACAGCTGAAGGCACTACTGTCACGTGCCTTGCAGCGTGTATATCACGTGCACCTAGCAGTGAGGAGACCACATGCACCTAGCTAGCAGTGGGGAGACCACGTGCACCTAGCAGCATGGATATCACGTGCACCTAGCTAGCAGTGAGGAGACCACGTGCACCTAGCAGCGTGGATATCACGTACACCTTGCAGCTGGGGGCACTAAACAGCAAAACAAGATATGTGAGAAAAACAAGACGTTTATCAGAGTATGCTCAGCTGTTGCGGGCTGTTGAAAACAAGTCTCTTGTCAGGGTATATGGCTCGAGATGGCTGTAAAGATGATAGCCGCTTTTGGCTAGGAGTCAGCTCCCAACAGCTGGGATGTGCAATTCAAACTCAGGTCATCAAAAGGAGAGTGAGCTTTGCTGTCAATCATAACCAGTAAGGGTAGGGATAAATTTTATACTGGCACACTAGGTAATGATTAGATTAATGCTCTATCTTCCTGTGATCTGTATAGACAACTTTATCTAAGTAGAATGTGTGAAGGAAAGAAAGGAATGACATCATTTGGAGAAAATAAATGGAACTAAATATCATTATATTAAATTAAATAAGAGACCAGAAAGACAAATAACACATTTTGTCTTATATTTGGAACCATTTTGGATAGAAAGGATTGAAGATAGATGATAGATAAAAGTACAGATAGATAGATAGATAGATAGATAGATAGATAGATAGATGGTTAAATGGATAGACAGACAGACAGACAGATAGATGGTTAGATGGATGGGTAGATAGATGATAGATAGATAGATAGATAGATAGATAGATAGATAGATGTGGATGGATGGACAGATGGATGGATAGACATATAGATAGACAGACAGATAGGTAATAAATAGCTAGATGACAATACGACATGAACATAGAGGGGAACTGTTTGGGAAAATGAAGTGGGACTGGAAAGAGTAATGGAGTGAATGTGGTCAAAGTACATACACTTCGATAAAAACACTAAAGAAGAAAAATTTCACTCTCTGACCAGGCATTGTATGATCTTTACAATTTTACCCAAAATGTGACTTATCACAGGGCTTATTATACCGCTGTAATGTTTCTTCTTTCACAACCAGTGTAACTACCTGCAATTGCTTGTTTGTTCCTTTAACTATGGAAATAGCTAAGAGGAAGACATAAAATGTGGACTCTGGGAAGGCCACCATCTCCACATCAACCTTTGGAGAAGGGACATGGAAGACACTAGCAGTAGTTGCAACTATGTAAAGGCAGAAATGATGAAGAGGGCCAACAGACTTCCTTCTTTATTTCTTTCATTTCCTCAGCAACAAGAGTCAATGGAAGACTGGGTAAAAGAAGAAAATTCATGTCAATAAAAAGTAGGTTTCTTCTAGATATTAAAACTGGTCAAAAATTAAAACTCTAGTTTAAGGAAGAATCCACCTCATACAAAGATCCCAGACCACTGGAATTGAATCAAGTTTGAAATTGTTGACCTCAGAAATTACTTCCAGCAGTTTGACTATATGATCTAAATGTTACTGGCATAGTTTTGCTAGTAATGTTAGTACATAATGCTAGTCAGTTACCATATACTCATATCTGAATGCTAACATATTTATAATTCCATAATAGTATACAAACATACTTCTAGTATATTTGTAGAGTTGTATAACCATCATTATTTAATTCTAGGATATTTTCTTCACTCCCAAAAGAAACCTCATCACATTAGCAGTCACTCTTGATTCTCCCTCCATTGGCTATTGGAAACCACTGTGGACACTTCTGGACACTTCATATAAGTCATATAATATGTGTACGGAGGGATCACTGCAGGCTTCTGTCACTTAGCATAACACTCACTCATTCTATACCACAAATCAGTATTTCATTGACTTTTAAGGCTGAACAATGAGCTATTATGAGTTCATACCATAATTGAATTATCTATTCAGTTGGTGGGCATTCCCTGTGTTTTCATTTTTGAGCTACTGTAAACAATAGAACTATAAGCACTTGTGTTCAGACTTTCTGTTCAAGGCTATGTTTTGGATTCTTTGTGGAATATGGCTACACACAGAGTTCCTGGAATATATAGTCCTGTCTTTCCAAATTCACCACACAGCATTTCACATTCCAACCATGGAAGATTGGGAATGACAACTTCTCCAAACCTAGCCAGCACTGACTGCTATCTCTGTGATTACAGCCATCCTGGGTGTGAAGTGATAACTCTGTGTGCTTTTGATTTGCATTTCCTAATGAGTGACAAGGCAAAGCACCTTTCTGTGTGCTTACTGGCCTCTTGTGAACTTTCTTGTTTATTCAGAGCCTTTGTGTGCATATCCCTTATGCTCTATGTTGTCAAGTTATACTCATCCTGTATCATCTGGATAATCATGAATATACTTGACTTCCACTGAGAGTAGAACCTGGAGATGCTGGTGAATATTATAGGAAAGGAAATAACGGTTTAAAAAAAGCTGGAGGAAATGAAACATGAATAAGCAAGAAAGAAATTATCATTTCCAACTCTACTATCTATAATCCAGTAAAGTTTAAGTCAGTTGGTTCAAAGGTGAAGTTTTCCAACCTTCTTGAAAAAGATTATTTCTTCTACAATATGGAACACATTCTAGATTAGATAAATTTTCTTCTTCTTTTTTTTTTGAGATGAACTCATACAACTAATACCAAAACCCATGCAATAAGCCTAATGAGAAAGTACAGAAAAGTCTTACCTATGAAAAACTCACAAACATTAGTAGACAATTTTAATTCACTAATTCAAGTCAATTAACATAAAGAATGACTAAAATATGATATCTTCATGAAAGACATTAAAAAGAAAGAGTAACTCTAGCTCTAGAATAAACCTCCTGAGACCTATGAATTGAACAATATGATAAAGTCACCTCATGCTTCAGACCAGCTAACATTTAAACATCTGTAACTATTTTTTAAAAGATGAATGCAGAAAAACTGAAGTTTTGTAAACTCCTGGTGGGTGTTGAAATTGGTCAAATTATTTTCAAGATCAATTTGGAAGTATCTAAAGACTTGATAACCAATCTCTTTACTGCATGTCTAAGAAATTCTACTACTGGGCATACATTCTAGAAAAAAATATATATATAATATGCAAACAGACAGGTCCAAGAGTTCCAATGTAATGTTATTTAATATAGGGAATATTAAATTAAAGAAGGAGGATATTGAATAACACTTGGTATTTTCAAATATTAGAATCCTATATAACTTTTTAAAATCATATAGCTTTCTGTTCCATCATTTAATTAGGCCTCTCTGAAACATACTGAAATAAAAATTGTTTCAGATACTGCAATCATTGAAATCTAAGCTTAATTTCAAAATAAGAGAGACATTTACATTAACAACACATTTATACTTAAACATATTAAAATGAGGTGAGGAAAAGCAATATACATCTTCTGGATTGCAACAAGAAAAACAATACCAGAGATAGATATTGAGCATTATATTATCTATAGTGCTTTATGTTTTATGTAAATGAACATGAAAAAAATAGAGTGAACCCCATGGTAGGTATATAAATGGGCATCATTATTTTTGTATATTTGGATCATTTTTTAAGTTTCCATATTTCTTACGAAAATAACAGAAATAAATTACCACATATGATAAAGAACAGTTTTAAAAGGAAGTAAACACCATTAATAATAGTGAAACTCCAGAAACATGTGCATCAAAATAATAAAAATTATTAGGAGACACTTTTAATTGATGTATCTAGAGGATCTAGACATTAAATTGATTAAAAAAAATAAAGCAACTATATAAATCTATAAGTGTATATAACAGTGTGTAGATACATATATTACTCAGGGTTCTCCAGAGGAAAATGACATATATAATATATATGTGTTATGTGTGTTGGTGTGATTAATATGTGTATATATAAATTTAAAAGTTAGATTTAAAACTGATTTGTCTAGATATTCTATTTATTAAATCAATTTAAAAGTGTAATAAGTATGCATAAGGGTATGTAGATATGTGTATTTTCAAGGTACTCTAAAGAAAAATAATAGAATGACTATATATGATATATATGAATATACATGTGGGATTTATTAGAGTGGCTTATAGGCAGTGGCCCAACTATTCCAACAGTGACTATCTCTTACAGAAAGTCCAAGAATTCAAGAGCTGTTTAGTCCATGAGGCTGGATGTCTCAGCCAGTCTTTGTTTTATGTCAGAATCTCAAGGAAGCAGACTCTACTACTAATGAAGGTATGAACTTGCCCAGCTCAAGTGAGGGCAAGAAGGCACAATGTCTCATATAGAAGAAAACACATAAGTCATATTCTAAATGTGCTTATATTGTATTTTCACATAGATTTTATGCTCATTAAAGTCTGAACATGTGATATATTTATTTTGGAAATGGTTTCAAGTCTCAATAATTCTTGTAGAATTTAACCTGAAATGGATAATCTATAGCACAACTCCTGCCCCTAAGGGGAACAACTTAGAAGAAAGGCTAGAAACGTCAGAGCCAGAGGACCGGGATATCTACTGTGATACTACATCTTCTAGAAATGACAGCGAAGCTTTTCTCACACATGTAAACAATATGACCATCAGAAAAGACCTGAACAAGCACAGCACCAATAAATATGCTAACATAGATATTGGAAATATCATGAGGCCCACCTCATGAGAGCTATAAGCAGTCAAGGAATGCTGAGAGATGGAAGATTGTCTTCTCCACAGAGGAGCCCCCTAATTGTTTGTCCAATATCAATTGGTCAGCCCTGAAACGCTATTCATACAAGGAACATCAAACAGCCTCAGCAGGTTCTGTTTTATATTTATGCATATCTACATGAAAAGAAAATGCGACCATAAATTTGAGAGGGAGCAAAGGAAAATACTTGGGAGGAAATGAAGAAGGAAAAGAAAGGGATAAAATGGTAGAATTAGGTTTAATTTTTGAAAATAGAATTTATAGCTAAAAAATAAATAAGATCAGAGTGGTTTGTGAGGGGATAAAGAGAAGGAGCATATGATCAATGTACAATACAATAGGGTGTTGAAGAGATACAAGTTAATTCATGTAACTAATGCGTGCTGAGTAAAGAAATAATTTTTAAAGAAGTTAGTTCGAGAAAAATATAACATTATTTCAATGAACTACCAAGGATCCACAGCCTAAATTTCAGGGTTGGTTTCTCATTTAGTTCAGGAAAGCTTTAGAGCCTTAGAGCTGTGCTTGTTTTAAAAATATGTATAAACCTATTGTAGCAAATATTAAGAGATAGCAATCTTTAAAAATAATAAAATCTGAATAAGAACAATAGAGAAGGTATGTTACGCTATTTATGACCTTAGGGGAAAAAAAAGAAAGAAAGAAAAAGAAAAAAAGACAAAAGAGTCCCTTTCCACCCTCCAAACCCTCTCATGTACCCCCTTTGTTCTCTTTCAAATTTATGTTCTCCTTTAAATTATTTTTACATGCTTACATACATACATCATACATACATGCACCTTATGTGTGTGTGTGTGTATGTGTGTGTATAAGTATAAAATACCTAAATACCTAAATACATAAATGCAACCTAAAAAAAAAACAAAAACAAAAAAGACAAAAGAGAATCTATCAAGTACACTTGCTTCCTCTCCAGGCCACCCAGTATCTCACTCATTTGTAAGCAAGTAGCATCTAAAAGCAAGTGAAGAGTCTTTCCTTCCATGGATCTGTGTATCAGAAGGAGATAGTTTGTAATAGAGGAGGATCTCTGGTGCTGTGTGGGAAAGATGGAAACTCTCAGGTTCACACCCCCACAAAACGAGAGGGTGGAATCCAGAAAGGAGCATTATCATTGCCAACCTTGAGCAGAAATCCTCTGTGAAGGCCTCTCACTGGAAGAGGGACACAGGCAGACCAGTAGCATCATCCAAGAGCAAGACAGACAATTTCCTAACAAAAGGAGGGGTTGCTTTCTTACTGTATTTTCATTTCCCCTGGAGCCTGAGTCAGGCAGGAAAGCAACACCCAAAGGTCAGATCTAAGTCAAAGATGTGAGAGTTCCCTTTAGGTTTAATTCACAAAGCTGCAAAGCACACACACAGTCCAGATGGTCAATAAACCACTAGATCCACAGCACCAGAAGCAATGTCTTATTCCTCAACATTGGATAATACTTAAGAGCAGTATCTTACATTTTAGCTCTTCCCCTTATGCAACACACCAAGCTGTGATACTTCTGGGTGGCTGGCTAAAAGAATCACACACAACAGTGGAAACTGCCCTTTATTTCATTTACTTCATGCATATTTTCCACTACTTGTAGATCATGAATTTACTTTTTTCTGTCTTTTGATTTTTCTTTTTGCCAAAAAGTTATGCTGGTTCCACTAAAAGCCAAAATGTGCCAGAATCTTTCTCAAGTGAGTTATCCTTCCTTTCCTTTGCTCATTTTAATCATGTCTTTGTAAGAAACCTTAATATTGACTAAATTAACTATACTCACCAAACAATTTAATCCACATCTTTGCTCCCTTTGAGTGGCAAGGGGAACAAAATCACCCTCAAGACCTTTTTCAAAGTTGTGGACATAAAATGAAAGAAGTTTTTAAATGTTATTCCAGGAAAACAACAAGTCATCACAGAATTTATGCCACAGCCTAGTGTTGTTTCACACCAAGGATAAAGACAATCCCATTGTACCTAAGCTAGAGTAAACATGCAGTTTGGAAATTATGAATTTTGCCAATGAAATCACGTCTCCACAGTTGAGCCATATAAGGAACATTTCCTAGTGATGTTAACTCGAAATTTAAGAAGGAAATGAAAGGGAGATAAGGAATATTCCAGACTTACTTTTCTACCAGAGGCTTGGTACATATCAGCTGTTGAAGAATTGGGCATGTATTCTTGTGTGCTTAGAAAATAGTTTGCCACTTGAAACCCTCATTTCTTAGCAAACAACAGTCGCAGAGAAAGACATATGACTAGAGACATAACAGAATCACATTTCATTCTTACACCCTAACGTCCACTGGCAAAACTTGAACAATAACCATACCAGCTGTTCATTTCTATTCCTATATTCTGGTATCATGTTATCTTCCATTATCTGTTGTATTCTGTCATGGTTGGTGGATAGCTTCATGGAAACTAAGGAAAATAAAATACAGTGGATCAGGAAAAGGTGTCCTCCTGTGAAACTGATCCCAGCCAGTAGAAGAAAATGGTGTTCAGTTCATTTGTTTGCTCCTGAGCTCACAGCTGAGATTTAGGATGAAGAATTATCATGGAGGAGGTAATAAAAAATCACCACGTTCATGCATCTAAACTTGCTTCCTGTTGGTAGCTCTCTATACAGTAGAAAGAGGAAAGTATTACTTTGGTCACCTGCCAAGCCTGTTGGATCTCCTGGAGAAATGTTTTCTGCATGCATTTGTGCCCAGTACAGTCCTTTTCCCAAGTCATTTTTCTCATGTACTTTCTATTTCAGAGAAGGCAAGAGTCCTCAACTTATGTGACTCTGAACATTTCAGGATATATCTCTTGCTATCCTATTATTTATGTACCCTGCATCTTTATGCTGAAAACTCAGCTTTTACAATATTAGTATTCTTTACTATTTCACCATATCTTCCAACTAATGTCTTTTAGTTTGTTTATTCAGTAATATTTAATATAATTGGTTTCTTTTTTTTTTTTTCGAGACAGGGTTTCTCTGTATAGCCCTGGCTGTCCTGGAACTCACTCTGTAGACCAGGCTGGCCTCAAATTCAGAAATCCGCCTGCCTCTGCCTCCCAAGTGCTGGGATTAAAAACGTGCGCCACCACCACCCGGCTAATATAATTGGCTTCATTGTGAGATAAACTCTTCATTATTGTATTTCTTTTCTATTTCTTAATTTTCTTTATTTCTTTGTTTTTATTTTGCTTCATTTAAACTAACTAACGATATTTTAGTATCTGTTCAATATATTTTACTATTTGGCTACCTTAATTAGTGGTTATTTTTGGATTATGATATATATTCACAAAGTATCATAATACACCAGAAATTAATAGTAAATCCTTTCATATCAGATATTTAAATGTTACAAGAGTGTTGTTTTCTTCCATCTTTATTTTGCTTCCATTTGCTTGTGGTTTTATTATGTATACATTCTAGAATACTTTCCATATTTTGTTTGAAATATTCAATAATTTTTTAAAACAGAATTTGGGACTATTATAATGTTACTATGTGTCCATTGTTTCAAGCATTTCATGTCTTCCTGTAGATCATGGAATTTCTGCTTCCATTCAACACTTGTGAACTTTCCATCCTTGAGAACAAGCCCAAGAATAGGCAGGGCAGAAATGCAGATTAGTACTGCACTGAAAACCTCACGTCAACAGTGACCATAGGCCTGTGCCTTAACCCCCATGTGATCATGAAACACTAAACATACAAATGACAGCAGAGAGTTTGAAGATACTTGTTCTAGAGGAAAGAAAATATAGAAGGGATGGAATAAATCTCAGACTATCAAGGAAGAGATTCAAGCAATTTTTTTCTGAAAGGCTGAGGTAGGACCCAAGGTTTAAGAAATTTAAAGAATTGTTTACACTTATGATTTAAAAATAAACTAAATATATTCATTGTGGAACCATGGGATCCATCATTGTCCATGGCAACATGAGCTAAGCTAAGGAGCAGCAGATACAGGGTTAAATGTGAGTTTAACTGGTGTAAGACTTCCACTGTCTGTTTCCCACAAGTAATTTGACCTTGGAAATGTTAATTAATTATTCTGACATGATTTCCTTATCTGCAAAATGGGTGTGATAATATCATGACCCATATAATGATGTAATTTATTGTTGAGAAGGGATCACCAGTAAACCACTAGGTACAAGCTATCTTTCACGTGTTCAGTAAACATTAGGTATTATTACCATGGTTACTAGATAACCCAACATCTCTTCAACCTCTAAGATTCTATTTCCCCCCTGGGTCTCCCTTTTATGATACTTCAGGTCCAAAGTAGAAATGGGATGCTTGTGTTCATCTTGTAGCTTTCTTCTTTCATTCAGCATCACCATACAATTAAAAACTTGTGTTCTGTAATTGCTTTTGCTTACGTTCCTATTTATAACATGAAGGAATCACTTCCTTTACTGAAGTAATCTACCAAGATTGTAACAGTGACACAAACCCACCATGGGACACTCCTAGAATGATGAAAACCTAATGCCCTGGATAGAAATAGACCAACTCCATGATATGCATCCTTATGGAGTAATTTTTCATAAGAGAAAAAGGACCATGTCTCAAAGTCACCAGATGATGAAAACAAGAGAATTTTTCTAGTAACTAATATATGCTAGGCACAAGGGTGATTTAAAAATCTAATCCTTCTCCATGGTAGGACATACTAACCTCATTTTATGGATGTCAAGCTGAACTTTGGAAACGTTTATTGCATATTCAAAGGCACACAGATGTGTCCCCTACAAACATACCTGCTCTGCCCTGCCAAATGTGGCAGCACATCCAGAGGCAATGGGAGGGCAGGACTCCCTAGTACATGTCAGGACCTGGAGACCTAGATGGAAGTTTAAACGGACACATGGTTCATGAAATGTGGAACATTTTACAATGTCAGCAAGGTAAGCCGAAAAAAGAGGAGGTGAAAGTTAGGGAAAGAAAACAAGAATAAGCCAGTTTGAGTTTGAATTCCCATAAAAGCAGATGGAGTTGAGGACCAAACACTCTGGTAATTTGGAATGTAAAGAAGCAGTAGCAAGCGAGTAGAAAAGTTATATAAGTTGGTGAGCTAATGGCCATCTCTGTAGAAGACAAGGGAGTAAGAACAAGAGAAAAAGAAACGCTTCAGAAGTCCACAAAGTAAATGAAAGGATGTTGCTAAAAAACAGCAGAAACAGAGATTCTCCATGCAGAGAAGCAAGCCCAACGCAGCCTCAGCCCACAGCCCTGGCAGTGGGAAAGAGCTCAGAAGCTTCCTCAGTAGGGAAGCCCAGATGAATGCTGAGCCCACTTGCCCTCTGCACAAGCCCACAGCCCTCGCAAGCCATATAGCCAGTTGTAGTGCTTGGGAGTGATTTCTCGAGAAGACAGGTCAACAGCAGAAAACGATTACATTTTGTCATATTATCTACCCGGGAAGGCAGAAGACAGATGTCGTCTTTGAAAGATAATCTATTATTTAAAAACCAAGCTATGTAACTTGTATGTAACTTGGAGACCATTTACGGGTAATATTTATTTAATATCAGAGAAAAACTTTTAATTTGGCAATACTAAAAGAAACTGTACTGGTAAAAATATTATTAATACTGGGAAAAATAAGTTTCATTTTTCTCTCATATGCAGAGTCTAGGTTTTTGAGATTGTTTTTTAAGACAAATAAGGCATCTGGGGGACTCTTAGGGAGGAGAAAAGAAGTCTATTGGGAGCATGAAGGGACAAAAGAGGGTAATGGAAGCGTGAATGAAATCAGCACACTCTATCCACACATATAAGGTCATTATAACATCAGTTGTCTTATGTAATTAGCATAAACTAATAAAAGTAATTTGATTTTAAAGAAAATCAGCTACTTCAAAGGCTGAAAACTCAGCAATATCTATAGGTTGAAAAGCTTCTGTAACAACTCCTGGAAAAGAGAAGGCCCAGAGAGCTGTTTTGGAGAACAGAAAGGCCAGGCACAGGCTGAGCAAAGAGTCAATATAGCAGGTTAGAAAGAGCATGAGAAAAGAACCCTGCCTTCAATGGATAGTGAGTGCTCTAATCAACTAAAACTTACCCAGAAGTTTGATTCTATATTGAGCCTAAAGTCAAGGGATGGGGAAATGCATTATGTCCATACTGCAAAATATACTTGAAGACACCCCTTAGCTAAAACAGCTAGTACCATAGATGAGAACTGGAGGGTCTCAGAAGGGTGAGACAGTCCTTCTAGTCCACATAACACAAACACACAAAAGGAGGAGGGGAATGTCTACCTTGAAGACGTGTCCAACATGAACATTTGTTCAGTGGAGACTCAGCCACAGCATGAGCCAATAGAAAGAGAAGTGTCTATCATCAGTGGCTCAGTTGTCACAGGCCCTTCTTCCTGTCCAAATAACCAGGAGTCTGCCATTTTGAAAGACCTAGAAATAAGCTGCAGTAACATCTCTTTCATTTCTCTTTTTTCCTCCCTTTCTCTTTATACATTTAACAGAATTTTTACTGTTTTGGACTTTTAAGATGTGTTTATTCTTCCTCACACATTCATCTAATTTTATTTATGACTTTCTCCATTTGATAACCTTGTTTTGTTGTTTTGTTTGTTTGTTGTTGCTGTTGTTGCTACTGTTGTTTTAGTCCCTTTTTTCTCCCACTTTTCCACTACATTTCCAGTACTCCCACCTCTACCGCACTCGGTACTTAGTTCTTCCTTGACTTCATCTTCTTGGCTCTTCTTTTTAATGCACATATTTATTATTATTATTATTATTATTATTATTATTATTATTATTACATATATATAATATGTATTATTATTACATATATACAATATGCGATATGTATGCAATATGCAGTGTTTCCTATTTTCCTCTTCATTTCTCCATTTCTTCTAACCTCTTGCTCCTTCCTCTTTTCCTCTTTGCATCCTTTTACACTTCCCTTCTTCTTGCTCCATTTGTCTACCTATCCTTTCTTTCCTCCCTGTCTTCTTCATTTATTTCATTCAGTTACTTTTGCCATACTTACCCTATATGTGTAACAGAACACAAGATAAAAGCAAATTAAGAAAAGAGTTTATCCATACCATGTGCAGTCACCAAAGACAGATGCTGATGTGGATGCCAGGAAGTGAGCCTGATATAGCTGTCTCCATAGAGGTCAGCCAGAGCCTGACATATTCAGACGTGGATGCTCACAGCTAACCATTGAACTGATCAAGGACTTCCCAATGGAGGAGTTAGAAAGAAGACTGAAGGAGCTGAAAGGCTTTGCTGCTCCATGGGGAGAGCAACAATACTAACCAACCAGAGCTCCCAGGGTCTAAACCACCAGCCTGGGAGCACATAGGAAGGGACCCATGGCTCCGGGAGGATGGCTTTGTTGACCATAGGTGGGAGAGGAGGTCCTTGGTCCCATGAAGACTAGATGCCCCACTGTGGGGAAATTCGAGGGTGGGGAGGTGGGAGTGGGTAGGTGGGGGCACATCTTCACAGACACAGGAGGAGGGGGATGAAATAGGGGTTTTCTGGGTGGGGGGAATGGGGAAAGGGGATGACATCTGAAATGTAAATAAAATATCCAATAAAAAAATAAAAAGAAAAGAAAAAGAAGAGTTTATTGACTTAGAGTCCTAGGCCATCACATCAGGGAAGGCATGACAGCAGAAGCAGGAGACAGTTACCATGTGTCTGTAGTCAGGACACAGAAAGAGGAATGATGTACTCAGCTTGTTCTCTTCTTCTTATTCAATTCAGTTCCCCTTTCCCATCAAATGTGGGCAGAAAACCTGATGCATTTTATTTCATTTTTTAAAAAAATCTAATCCAGAGGAAGGTAACAAACAAGCCAAACAGAGGGAGTGAGTGGGGTCTGGGATCCAAAGGTGACAGAGAGGACAGTAGTAGTACAAAGCCTCTTGAGCTGCCATTCACAGGTGAGAGGAAGGCAGTGTGCTATGACCACTGCAAAAAGCAATTTGACTGTTTCTCAGAAATTAAACATGCATTAACAAAAATTAAGCAACCCTGCTCAGAAGTGCCTATTCAGTAACTTGTAAAATATATACTCATATAAAAGTACATACCAATACTCATAGTAGCCTTTTCATGTTTGTCAAAAACTCAAACATAAATGAGTATGTCTTTCAATGCCAGAAAGCCTAAACAGTGTGATATAGCCTTATAGTGAAATATTGCTTAGAACGAAAAGGCATGAGTTGCTAGTACATATAATGAGTACAGGTTACTCTCAGATGTAAAAATCAAACTCTACACAGTCTGAGTCTATTTGTGGAAACTACTAGAAAAGTCTAGGAGTGGGAACAGAGGTATCACCGCAGAACATTGTGACGGATGAAAAAGAGTATCATGATTGTGGTAGTGTGTACAAAGTGGTAAAGAGAATTGTCCACTACCAAGAAAATTGCACTGTGTGTAATTTCCTAAGTGCATCAACTAAATAAACGATGCAGTGTTTAGTTGGGACAGCAGCAAGAAACTTCTAAGTTAAAATTCAAACCTAAGGCATAGGGATTGTGACAGATGGAAGGATCCAGCCATTGGCAGCAGAATCTAAGTCCCTGAGTGATTGAGATGATCCATGGTCAAGACAAAATATTTGCAGACTACCAGATTCTTTGAACCTCCATGAAACTACACCTCCAACCCAGTGACAGAGCCAAATCCTGTGGATTGATTGTAGCCAAGGACCACAAAAATGATAGTCATTCAGTGAGATAAATAACAAAACTTTAAAAGCAGAATATCAGGTTTTTGAAAGGATGGAAACATAACATTGGTCTCAGAGAATAGGAGTCACATGGATGGTAAAACTGTCTTTGATCGGACATGAAATACTTAGGGTGGAGGAAGGAACACAGACTGTGGAGTTGACAAAATTGCAGTCTGAAGTCCAGATTTAACCTGCTTGCCATAGGGCTGTGGCAGATTGAACTCCAGGCACATTGAACTCCCACTTTTCCCTGAACTGTACATTCTGGTGTGTTTTCAAAGTTATCCCTCTTATAGAATGGACACAGTGCCCACCCCCAACCTTTGAATTTAGGTTCAATGTAAAGCCATACTTTGGCCAGCAGAGTGTAGAAGTGAGAGACAATACTACAGTTTGATGAATCTTCCTGAAGAGGTCTCATAAGTTTCCTGTTGTCCTCTTGACCTTTGCCATCTGCACGAAGAAAATAGATTTTGAGTGTGGTGAAGAGCTTTGCTATGTCTTTCTATTGTAGCCAAAAGAAGTGCTTATAGAAGTCAGGTCTCACAAGATATGCACTCACCTGAGATGCATCCATCTTCACGTCTCTCACCACTGTGCTACACTGCCTATCCTACCTTCCTAACTCTGAATTGCCTTACTTGGCTCTTCTACCTGTGAGGATCTTGCAGTCCTGTGGATGCTGAAGCATTTAGCTATGATAGATACTAGGCCCATGTGGCCACTTGTGTTTAATGGAAATAAACTTAAATACATTTAATAAACTTAGTTAAAATGTTTAACACAACAAATTTAAGCTTAAACACTTAAAATTCAATGCTTCAATCATAACATTTGTATTTCAAATGCTCTAAATGTTGGGTAAATACGATATCAGGCAGTGTATGACACATTCTTCCCACACACCAGTTTTATTGGACCATGTAAATTTGGATATGTGAGTTCCCTCTTGCAGTTTGTAGTGTTTCACTTTTTCTCCTGAAGATTCATGAACACTCTCAGAGCAACCCGGGAGCCTTGGTGTTAAAACCCACTGCAACAACAGTGCAGACCCTGTTACAGTGGATGCTCCTCCCACCATTTCCTTCTTTACTTGTTGGGATCCCTAGAGTCCCTCCCTGAAGCTTGGCTGCCGGCTATAACCTTCTTCCCTGCCAGATGCATTCCAGTTCAATTATTATCCTTCTACAGGAAATTTCTAGAATTCCACGAAAATCAGTCAATAAACAGAGTAATAGAGGGAAGCACTATCATCCACTTTGTCCAGCTACAAGACTGCACAGAGATGGGAATTAAAATGAAAGAAGTTCTGCTCAGCTCTCAGTTCAGTAATGAATGCATATGCATCATGTCCAGTCCAGGGCTCACATACAGACCAAACCTGCTCCCTTTTCTTCTAGCTCTACAACTTATGTCTGAACTGGCTGTGTTTTTCTGATGCCAGAGATGGTCTAATTCCATTATGGTTTCCAATTAATTCCCACCCACATAGCTCATGAGTGATTGGAAATGATCTATCAAGGCTCTTGCCAAAGGTCCATAATTATCTCTGCTTAACCACCCCAAAGCCATATCTTTCTGCCCTTGGGGGTGTAGAATAGAGATGAATTTCTGACCTGACAATCCCATCATAGAGCTGAAGAGATGGCTCAGAGATTAAGAGAATCCCACTGAAAATGGACAGTCTTCAAAACATATCAAGTGGCTCGAATCCTTCCTATGGCTCACCAATAACTGTTTGTAGGGATATACTATAATTATGGGAAAATGATATTTCATCAATGTCTGCTTTGATTTTTCTACTTTATTCTCTTGGGGAATATACATAATCTGAATAAGAAACACAAAGCAAAACAGAAGGAGACTTCACATTGGGAGCCTAGGTTGGTCCTGAAGGAAGAACAGTTAACCAAGAACAAAGCTACAGGATGGTTTCTGTTGTGTTTTTTCCAAGCTCTTAGGAATTTTTGGTCTTGGACAGACTGGGAACAGCACATCACATTTCTCCCAAGTTTCCAACCCCAAAATATTTTCTTAATTTTGACTCTTTGAAGAAGAAATGCTACATTTGCTCTGTGATTTTTGACTGTTGAACGTGATGCTAGCTTCTGTTTCTTGTCCCTCAGAAGAAGTGGGGCCAATGGAAAACGCTGAGACACTACATATTTCAGCCCATCTACAGAGATTTTTAAAGTACACCACAAAGAAAATTGTCCTGTAGAAGGAACTTGTCTTTACTACCTATTGTTTAATAACTAAACTGAAAATGTTATATATATAAAATTCTCAAGTAAGCAAATTCTCTCTGTCCCCCCAAGCAAGAATCTAGATCCTAAATATCTTCAGCTCCTCCCCCTGGCAGCATATATTTGAATTTCCTGTCCTCCACTGAGTCTAATCACCAGACCAAACTCCTCTGAGTAAGGCTTTCAAATGTCAACACATCTCTCAATGCTTTGTCTTAAACTTCTCACAAGCCCTCAAATTCATTTTCTTCTCTTTTCCTTCTTTCAGTTATGCATTTCTCCATTTTATTTTGTGCTTCACACCAAATAGAGGGATTTTTTTCAATCCCTCTATTTTCTCTCTCATTTTCTTCTGCCACTGATATGTTGCAACATCTCAGAGTATTCTTTGGTCTTTCCCATCTCAAAAAAAATGTTAAAAAAAAAGTAAAAATAAAAAAAATCTGCCCAGAAGCTCAAACTACTCACATTTCCCTTTCTTAGATGGCCAACATCCAAACTGTCAACATGATCTGCTGAATTAGCTTCAAAAGTATTGCCAGAATCCATCTGTGCATGTCTAGGTCCTATGTTGACCACCAAGCTCAAAGCCACCATCACCTGTGCAACGACATGTTGATTGAAATTTCTGTCTCCTCTTTTGTTCTTCTGCAAACTGTTCTTCCAAGGTTAGCTGGAATGGTCTTCCTAAACACGGTAAGTTACTTTAATGTCCCTGCATAAACCCACCCTCCAGAAGCCACAGAAATCATTTTTCAGCCTTTTGGCTAAGATCAAGTGCAGAAGCCCCTGAAATTTACAAATGAAGCCGTAGTCTCCTAAGCTCTTTACCATGGTCCTGCCTCATCTACCCTGTGCCAATTCCAACTACACCCTCTGGGTTCTTTTCCTTTGATTCTCCACTGACTGTACTCCTGCCTTCCCCTCCACTTTGAAATTTTCAGCTTTCTTCTTGCCTTAGGACATTTCCATCAGCAATTCTGTCTCCTGGAACCAGCCACTCTCCACATTTCAAATTTCAAACCAGTCTTTCATGACCTTCACTAAAAAGTGGCATTCCAGATATAATTTGCTGACCACTCACTCAATCAAATACAACTTCACAGCCATTCTGAACTGCATCCGCCGGCATCTGCCTTTAAAGGAATCATTCCTAGGTATTATTTGCCATCTCGCTTTCTAAGCTGATTTTCGGTTTTGCTCCATTAGACTGGTAGCCCCACTTTGACGGCAAAAAATCTTGTCTGTACTCTTATGTTGGTTTCTTCTGATACAATGAACACCATGACCAAAAGTAAATTAGAGAGGAAATAACTTATTTCATCTTTCCTCTCACTGTCCATAATTGAAAAAAACTAAAGCAGGAACTGAAGGCAGAATCCTGGCTGTCAGAACTGCAGCAGAGACCTCCTGTGGAGGAATGATGGTTTCTGGAATGCTCCTTCTGCCTTGCTCATCTGCTATTCTTATACAACTCAAGCCCATAATCCAAGAGATGGTACCACCCACAGTGCACTGGGCCCTCCCTCATTAATGAGCAGTCAAGAGAATGCAAAGGCATTCTCCCAGGCCAATCTGCTGAAGGCAATTCCCCAAAAGATACCCTCTACTCAGATGTGTCTAGATTTGTATCAACTTGACAAAAACTAACAAGCACATTTGTCTGGTTCATGACTATAGCCATAAGGCTGAGAACTGTGGGCCAGGTATGATGATACATGCCCTCAATCATGCACTCAGAAAGCAGAAGCAAATAGATCTCTATGAATTTATCAGGAGCCTGGTGTACATAGTGAATTCCAAGCCAGTTGAGAGACAGTAAGACTCTGTCTCAAAAACAAAAAACCAAACAATCAAACAAAAGCAAACAAACAAACAAAAACCACAGCAATAAAAAGCACCTTTGAAACTGTTATTAGCACACAGTAGGTGGTAAAAGATATTTTTAATGGATAAATCAATAATCCTATCAACTTTAGTCTCTTCTAATTTAAAGTGGGCAGAGGTGGGAGGACAGAAGTGTTGCCTTTGAGATGGCATGCTTCATCTCAAACTTGAAAGATGAAGTCACTGTGGGTCGGAAAGTTAGCATCAATTTAGGACTTAACTCTGAGTGACACAAGGCTTAATCCCTTAAACATGTTAGATCATCTGATCTTTATAACACCCCTTTGAGTCACTAGTATTTGTGCTTTATAAATCAAACTGAAATTACTATGGAAATTAGTTAGCAGGTTCCTCAAGTAACTAAAATTAGAACCCTGTGATCCAGCTGGACCACTCCTGACTATATCACCAAAAGCAATCAACATTAACATAGAATAGCAGTGTTACCTGCACACTCATGTTTATTACAGGACTATCTACAGTAGCCAAATTATGGAACTGATCGAGAGACCCAACAGTGGATAAATAAAGAAAATGTGGTAAATATGCACAAAAGCAGATTGTCAGCCATGAAAAAAGATGAAATTAGAAACTATTATGTTAAGTAAAATAAACCAGATTCAGGTAGACAAATATCATGAAATTATTTCCTCATATGCAAAATCTAGATAAATATATTTCAAAAACATGAATGTAAAGAGGGAATTATTTGGGAAAAGGAAGGGAATGGGAATAAAAAGAAATAATGGAAAGGTAAATCAAGTTACATTAATAATGTAATTATTAATTATTTTAAAAGTTTAAAATAAAAAATAAAGCCAAAGATCACTACAGTGAGGGATTTTAATAGAATTATATATGATTCTAATCTACAAAAAGCTATTTATAGATCATCTTGGCATATGTTCTACCCATTCTGACATAAAAAAAGGAGGTTGATATATCTAAAACTCACCATGTGCTTTTTCAATGTTTGGGTGAGCCTGAAAATACCACCTCTGATAGCATGGTTATCCTTTGGTCAAGAACTTATGACTATTTTCCTTTTAACTAAAAATAAAAAGTCCTATTTTTTTAAAAAATAGCCATATTAAAAAAAACTCAATCTTACAGCAGGAATTCTCAAATTATGACCGATATCAAAATCATCTTTTTCAATTCTGAATTGCTGGGCCTCATACCTAGAATTTCTGATAAAATAGATTTGGGCTGAGGATCACGAATTTGAGGAGGTCAGATGGAAGGTTAATGACTTGGAGTGTATGGTATTTCTAATACCTCAACCTTTCTGTGTGTGAAGCATATAGCATTTTTGAAACTAAAACCTTATGTTTGTATTCCTGTTTTTAATGACAGGATGGGAATTCTTGCCTGGTAGAAATAGCTATGCTAGATCTGGTTCCTAACAAGTTACAGGATCCATTTGCTATCATCTCTTCCCAACTTCATATTCAGTGATGTTATTCTAGTGGTCTGAGATCAGCTATGTTAACAGAATTTATACCATAGAAATTGACAGACACTACAAATCAAGTTTTTAGGGTTGTTTTTTCCAGAAACTAGTTACTATGCCCTTACTGAAGATACATCAATCATAGTCACACCTACATATATACACACTTTCCATCTCTCCAAAAGAATTCATCCATGAGCCGTGAAGATGACAGTGGCAAGAAGGAAGTCCATTGATACAGATGTACAAATATTTATGTCCAGATTTTCAAATAAATCCACTTCTTTTCTTCTGTTTACCTTTCCTGTTATGGAACGTGGGCCATATCTTCTGAAAATCATGTTGCTTACAAGGCATCTTCCCTGTGAATACTTGAGATTTGCAAATTGTGTGAAGTCATCTTGTTCATCCCATCCCCTCAAGCATATTTGGAACAAACAACTTTGACAGACCCTATATTAGACAAAGCAGGTAGAATTGAAAAGATATGTAATAGGCTCTATCCTTGGGAAGAAAGTAGTCAGTCATTGAGATGGATTTATTGAAACATAATCAACATTTTTAGATGGATAAATCTGAAAGGACTCTGTGATAGTGTGGATGAGATGTACCACATAGTTTTGGGTATTTGAATACTTGATTCTTTGATGGTGTTGATTTGGGAGGCTTAGCAGCAGTGGCTTGTTGGAGACTGTTGTTCCAGGAGCTAGCTTTGGGAGTTTAGAGACTCACACCAGTTTGAGTTTTCTCTCTGTCATCTGTTTACTCTTTGGGATACGAGCCCTCAGTTCTTAGCTTCCAATGGCAGCCACCATGTCTACCTCCTGCTACCATATCATATCCATCATTATAGATTCAACTGCTCTGGAAACATAATCCCAGAATAAACTCTCCCTTTTAAAATTAACCTTAGTTGTGGTGTTGTATAATGGTAATAGAAAGTAACTAATAAAAGAATTCATCTTGGAATTTTTGTTAAGGTTATATTTTTTACTGGGCAATGTATTTATGTGCAAGACATAAAACTCTAAAGGCACACAAGGATACAGAAATATAAAACTTCCTCTCATCTTGTTCTGCCAAACACTCCCCACCCCCATTCCTTCCACCTTTACTATTTTACGTGTACTTCTGTAGTATAAACTCCCTAAGAGGAGAATTCTGGGTCAAAAGGACATCATTACCAGTTTGCCTAATTATTCTACCAATGTAATTATAATTAATTATAATTATAATACCAATGTATATAGCTATTAACATTATAAAACAATTCTAGTTTCTTCTCATCTTAACAAAATATATCTCTAATACCTAGACATTTGCCAATCTAAAAACTGAAAACTTGCATATTACAGTTCTAATGCATTTATTATTATGGATGAGCTTATTTCTCATTTTGCTATAGATGAAGGATTCATTTGTATCTGCTTTCTTTTAAACAACTGTATCCCTTGTTCATTTTTCTGGTTTTTTTTTATATTTTATTTACATGTAGATAGATACTACTTATATAAAGAATTCTGTTTATTTGATATTAATTTCCATTTTTCAAAAGTTACTATTGCACACTGAGAAGCTGGTTAACCACAAGAGTGCTGTTCTTTACATCCTGAAACACCCTTTACATTTAAATATACTTGAAACCAGTAAGGGCTTGAGTCTAGGGGTCACATAATATTAAATGCACACATCATCACTGAAAACCATAGACCTCTACAACTATAGCAAAGAGTACAGTTCTAACCACTTGACATTAACACACAGATCTCTGTCCTGATCTAACAGGAGGAGATAATCTGAAAATGCCATAAGTGCTGGAAACAGCACAGCTTGAGATGTCTCAGGAAGTAAGTGTCAGGGTGGTTTGAAAATGTATTTGTGAAAGCTTCTTACTTTTTTGTTTTCAAAAATCCAAAATAAGAGCTGATTGGTCTATAGAGGCCGCCTCACCAGAGCTCTGGACCTCCTGGACCTTTAAGATCACCTATCTCCATCCAGAGAAATTTCCATATGGAAAGAAGACCGCATGAACTGTTTCTGTGTATGAATGTGCGTGTCTAGGCTTATTTTTCATACCAGCATTCATTTGTGATTAAACTAATATATTTCTTCCAAATAGACAATGTCCAGCTTTAACGCAAGTTTGCTCACCACAAGCTAGCAGGTAACACGGGAGCTAGCTTGGCTTCCCTCACTCCAGTTTAGTACCTGCTGAAACACTGTCTTAATGTGTAAGACACATTAAGGCTCCCCTTGTTTATTTCCAGCAATCAAGTCTTGCAACAGCTTTTGGCTAACAAAACACCACATACAGGTTCCAAATCCCAATGAGACCCAGCAAACAAAAACAAACAAAACAACAAACAAAAACAAAACAACAACAACCAAACTAAAAAGAGAAGATAAATCACCAATGTCCTGAGGGCTCAGATCAGAAGCTCAGCATGAAACTTATACTTCAAGGGGCTCAGAAATGGAGTTTCCAGTTCCTTTGAAAAGTAGTCATGAGTTGTCTTCTGGAAAATGCAGTAACCAAGCCCTAGAGAGCTATGTAGAACACCTAAACGTTTACTGGATGGATAAGCAGCCTTCTGACACAAATCAATATCCCCAACAGTGAAAATGGAAATGAATGCTAGGTTAAGCATATGTTATACAAAATCCAAAGTAAACATTTAATTTGTTTAATTAATTAATTTATTTATTTATTTATTTGGATGTAGTATGGATGTAAGTAGCATGTAATACATGGAAGTCAGAGAATAATCCACAGGAGTACATTCAATCCTTTCATCACATGGGTCCCAGGGACTGAATTCAGCTTCTCAGGTTTGGTGGCTCTAGATATGATTTAAGAAGAGGCTTAGGCCCAGGCATGGTGGTCTACCCTGAAATACCAGCATTCAAGAGTCTGAGGCCGAAGGATCATGAGTTTAAGTCAGCCATGTTATATCACCCTGTCTTAAAAAAAAAAAAAAAAAGAAAGAAAGAAAGCACTTCACACTTCATAAAAATACAAGCTAAGTCTCAGTTGTACATGATTCCTCCATGATTTTTCTCATAAGACAACACAGAGTTCAAGACTAAGCATGACCACAAAGGTATCACAAATGTCCCATGAGTACCTCTATCCTGAGCCTGGAGGTATTAGGCCCTAGTTCTACCTATTCAGAAATTCCATTACAGCTAGTTTATAGCTTACTAAGGTTTTTTGCTTTCTCTGTCTCTCTGTCTCTGTCTCTGTCTCTGTCTCTGTCTCTCTCTCTCTCTCTCTCTCTCTCTCTCTCTCTCTCGGCCTTTGGTGTTTCAAGGGTTGGTTTCTCTATGTAGCTTTGGTTATCCTGAACTAGACTAGGCTGGCCTTGAACTCCCAGAGATCTGTCATCTTCTGCCTCCAGAGAAATATGGGGATTAAATATATTAACCACCACTACTCCGCTTTTTGTTTAATTTGTTCATTGTTTGCTTTCTTGTTGTTTTGTTTTGTTTTTCTGTTTTGTTTTTGAGACAAGATCTCTCCATTATATAGGTCTGGCTGTTCTGGAACTCCCTATGTAGACCTGACTGGGTGTGATCTCACAGCCACCTGCCTGCTTGTGCCTCTTGATAAGTGCTGGGATTGGGCTGGTGAGATGGCTCAGCCATTAAAGGCTAGGCTTTACAACCAAAAATATAAGAGAAGTGCTGGGATTAAAGTGTGTGCACCACACCCTGAATATAGCTTACTTTCTAAAAACATCTTCCTAGTAGTAGTTCTCTCTCTTTCTCTCTCCCTCTCCCTCCCTCTCTCTCTCTCTCTCTTTCTCTCTCTCTCTCTCTCTTTCTCAAGGAGTGATTGCTTACAAATTATACATGAGAAACATTAGCTCAGTGAATTCCAACACAAGTCCATGGGTGTTCCCAGCTGTCTTGTTCAAGTATCCATGGTCAGCCAGGTGAACAGTAGCAGGCATAGAATGATCTTCACTGAGTTGATTCAGCTCTGGACCATGGACATGTAGTCTTGAACTTTCCAGCAGGCTAGCCTGAACTTGCTCAAAGCAGCTGAGTAAGGTTCTGAGAAAAATACAAGGGACTGGGGAGAGACTAGCAGAGGCTCTGGAAATGTTTATTAATGCTGTTTTGGATGTGGTGTGTCCCACCAAAAGCTTAGGTACTAAAACCTTGCTCTTCAAAGAAACTATGTGCGATGATAGCCGGCCTTTGAAAGATGGAGTCTAGTAGGAGTCAATTAAGTCATACATATGTCACCCTCAGAAGAGATTAATACCCAAATTTTCAGAATGGGTTAGGTCTCCTAGGGCTGAATTAGTTACCACTAGAGTAAGTTTTTACCACCACCCACCATGTGTTTGATCCTTTCCAGATGTACTACACATGCCCCCCCCCCGCCCCGGCCGCCTTTTCTTTTGGATATATTCCTGTCAAACAGTGCCTGCTAGGCTACATGTAGCATTAATGGTTTTACTTTCCAATACCATATGCTAGCATATACTTCATTCCTTTATAAAGCACCCAGTCTTGGACATTTTGTTATAGCCACACAGAATGTACCAAAAGCTAGAACAAGATTGTCTTAGCCACCTTCTAGTCCCAAATCTAATCACAAAATCAGGTAAGATTACAGAATGAGGAAATGTACTTTTAATAATGGGCAGTCTACCTAGTTGTATGGTAAATGGGCTTAATATAGGTGCAGTGAGAAGCGGTTGCCTTGGTTCCAGTATTCCATCATCTCCCTCACCTGACTATCCACCCGAGGATAGGCATAATGTTCTGTGAATTATTATATAGCAATTTCTAAGAAATGGGTGACCCAGATCCACCTCATTTGCAGGCAAATATATAAATTATATTCAGACTCATAAATTAACAAATAATGTGAAAGGAAGGACAACCTGGCTACTTCCACAGGTTGTCTTTGGAATGTGTCATTGGCATTGTCTGCTTTGAAATTTGGTTCTTGGTGTGTCAGGTACAACACTGTTTCATGTGAACTAGTTAATAAATTACTATATAAGCATTGGTAGGTCGCATGATTACCCCCCCCCCAGTTCATGTAAAAACTGAGGCAGGCAGAGTTTAAAGTAACTCCTACACTGTTACAGCTTCCAACAGCAGAGGTGAAATTTGAACCTCTCCATCTAGCACCAAGGTTCAATAGCTCAATCACTAAATTATACTGAAGCAAACTATACACTATATTGAAGGACTCTGGGGTTTCTTTATCCTACTCTAGTCTGTCTCTAGAGATGTTTTCCTCCATAAGACTCGTCTGATATGGTGGTTGCTTACCTTGTGAGATTATTTCACTTTATTAAATAACATGAAAGTAAGTAAAGTGAAGGATTTTATCCCTGTGATGGTTTATATATGATTGGCCCAAGGAGTGACACTATTAGAAGGTATGGAGTAAGTGTGGCCTTGTTGGAATAGGTGAGTCACTGTGGGTGTGGGATTTAAGACCCTCATCCTAGCTGCCTGGAAGTCAGCATTCTGCTAGTAGCCTTCAGATGAAGATGTAGAACTCTCAGATCCTCCTGTACCATGCCTGCCTGGACGCTGCCATGCTCGCACCTTGATGACAATGGACTGAACCTCTAATCCTGTAAGATAGCCCCAATTAAATGTTGTCCTGATTAGAATTGCCTTGGTCATGGTGTTTGTTCACAGCAATAAAACACTAACTAAGAAGATCACGCTAGCTACAGTTCAGTCCTAAATACAGCAGAAAGAAAACATTCTCATTATTACAGAAAGTTTTACTGGGCATCATAGCACTAGAGCATGAAATCTCAGGCAGTTTCCTTGAGATGATAAGAAGACAACCTAACCACAATCAAGTCAGGATCAAGACAGCATGTGCTATGCATGATCTTTTACCATAGCTTTAAGGAATTGGGCATGAATTCTGGAAGCCTTGAAAGTAGAACTAACATGTAGAGACCACTGAGATATCACAGGCTTCCCCAACAAACACCATTTGGTCTCAATTTACATAACTACAACAAAACTCCTGCATCCAAGGCTTAGGGGGCCATTGTGGAAGAGGAGGCAGAAAGACTAAGCCACAGAAACAGAAAGTTTACTGTGAGATTGCACCTCCTATTGTCAAAGAAGCTACACCCATGAAGTCTCATCTAAATAGATGTTCAGACATGACCTAACCAAAAAGGATGCCAAAAGACATGCTAATGTGGAAGGGGGAAAGATCATGAGGCCTCAATACTAGACAAAGAACTACAGGCAATTAAGAAATACTGAAATTTAGAGTAATAGCCTTCCCCAGGGAAGAGGCCTGCAATTGATTACCCAATACTAAATGATCAGCGGTGAAATCATATACATACAAATAATATTATGTGGACTGTACAGGTTGTATTTATGTATTTAGGAGTGTGTGGGGGGAGGGAGAGGGAGAGAAAGAGAAGCACACTCACTTGTTGACCCTCAACTAAAGAAAACAGGCCATGAATTTGAGAATGAAGTGGGTATATGAAAGGAGTTAAAAAGAAAAATGAGAAGAAAGAAATGATGCTTTATATTATAATTTCAATTTTTTAATTATTTTTAAAATGCTGCTATTTTAAAGAATAAGAAATCATGCATGAAAAGATATCTATTTTTTGTGACATGTGCAATTTGACTTTGAAAAAGCTCCATATTCTGACCCCACATTCTCGATTTTCCCACATTAAACCCCTATATACCTGAGGTAGAGTGTTGGCAGTACACAAAGAACACGGGAAAGGCTCCCAGTGAAGAGCTATAGCAACAAAAGAATAAGACGTAAAAGCAACTTTTACAGCATTCGGTCCTCAGACTACAGACCTGGACAAGGCTTCAGGCATCTCTGAATGTCACTTCAGATTGTTTGTAAAGAAGTCCCACGCTGCTGAGAAAATGTTGTCTGTGCTTTATAATTGTTTATGAGTTATTCCTTTATCTCTTTTTCATTCCTCTCTCTAAACCAGAAAGCTGCCTGCATGGTACTGGAAGTGAGTTTCAACTTCTGAAGCCTGGATGGTAGGGTTGACTTCCTTAGTTTCCCTATCTGTAACTTCCCATCGTTATTCTAAGGAAAAACAACATTAAGCGAATGAATATCATTCTTCTTTATCTATGAGATCCCCCAATCCTAAATGTAACAAAGAAATCCTAGTAAGAGCCTTTAGGATAAGCTTAGAAGAGGGTCAGTCCTTTTAAAGTCTAATATATCAATCATATTTTAAAAAATAAGAAACATTATAAAAGATGGAATATTGGTTGACTTTCAATGTCACCCCATTATTATGATGTCTGGTTTTTTAGAAACACCCTGTGTTTTATGGTTACAGAATAGGATAAATTTCCTAAGGCTGAACCTCAACCCACAATGGATAGTTTAATAACAGTGAATAGTTTAATAATCTAATATATTCTTTTACTGTCGATCAGCCCTTTAACAGCCCAGCCCCAGGAGAACATTTTGTCTTTCCTTTTCCTCTTCAGAGAATATAATTAGCCTCAAGTTCATATGTCAAAAATGTAAAACCTCTTTAGAAAAATGAATGGAGTCTATGGAAGAAGATTCACTACTAATTTTAGGCCCCTGCCCAGATGCACTTGAACAGGTTTCAAAGGTCTTTGCGGTTAAATTCTCTACCTTTCCCACCAGGATGGTCATTTAATGCTTGCCATATTTTCACCTAATACTATAAGCCTCGTACAGCCAGACACATCTATAATCTCAGCTTTATCATAAAAGCTCTAGAGGAATATGATCAGTGGAGGAGATTAAAGGAGCTTTGCAAGCAGAGGAAGGCATGTTCCATGCTAATTGCTAATCTGTTTTAGCCAATATGGCACCAGGGACAAAGGCAGCAGCCTTATCTGACAAGAAGTGGAGGGTGCTGCTTTTCTAAGGTACAATGTGTCTAAACGGAAAGCCACCCAACAACCCCAGGTGACTAATTTCTCTATAAATATATTATTGACATAATAGAACCCTCCTTAATGGGATTATAACTACCCAGACAGCTGCTGTGCTAGTCAAGGAGAACATGGCTGACAAAAAAGATTTAAAGTAAAGAATAGAGGAAAACAGCAAACCCCCAGCTAGGCACACTTAAATGGACCCATTGCTTCAAAATAATAGGATCACGTTGCAGATATGAAAGGAAAGGCCAAGGTGCTTAAAGCAATCGCTTTTTGCACGCTCACTCTTCATCATGCCTCTCTCACCAATTGACCGAATACTGTTCAACAACAGCAACCAACAGAGATGCCAGAAGGGCTTGCAAAGGAGAAAGGCCACGCTATCTGGGCCACGTTCTTTAAAGGAACCATGTTTGCATTTAAAAGGTTCTGAGCTGGGCATGATTTTACTTGTACTGCTGGACTAAGTTTTTATACTTCATTCAAAAGACTTGCAAATTTCCCTTAGACAAGAAACAATATTTACAGCTTAAGGCATATAGAGAACATTGCCTTCTGAGAAGATGAGAGAAGTTAGAACAGAAAGCCTGGCCTTATATTCTAGCAGAAAAACACCTTAAGTCAGATTCCCACACTGCAGAGCCGGAGAAGGAGAATCTTCTATGGGTGCTATGGGTGATTAGAAGGGAGGAATTGGATGAATGTAGCTCAGTGGCACAGCACCTCACTAGCATGCACAAGGTCCTTGGTTTCAGCCCTGCTATTGAGGAATGAAACTGTTACAGTGGAGCACTCTCAGGTAAACCCTATAGAGTAGAATCATAGAGCTGAGAAGAAGCTTAGGGCAAATAAAGTTGCAGCAATGTGAGGGCCATCTCAGAAGAAGAGCACCGTTCCTGCCAAATTGTGCTCCACTTCAGAAGCACCCAGTCCTCTCTCAGTTCTTCCACTGTTAGTGGAGGTGATAAAAATAGCAAGCCTACCTATCTCAAGGGTGTTTTCTTGCTGGTATAATCATGCTGCACAGGTGTGTTTGATCCAAGAACTCTGTTTCAAGCCTGATTTGAGGACCTGAACTCTTTCTCTTTTCTTCACCATCCTCAAATACATAGAGAGAGCTTAGGAAACCTAGCAGAGGAGGGACTTGGAAGTTTGAAAGCCTGGGAAGAATGTGCTTTGCTTCTATCCGCATTCCCTTGACCAGAAACCAATAAATGACCATACTTAAATGCAAGAAAGCTAGAAAATGTTAACCAATTATGTAAACACCTCTGCAACATCTACAGTCCCACCACCTCATCTCTCATCTCAATTTATAGAATATTAGAAGAATAACATGCCCGTAGGACAGACTTTCATAGGCTCTCAGCATGCCTAACTGAACATGTAGAGAGAAATCCACTGTCCATGGGTATCACTGATGACCTAGAGATGAAGGAGAAAGTTAGAGAAGAGGAAGTGAAGAGGAAGTGCCTATAGGATCTGCATGGAACTGATCCTCTAAATTTCCACCAACTTCATCTCAGTTCCCTCACCTACTTTGCAGGAAACCCCATTGACGTCATGTTGAAATATTCTGGAGAGGACAAGTAAGAAAACAAAGAACATAACTTCATCTAAACTCAAAATTTAAGAGCTTTGGCCAAAGCCACAATTAATTAGTGACTCAAGTAAGCCTCCATGAAACTCAGGTGGTTTTCATCCCAGGGTTGGGACCCTTCACTCTATGTACTCTAATGTCTCTCCCAGAAAACCTAGGAGCCCACAGGAGAGAAGAAACCATTCCCTGGATGTAGGAGAGAATCATTTGTTATTACACACAGGTAGATGATCATTATTATTAGAAGGATATTTAGGGATCTACTAAGGAAAATTCTCGAATCAGTCTACCATAGTCTAGTGATGGTGTGTCACAGCCAACTCCCAGAACACTATAATCAAACCATAGGCTTATTTATTTACTGGAGATTGCTGATATCCTATTAAGAAGACAAATTTCTTCCAAAATGGGTGTTGCAAACTGGAGTAAGCAAGAGACAAGAATTGGGATCACCAAAGAGTAAGATAAAATAAGAATATTGCCTAGACACTCGCATTGGTCCACCAGTGAGTGGTACCCATCCTAGCTTCATACATTAGCAACGCATAGGGAACTTTTTAAAATGTTGGTGCCCGAGTCCCATCTCAAATAAAATAAATCAGAATTTAGTGAGTCTTTCTATGACTTTTTTTAAGCTGTCATATAATTAGCACATACATACTTCAATGATCAGGTTAGGATAATTGGCACAAGGATCACCTCAAACATCTATCACTTTTGTGTGTTGAAAACATTCAAAAGCATTTGTACTAGCTATTTTGAAATATGCAATTAGTTACTCTCAACAAGAATTATCCTATAGTACACTGGACATTAGAATCCATTTCTTCTATACAAAAACACATTAATCATTCTTTCTCCACCACTGATAACCACTATTGCTGTCTTCCGAAGTTAACATTTTATTTTTACCTTTCAAGTATACATATGTCCATGTTTCTATAAATGATTTATTCCTTTCATATAATGTCCTCTAGGCCCATCCTGTATATCACAACCTAATCTTTGGATACCCAGACAATATAACAATCAAAGTGGATGGATCTTCTTACCACCCAGAGGAAGAGCGAACCATTTGCAAAAGAATATTGACCTAGTGAGGCAAATAAGAATATATGAACAGCTGGATTGCAATGAGAAAGGAACAGACTCATAGAATGGTCCCAGAAGCAGGACAAGGTTCTCTGTTTCTAGGCCCTCTCTCCTGCCATGTCCCACATATTGGAGTTGCTCCTAGGCTATCTCCAGCTCCATGTCTGTTTGAGAAACATCTTGCATAGATTATTTCTGAGCTGCTATCATCAGTTTTAATAAATGCCTTCATAGGATACTGATATTTAAGAATGTTGTGGATGATGGTTGGCAGGAGATAAGCTCAGAAAATGGAGTAAGAATTAATAACTAACCACATGTTAGTTATCTGTGAAACACTGGGCAACAGAGCCTGGATGTGCTACTTCACTCAGCTACCACTTCAACAGTAGAACAGACATTAACATATGTTTTACACAGGCAAAAACTGAAGCTGAAAACAATTTATTCAAATAATTCAATTGATCTCAGGAGAACCTGGTTTTGGACATAGATTGTCCACTTTCAAACTCCTGGCCAGTAACTGGCAATAGGTCCTATTTTTTACCACAACCACCCTTCAGAGTTGGAACCTTGTAAAGAAGAGAAATGAAAAACACTGTGTATTTTGATTATAAAAACTACAGTCTGCATAAATTCTAACACAAGAAAACCAAAGGTAATATTAGTTTGTTGTTTGGGTTTTTTAATGTAAAGAAAATTGGTAATAATTCTTTGGTCTACATATAGCCAAAGCAAATTACCCCTTTAAAAATTTTACACTATAATATGTAAAGAAGACACACAACATTGCTAAAAAAAATTTTTTTTTACTAAGGCAGTAGGTAACATAAGTATAAAGTTGACCTTGGGCACGTGCACACACACACACACACACACAACTTCCAGATTAGGTAACTTAAATTCCATAAAATAAAGTAAGATATTCTAAGTGGAAAAAGCCAACTTTTTAATCTTAAAAAAAGACCCCAAATAGTTAGTTATTTCTGTAGAAGTCCCCCTTGTGTGGAGGAATGTCGATCATGTTGATTTGAAGAAAACACTTTCTTCTTCCAGGGACTTGAGACCTAAATGGTCTACATGCAAACAAATCAAACTATTTGCATTGATAGTCATTTAGTAAATTATATATAAGTCAACTGTGTGTCCAGTGAGTTTGGAGGGATTCTTCACTTTCTTCAGGTCCTTTATCTCAGGACTTATAACAGTCCTGTCCTTGAACTCTGTCATGTGATCAGTTTCAGACAACGAACTCTCTGCAAAGGTAATGCAGACAAGGGCTTGAACCAGGCTGGTGTATTTCCATTTCCTGTCTTGTTCCTATGTTTCATGCATAAGCATGCCTTGGCTGAGTTTGCTCAAGGAAGTGGTATGTAGAATAATCCCTCCTCATCCCAGTCAATGTCTCAGATGTCTGAGGGCATCAGGCAAACTCAAAGTCACTCAGCCAAACTGAAGTTGACAGCAGCCCACAAGGAAGTGCCCTGAAACCAGCTCAGATCAGTAGAACCACACAGTGAAAACAGGGGATTGTGAGCAAAATTGTTTATTGTCACCTTCCTGGGAAGTGTTGTGGCTGTTTAGTATGTTGCATTCTTGCAGCGCTTGATACAGGAACAGAAATGCATAGTGTGGAGATTCTGCAAATACTACGTGAACCTAGAAGTCCAACAGAAGAGATCTTATTGCCTTCCCTGTCCCTACCTTTTCTTAACCTGCATCTCTCCCATCTTATCAGTTTGAGAATAAAACGTTTTTTCTACACTTTCTTTAAAGGCAGTAATTCCTCAAAGCCATATCAACTTAAAAGTATGTGTTCTGTATTGTAGGAGGTTAAGGTGACCTAAATTTTCATTTAGATTCTTTTCTACTCAATAAAACTAGAAGTTGAACTTTTTCACAGCAGTAGACACAGAATAGACATTAATTAATACTACTTAAATTCAGAAATAAGTTTTAAAACATTGTTATTAAATACTGGTAAACTCAATGTATCGGAGTTTTGGGGGTTGTTTTGGTTTTTTGTTTGTTTGTTTTTATTTTTTATTGCTACTGACAGAAATCCCTAGTTAAACTGGCTTCCACAGAAACAGGGTTTAACTGGTTAAAGTAGTTGAAATCCTTTCCATGGATGGCTGAAGCCAGGAATTCAAACAATGCATCTCACCAAGACCTGGTTTCTCTTTGAATCATGGGCCTATTTCTCATCTCTCTCTCTCTCTCTC
>NW_021604587.1:11188485-11233186 GCF_004785775.1 Grammomys surdaster
CCCCCCTCCCCTCTCTCCACTCTCCCTCCTCTCCTCTCTCCCCTCTCCCCTGTCTCCTCCCTCCCCTCTCCCCCTCTCCCCTCTCCCCCTCTCCTCTCTCCCCCTCTCCTCTCTCCCCTTTCCCCCCTCTTCTCCCTCTCCCCTCTCCCCCTCTCCTCTCTCTTCCCTCTCCCCTCTCCCCTTTCCCCCCCTCTCTCTCCTTCCTTCCTTCCCTTTCTCTTTCTCTCCCTTCCCTCCCTCCATTCATCTATCCCTAGCTCTCTCTGCCCTCTGTCTCTAGCTAGCTAACTTGCTCTCTAGCTCTCAAGTTCTCCTGGGTATTCCTAAAGCTCAGTCCTTCCAGAAGAAAGAAAGAACACTCCCATCACCTCCAGCAATTC
Organism: Grammomys surdaster; assembly: GCF_004785775.1. Taxonomy (NCBI): domain Eukaryota; kingdom Metazoa; phylum Chordata; class Mammalia; order Rodentia; family Muridae; genus Grammomys; species Grammomys surdaster. The sequence continues at coordinate 11,188,866 of NW_021604587.1, forward strand.
CCTGAAAAGCCTTGAGTGGCTCTCTGGGCTCTGATTCTGTAGCATGCCCTGTACATGAGCCAACTGCTTTGGGAAATGCAATGTTCTCACTGCCTATGCTTGGAGGAGGTAGGAGAAGCAAATACAGGTTACCCACACTGAAAGAAGATTCAAAAAGTAATACATTGATAATAAGTAAAGATTTGCTGCATCCACTCAGGTTTCAAAATTAACCAAATTACATACGGAAAATACGTATGTAGTTATATAATCCACACACTGTCCTTGTCTTCTGTTGTGCCTGATCTACAATATTTTACTCTGATACTTCCCACACAAGGGTGTCCAGCCTTCTAACACTGTAGTACAATGTTGTCATCTGCAAATATATTGGGCCATGTGTATAGCTGTCCTGAGACACATGTGACCCCTGAACCACGGGTAGGGCAAGCTTGCTCCAGGATTCCTGCAGTAGTCAGATGTGTGTGATGTAACGGAACAACATCTCTCATCACCTGCACTGTGGACCTATCATTTTCTGACTGGGGATTTTTCTGCCACAGGCATAAAGAATGGAAAAAAATCCCACCAGCTGACCAGACAGGTTCAAACCTAAAAGGACAAAGGTGTTAACAACCCACGGAATACGTGTATCCATGAAGTTGAAGAACCCATGGATAAACATTTCTTCTTCTCAGGAGACTATTCTACATGGTTTCTACAGACTCCAGAATGAGATCAGCTGACCCCAGCCAGAAGCAACTTAAAAATACATCCTAGGATTGGCTTTTCTTCCTCGCCTGCTGTATTCTCTCCAGTCACCTCTTTCAGCTACCCCACATCATTTCCAAAGGTAAACTCCTACATATGACTCCTTGCCTTGAGATATGCTTTCAGTGGAATCTAAGTCAATATATGTATGTATACTCAGATATACACACACATATGTCTACATCAACTATATATACACAACGTCTGGCTAGAGTCTAAGAATGCAGCTCATTTCTCCTTTTTGCCCTGCTTTCAGATTGAATCTTCATCCACATCCTCCTTTCCATTTCAATAATACTACGGTGATTTCATAAGGGAATAAAATTCCCCTGGATTTCCCCTCAAAATACTGTTTCTTAGTGGTATTCACTAAGAGCTTCAGAGCTTCGTGGTTGTTCACCAAAAGGAGCAACAGAAGAACATCAGTAAACTGAGACAAAAGGTAATGTGTGATTTGACCTGTAACTAGACCCTCCATATGTAAGAGCATAGTCCAGGCACAATCTGGGAGAGTCCCTGATATGGAGGAGACACCACACTTACAGAGCTGGAGGGAGTGGCTGTCTTCCAAGAAATCAAAATAATGGCATCTCAGAACATCACGACTGAACTCCCAGAGTGGCCAGGATCGTCATGACAAAAGCAGGAATGGTATCTGCACCCCACTGTCCTACACACAAAGCAACAAACAAACAAACAAACAAACACTGGGCAACAAAAAAGCTCTTCCAAATTGCAGGAGATAAAAACAAAGATGAAAACATATTTAACATCTTTGTAATTATACAGTCTCTAAGACAGAGCAATATCTTATAAAGCACAAAACTCCATGCTAAGTGAATGAAGCATGGGAACAGATGACTTGCTTGAGAGGAGCCCAGTATGGTCAAGCATGAAGATCTAACAGGAAGCCATTTTCTATCAAAATAACATGAACATTTAAAATAGCCGTACCTCAAAATACCAGTGTTGTGTGCTATATCTGTAAATCAATAGTACATATTCAAGAGTTATCTATTACTATTATCATGAGACTTAAGTTCTTTTTCTTGGATCTTACATTTCTACTTAGGGAAATCTATGAATGGAATAATCCTAGATGTAGTAAACAAATAGGTATTAATTCATAATTGCATTAGCATTATAATAAGGTATGTAAAACATTATCTGTTACTTTGGTGGAATATATTATGCAACAATTTTGATGGGATTTATCAAATTTCTAAAGATACTACACATTTCAGACACAGGACAAGCTGGAACTGACATGGAAGCCCCCTGAGAACAATCACTCATAGTACCCAAAGCTGCCAAGAAAGAAAAGCAATCAACAGCACCACCACCACAATAAAGCATTGCAGGATAGCAAGATGCCAGTGGTGCAATAGTGGTACTCATACCTTGGAGGTAACCAACAGCTGTCTACTTGAACTTCAGGCCCTCTCAGTAAGTGAGATTCCTTGCCCGCTACTGTAAACTGAGCCAATGACCCATAATTGGAGATGTCATAGACCCTAGAAGAGCAACTACTACTGTCTCTCTTCTAAAGCAGTGAAATTACTAGCCACATTTTAAATGCTTATCTTTATATCTGCAGTTAAAAAGGCTTCTTCTTATAGCAGATGGAGACTATCATAGAAATCTACCTCTGATCAAAACTCAGAGAACAACTGGCCGTGGAGTACCCAGCCCCAATGGGCACATATATAACACAACTTCTATACCTAACTCTCAGAGAACATTTTAGCAATATCAATTGACATGCCAAAGTGGATGGGGGATACTGTCCAAGGCTCTACCCCTAACTGAAGAGCTACAGACCACTAATGGCTACTGAGAGAGGAAGAATCAGTCCTCTTCAGAGACAGCCTCCTCTTAAATTATCTAATCCAAAGTGGTCAGCCTTAAACACATACACATACAAGGAATACCAAACAGAATTAACAGGTGTGTGTGTGTGTGTGTGTGTGTGTGTGTGTGTGTGTGGTGTGTGGTGTGTGTGTGCAATAAAGAGGAGGTCATAAATTTGAGAAGGAATAGAGTACACAGGAAGAGTTGGAAGGAGAAGTAAAAATGATAAAAATACAGTTCTTTATATTAAATTCTCCCAAAATTAGAAATAATTCTAAAATAACTGTAATAATGGTTATTGATTAAAAACTAATCAACCTGAAAAATCAAGTGAACTTTAAAGTAAAATTAAATTGAATGTATATTATAAGTCAAACTGCGTATTAAGTAGACTGAGGAGATGCTGTTATGGATCAAGTGTTTGTGGAACAAGCATGAAGACCTCACTTTGGATACCCAGGACCCATGTGAAAAGCTAAATATGGCTGTTTGTGTCTGCAGTTCAAGTGCTGGGAGACAAATACAGCCGGAACCTGAGCGTTTTCTGGCCAGCCATTCTCCAGGTTCAGTGAGAGAATCTTTTTCAAATACTAAGAGGAAAATTTATGAAGGAAAACGTTGAATGCATTCAAGGAGAACATACTTGCACACACAACTGTCGGTTAAAAATATCAACGTGTATAAAAATGTAAAGAAATAAGCACCAAAATATTACTAGGCACTGCCTTTGAAAAGGGTGCCGGAGGTTGAAATCTCTAATGTGAAAACATAACATCTAAAATCTCCAACCCAGGGAAGATTTTGAAGAGTGATCCAGACATTAAAAGAAATCTCAGATTGGGATCATTTTGCATTTTGAATTTTCAGATAATGAGAGTTTTTTCATAAACAGTGCATGGAAATATACCAACATGTGAGGTGTCTGTAGGGGAAAGCAGGAAAATCACCTTCCTGGTCTTTTTTTCATTCCAAATTAATGACATTCACTTTCCACTCTTTACTATATTTTTAATATTCTATGTGCTGTGCAAGCTTAATGTGAAATTTTAATTATATACATTTAAAACATTATTAATCACAAATTTTATATAATTAAAACCAAAATTATGCAAAAATATGTATGCCCTTAGACCATTATCATGAAAAATAAAACAGAAATAAATACAATTGTTGCATTTGGACACTAGGATCAGGGTGACATTTTTGCTTTTGGTTCAGTATTCATAACATTATCCCATCTGAACAGGCAACACTGGATTGATCTGGAGGTGCCTCATTGCTCTGAAAAGATGAAATCTTGACCCTGGAAATCAGGGAAAGCCAGTTTTCCCTAAGGTAAAATCAATCTGTGTCCCCTCTCTGGTCTCAACTAGGGACAGTACAAGGAATTTAAAGCTTTATCCATGATCATGTACCAAAAACAAAACATAGACTTTTCAGCTATTGGAAACTGTTATATTGAGAAGACCATCAGAGTGTAGAGCCCATGGATAAGCATCCCAATATGCAGGAAGAGTCATATGGGCAAACATGTTTCTTCTAAAGAAACAAAGGTCAGATCAGTGTGGCTGCCCCCAAGCCCTTGGCCATCTTTAGAAAGCTGATCCTTCATACCTTTGGATGCAGCTAAAGAGAAGTAGCTACTTTCAGTTTCTGGATAACAAACAAAATTTAAGTGCTAGACTCCCAGTGAAGAGCTTGGGGGAAAGAGGGAGCTTGGGTTAAGCCAAACTGCAGTTCAATTTACTGAAAGCTTCAAAATATTACCAACTCTCTGTTTGAAATGCGTCAGCAACGGGTCATTTTTTTTCTTTTTATCAAAACACATTTAGACTGTGGTGAATGACAGCATAAATCTTAAATAGAAAAGATACAGGGGGAGAAAAAGACCACCCGGGTAGAACATAACTGTAAATGTGTCCATAAAACTATATTTGAATTCTGATCTTATACACAGAAATGCATTTAACCTTCCCAGCAAGAGGCTTTCACCAACTTCCAAAGAAAGTGTTACCAATTAAGCTAGAGAAACTTTAAGAGTCAATTTTAATTATGCCGAGAGATGCTCCAATCCCTTCCCAGCTCCAGTTGAAGTTTTTACTAGAGATGGCTGGAACCAATTTACGTGCTTTTATGTTGCGTCTAGACTTTAATAAGCGGTTTAAGCACGAAGCAAGCTGATGCCAGCATCAAGAAGGCTGCAGAGTGTGGACATGCAGAAATACAATAGTACTCAGGTTTGCTCCCTCCCTCCCCACCCCCTTCCTGCTGCTATCAGAGAGTATTGCCGTGCAAGGAGGTCCTGAAGCAATGGGATCCGCCTTTGTGATAAGCACTTCGACCTTTTTCTTTAACTGGATCCCAGTTCTCTTCTCCCCTCTCCCTGTCTCAAAAGAGCATACATCCTTGCCTCTTTCTTCTGCTTATAAACAACTAAGAAATGGGAGAAGAATAATTTGGAGACAGGTGAACCTCCCAGGACAGGATACCTGGAGACTGGAATCCAGGTGTGGCTGCTGCTTATTGGAGTGAGCTTAGGATACCTCCATTCCCACATCTGTGAAATGAGATTCCTACCTTGGACATTTGAGTAGATTAAACAATATTCTTCATAGTTGTTCAAGTTCTGACTGGGCCCATTGAGTCAAAGGTTCATACATTAAGACATTTCTGTGGGGAGAAACCAAGTAGGGAGTACATTTCCAGCTTCTTCCTAAACCCTGTAGTCTTAGAACATAAAATGCACCCCAGAATGAGTCCTGCAGCAAGGCAAAGGAGACGAAGGCAGGCTCTTTGCAGCCCTATCACTGTCAGCCCTTGAATCTCACTGGTGCTGAGGAAGGAGAGGTTGGAAACTCCCTACATACAGCTCTTGGGGCAGCTGAGGCCACTGCGAATGCCTGGAGGCAAGCTTCTGAAGGTCATGGGTTCAAGCTGCTGGCAGAAACAACTTGGTTCAGAGTAGGTAAACAGGGCAGGGCTTACTGAATGTGCTACTCTACAAACTTTTCGGGAAGTTTCACACAAATAACTGTCTCGGACATTTTTTAAGTATTCTTTTCTCTTCCTAAGCTTTTGCGTGTCTTAGCAAATCAGAAGTGCTCAGTTCCTGTCACCATTGTACAGCTGGTACATTATACACTATTGTACATTCCGAGGCCCTGAAGGATGAAGTGACTTGCTTGCCTTAAGTTCCCTAGAAGTAGGAAGGGTAGGCAGAGCACTCTGCTTGACTAACACCAGGTTCTTAGCTCTTTTATCATTGTTTCTGAAACACTGGAAACAAGAACAACTGCCTGCTTCCAGCACTTACTGGAGGAATCTGAGGCCTCGCTTTAGCTAATAGGAGCAAACACCATAATAAATTATTTGTGTCTGTCATGGTTATGTGAGAACTGGTAGTTACACATGTACCACACATCACTGACCCTGATCTAAACAATGAATGCTGAATACTCAAGTCCTTGGTCTATCTGAAGAAGACAATGAAACTAATATAGCTGAAAACCCGTCCACGTCCACATATGGCCCTGAGGCTTTGCCTGATTGGCTGTAAATGTAATCGCCTTCTATGTCGTTGCTGACTCTTAGTTCCCAAAGTTTTTGATTGCAAAGAGACAGTTGTCGCAACCCAGGAACACCCATCTTTTTTCCTTATTCATTCACATCCGCTGCTGCTCTCTTCACACTGCAGCCCAGACCCACTTTTGTATGTATGTTGTTTCAACAATGCAATAATAATACGTGCTTCACATCAAGCCCTAAATAATCTCCCACCGAGCTTTGCCACATTCCCATCTCCCTGGATTTGTTACAGCAAAATAATCACTGTTCCACTTGAGAACAGGGCCACTGTGGACAATATTAGCTTGGAAGTGACCTCTATGATATATAAAAATATATATACACATGTATGAAGACCTTTTGTGTCCAAAACATAAAGAATTGATTTCTTTTATGTAAACATGGCAAAACTAGTAATGATTGACATTTCCACCTATTGAAGCCTATGACCCATCAACCAATAGGGCTATATACTGTAGTTCTTACAACTGTGGACTGAAGTTAGGTGCTTGATCTTGGGAGTTTCTGACACATTTTGATATTCCATACTTTGCAATTCCTCAGTCAGTCAAGGTTCTGCCCACTCAGAGTTCACTGACAAGACTTGAATGAAGGGACAATCTATACAGTTGTAGGCAAAACAAAGTAAGAGAACAAAGTAAGGGAACAAAGTAAGAGTGATTAAGCACACTCAAGCCAGCAAAAGGGGGCAACCACTACTACTTACAGGCCCAGACAAGGACGCTGCTACTAAAGTGCTACAAGTTGTTCCCTGTGGTGGAGGGATCTTATAAACAGAGAGTGTGAACTCTAAACTGTGCAAACAGAGGCCCAGCTTCTCCCTCCTCCATCATCTGATCTTCTAATGCCTCTCATTGGCTAAACCTAAAGTGACCGAAGCCAGCACTGCAGCACAAGAAATGATTTCTAGAAGTCAGCCCATGGGTTGTGCTGCTGTACCAGCAGGATTGAGAAGGAAGAACAGATCTGGAAATGAGGAAGCCAATAGAGATTGTCAAGCATAGCCCTCTAAATAGCCCAACAGCCTGTGTGTGTGTGTGTGTGTGTGTGTGTGTGTGTGTATGTGTGTGTGTGTGTGTGTCTGTATCTGTGTCTGCGTCTGTGTGTGTGTCTGTGTGTTGTCACATGACCCTGTTGGCCTAGTTATTGCATATGGCTCTGGAGATTAAATCCTGAAGCAAGGGCAACCATCCAGAGGCTGAGCCAGACTGAGAGAATCTAGTACGCTGACCAATAGGAGCTCCCCACTGGGTGGTCAACTTGATGTTCATGAAATCTGGAAACTGAAATAGATCAGAGAAACAGTGGTAGAAAGCAGAAGAGAGGGATAGTCTGTGTCAGCTGCATGTAGACAGGCCCAGAGAGAGACAGAAAAGGGACAGGAAGAAGCCCTGCCATAAATATGCAGGGCTCCTTGGGAAGGACTGCTGTATCCTGTGTGGTGATCACTTGGCACATTTCCTTAAGTGTCTGCATTACTGCAGTAATCCCTGATCACCCGTGTAACCCGAGCCTCTCTTTGATCTTTACAACCTGAAAGGATTCCACTAGTGAAGTGCAGTTACTCCAATACTACAGCTCAGCTAATTGAACAAGAATTAAAAATATACTCAAGGTGACATAGAGAAGGAGTCCACAAAAGAATCCAAACCTGGTTCCGTCTGTCACCATTCCATAGGCTCTTCATTGAGCCAAATGGATACAAAGACAGGGCTGCCCCATCAAATGAATTCAAAGGCAATTCTCTGATTTTCCCAAGAAATCTCCCTCCCACACCGAATGATTGTCAAACACCCACCTTTCTCAACTGATATATGTCTATGCTTCGTCAATTCTTAGCGCTTGTGGGGAGCTTGTTGTGTTGGTTTGGTTTGAGTTTAGTTTTGGTCTAAAGCTCCATCTTTCAAAATCACTCATAACGATCTTTATGACTTTAAAAAATATTAAGAACACCCTCTCAGTAAGTTTGACAGATGTTCCCCCTATGAATTAAACTTCTGGAATGTGAGAGAAAGATACTTCACACTGCTTCCATTTCCTGGACTCCTGGGAGGCTTGAGTATGACCCAAGGCTTGTTCAAACACTGTGACACTGCCACAACAAACAATGCTTGAATTGAGGAAGGGTGGTAACTGCTTCAAATATACACATAATAAAATATTGCGTGTCCCATTGCAATATGCAGTGGAACTGACAAATCCATAACAGAACAGATGGAAGATGACAGCAGCAGCTGGGGACTGCACTGTGTATGGAGAAGATGTCAAGCTCTAGAAAGCTGTTGCAGACCTCCTACTTCATGAGACTTACACTCTAAGACAACAAAAGTATGGTTTTTTGTGACACCCACCCCACCAATACACACACCCCAGTGGTCCCCTGATGGTCCTGTCATTAATGTGAAGGGCTAGTTCACTTCCACAAGTCAAGCTTCATGGTGAACATCAAGAACCCAGTTGGGCAGTGGAAAACACTCAAGAATCTGTTTTCCACATTCAAACCAGGGCTTCCTTATCACGTTCATCAAGGCACTTTCTAGAAAAAAAAAAAAAATAGAAAAAAAGAAAAATGTAAATGTCTTACCAATTTGCCCAGGAAGAATTAATCTTCACAGCCACCTCAAAGGCTTGACAACTTTATTTTCATTGTGTGGAGCTGGGTGGGTCCCCTGCCCAGGCTTCCTAAAGAGACCCAGCCCTTCTTGGCAGTTTCCAGGCCTGCCACTCCAGTGAGCATGATCAAAGGGGAAGGAAAACCGAGCCGCTGAGCCTCCAGGAATAAAGCTAAAACAACAGATTTGTTTCTTGGCTTCTCTATTAAATACGTTCAGAGTGTTTAAAGCCCTGTAAGGAAACGCTCTGGGGCCCTGGATGTGAGAGGCCCATCTAAACCCTTTCCCAAGAGGAAATCTCTCGCCTCAGTGGGGTAAATTAGCTCATTAAGAGCAGCCAGAAGCAGGCAGGAAACCTGGGAAGTGGGAGCTTTAATTCAAAGCACAGAAAATTATAGATTTCTTTACACATTAAAAAAGCATTTATCTTGGCTAAAAATGAAACAACTTTTCAATGATCAACACATGGTTCAAATCTGCTTTACTAATTTATATCTATCCACCAGTCTGTCTAGTTGTTCAACTACCAGGAAATTCAATTATATTTAAGAATTCTTTGTTGAGCACCTACTATGTGCCTCTGGCATAGCCATGCATTATGTAAACACAAACAAGTAATTGAAGGCACGCATCTACTTGTTCAGGAGGTAAGTCACATGTGTATTTAATATTGGAAGAGAAACACCTAAAAACATATTTTTGAAACACTAAGCACTGAGCCTAGGTGGTAATTATGCAAAATATAATGCTAAAATATGTTGTCTGCATCCTGTAGGATCTAGTGATAAGATTTATAAAGGACTCATGGGTCACAGGAAGCAGGCAACTGAACAGGTAGGTGGGGTTTCTATGGAAAGTACACTAAATAAACCAGGACCTAAAGACTGAGTCCTTGAATATCTGCCACCACCCAAGTCTCTTTCAGCTCTAAGCACTGATTTCTACCTCTAATATGAATATATTTGACAGTAATTGCTTCTTGGTTTATTTATTTATTGTTTACTCTAGTGTTCAAACTGGAGGGTGAGTGACTTTGAAATAATAAAATATGTCCTTTTTTCAGATTATTTGGGATATTTAAAAAGACATATCATAGGCCTTGGGTAAGTACCCATTACTTACTATTAGTGAACTAAATGGTCGTAGTATTAAACTGACTTCTGACGACTTCTCTTTATACCTACAGATCAATGGATTTCTCATCCCTCATCTGCGAAGCTTTTATTTGCAGTAGATGGTGTTGAATATAGAGACCTACAACTGTCAAAAATGTAAAGAATAATAGACTATAGAATACTCAGCCCTAATGGGAACATCACACACACACACACACACACACACACACAAACACAAACACACAGAGAGGGGGAGGGGAGCGAAAGAGGGAGTGGGGAAAGAGCTGAGAGATTATTATGGATGGGGTACAGAAAGACTGTAAAAGAGATTGTGATTAACTATGAGAAAATATTATATTCTAGACATAGCAGGGCAACTGCACATATGGACTTATAGCAAGGGTGACAACCGCACAACTGTGCAAGCCCAAACCAGACCAAATCCCAACCTGTAGAGGGTAGGTCAGCACACAAGCCCACCCCTCGCTGTGGAGCTATTTGCCAATTAGATGGCTGTGAGGGGGACAGGGGGACAGTCTTCCCTAAGAGTATAGTCCTGGTAAGTTCATCACTTGCCAGGGTAAGATCACAGATCTGATATTTGATGAGTATACATTAGTCTTAAAGTGTTTTAAAGACAGAGAGAGAGAGAGAGAGAGAGAGAGGGAGAGAGAGAGAGAGAGAGAGTTAGGAGGGTAGGGAAAGGAGAATGGATCTGGTAAGAGCTTGGCATTGGAGATATATGAATATGATCAAAACATATTGTAGGAAACTTAAGGAACTAATTAATAATATATTATATAGATGATAGGTAGGTAGATGATAGATGAATAAATAGATGATAGATAGATAGATAGATAGATAGATAGATAGATAGATAGATGATAGATAGATAGATTTGATAGATGGGTGGGTGGATAGATAGATGATAGATAGATAGATAGATAGATAGATAGATAGATAAACAGATAGATTTGATAGATGGGTGGGTGGATAGATGATAGATAGATAGATAGATAGATAGATAGATAGATAGATGATAGATGACAGATTATAATGACAAAAAGATATAGATAGATGAGAAAAAGAGATTACAAAGAAAACCAATTATATTGAGGTTTCTTGAAATGCCTCAAAGACAAATTTGTGGCTTAGAATAATAAAGACATTTATTAATGCTTTAATAATGCTTAATCATACACTTTCAAAGTGGTAACATGTATTAATGGCATTTCAAGGGCTCCAGTAATGTGGAGGCATCTGTCACTTGTGTAGGTGACAGATCCCACTAAATTCACATTTTGTTTCCCATAATCAATCAAGGCAGAAAGAAATGATAAGCTCCAACAGAACTTAGTAGCAATAAGAATATACATTTTTCATGCATGCATTCAGGGACCCTGTGTCTGCCATAACAAATTACCATAAATTTGTAGCTTAAGACAATAGAAATTAGGAGGGGAAAGAATGTGATAAAAATATATTGAAAACAAATTTTATAAAAATTTTTTAGACAATATCTCATAGATATTAAGGCAGAGTGAACAATAAAAGTATCAACAGGCTTCCCCTTACCTTCAGAGACTCTGGAGAGAATCTTTTTTGAGTATCCACAGCATTCAAAGGCTGTGTGCAGGTAGGTGGTCCTTAGCTTATACATACACCATTGCAATCTGCGTCCATCTTCACGTGGCCTGGCCTGCATGCTTGTTCTCTATCTATCTATCTATCTATCTATCTTACTAACTATAATCAATCTCACTATCTATCTATCTCTCCCTGTAGCATATAAGAATATCTGGAAAGACATTTGGAGCTCATCTGAATATTCAAGCATATGTTCATTCTCTCAAAATCCTGAACTCTGTTATAGCATTTGTCATATATGATAATAATGACTCTTTTCCTATTGGTTCTTGAGAACTAGATGTTCTCGGAACTAAGGAATAAATATATCTTCATGAAGGTCATTCTTAAGTCTATAGATGCCCACCCTTCAAATTCTACTCACAATCTTATGGCACTCTATGGATCCCAGATGAAAACTACGTATGTTATACAAAAATATGGCAGGATCACTAAAAATCCATCCACACATAGAGATAAACAGAGATATACACAGAGATAGATGAGATACAGACATAGACACAGATGGACACAGGTGGGTACTGAGACAAAGCCATAGACAGAGATAGACACAAACATAGATATAGACATAGACAGAAGCAGGTAAAGACATATACAAACATAGACATGGATGTGAATAGACAAAAAGATAAACAGGCATAGACATAGACAGACAGACAGACAGACAGACAGACAGATAAATAGACAGACAGACATAGACAGAGATAGATATTGACAACGTCAGAGCTAGTGAAGATAGATATAGACGTGGCAGTGGCAGATGCCCATAAGGATGAGAAAGACCAGTGTGTCTTTTTGACTCTCATCACATGGGACAAAGCATAGAAAATACAGACTAGAAACATGAGCAGCGAGAAAACTAATTCCCACTGAGCCCAGCTTCATTCTGTTTTATTCCCTCTTTTTAAAAACTTCTATTTATTTTCAGACCTCATCAGAGAAGTTTCTTTGTGTAGAGGAAAATGGCTAACGCAGAAACTCACAACTAGTCAAGCTGCAGAGAACAAGCATCAGTAAGAGGGCTTATCACAAATAGAGCACCTATATCAAGTCCCAACCCCAGAGGCTCAGGGATCATCGAGAAAGAGTGGGGTGGAAAGACTGTAAGAGCCACAGGTCAGACAAGACAAGGACAAAGCAGTATCTTCTGATCATGACAGCAGGACAACAGCACCTGAACTCACCAGCTGTGATTACCTGCACAAGACCTGTACTAGATCAAGCCAGTCAACATTCTAGCACACACGAGAACAGGTTTAAGGGGCCTTCAAACCAACTGAGGAGCTACGGATGGTTAGTTACTTCTTGGAAAGTCAGTTTTCTTTAAGGGTGTGGCTTTAGATAGATCAACCACGCTCCAATGGATAGGTCACAACCCATGAATATATGAGCTGCACAAAGTGATCTTCATAGGTTAAAGCGTAAAGAGAGTTAAGGTATGAAGGGTAGAGGGTGGGTCTGAGAGGAGGTGGGGGGAGAGAGGAGTGGATATGATCGAAACACATTGTATGACATTCTCAAAGCATTTATAAAAATTGAACTAAATGATAAACAGATAATCTTTATTGGTTTGAGCTCTCCTGCCCAGGAAGTCAGTGTGTGTGGTAGCTGTCTTTCTGTCACTTCCCAAGAGTACTTGAATAAAGAGATTCCTTGTATAATAACCTCACAGGATACTGTAAGTTTAATTGTACCACCCAAGAGATAAGTTGAAGTTCTTCCTCCCTGCACTTTTGACCATGTCCTCCTTTGGAAATAAGAGTCTTACTGTATTTTCTGTTGCTACAACAAATACCGTGACTAAAAACAACTTGAAGAAGAAAAGCTTCATTTTATCTTACAATTTCATTTTATCTTTCTCTTCCGTTGCTGAGAGAAATTTGGACAGGAACTCAAAGCAGGAGACAGGAACCAAAGGAAGCAAAGACCACAAAAAGCTTACTGTTTTTCTCCCCTGGATCAAGGTCAACCTGCTTTCTTATCCAACTCAGACCACATGCAGAGGGAGGGATAGTGCCACCCACAGTGGTCTGGCTCCTCCCACATCAATCAACAACTGAGATAATTCTCTACAGACAATGCCATGGGCCAATCTGATCTGGGCAACCTTTCAACTGAGACTCCCTTTTCCCAGGTGAGTTTTGGTTGTGTCAAACCAACAATAAAAGCTAGTGAGGATGTGGACCCATGCAGTTCTTTTAAATAAGATCATAATGCTTTAGGACAGGCCCTACATCAATAACTGGTGCCTCATAAAGAAAAGAATTGGAGAGAAAACCACACAGAGATCAGACAGCCATATGAGACAGAGACAGATAACAGGTACTCAGCAAGCATAAGGACCCTGGTCCCTACCAGAAGCAAAGAAGAACCAAGAAGGATTTTACCCTAAAGTCTTTGAAGGGAGCACAGTCAAACTGATATTTTAAGTTCAGGCTTCTATCCACTGGAACTATGAAAAAATAATTTCTAATGTATTCAGCCAACTGGTTATGGCTGCCTTAAGAAACTAACAGAGATGATTTGGATGAAACAGCATAAAGCATTTGAAAGCTAACCTGGGACTTTCTCCCAGGCTCCAGGTTCTCCCAGCTGGCTCATCACATTGTAGTCTACTCTTCACCTATGTTTGTAGAAGGAGCACAAAGGTAGGTCTACGTTTCTGTGAGGAAATACCTGAGAGAAACGCCAGAGAGAAACATTGAAAGGACAAAGGAATTATTTGAGTTTATGGTCCTAGAGATTTCAGTCCATGATTGGCTGGCTCTGTTGTTCTAGTCCTGAGGCAAGTGTATATCATAGAGGGAAGAAAGCTGCCCACCTCGTTTTCTGACCCATCTCAGTTGTAGAACAGAAGCAGAAAACTTAATAGGAAGGGGCTAACCTAAGATACAGCACCCAAGTATATGCCTCTACCAGTGATTTACTTCACCCACCCAGCCTTACTGTTTACAGTTCTATCATTTCCCAATATTCTCTCCAAATTTCAAATTTATCAATAAATTAATCTACTCATAATTGCAAAACCCTCAGAACCCAAGCACTTCCACAAGCCTTTCTTCATGCACTTGTGATGAAACCATTTACTATATAAACATTGTATCCATGAGCCATTTCAAGGATATTTCAGATAAATCATCATATCCCTCAAATGCATGACCTTCCTGACATTAAAAATTCTCACAGCCACTGCTTTGATATAAGACATTAAAGGAAGGCTTTTTATCTACAGTCTTAGACATGTATGATGCCACCACAAATTCTTATTATTAGCTTCTTATTGGTTGAACTTTTGACACTGTAGTGACCAGTCTAGGGAAACAAGACACTGCATAAATAAATTTTAGTAGGTGAAGAGTCAGAGAAAGTGTAGAACATGGAGAGTTGTAGGAGAAAGTCACATGACTGTGGCATATTATGGTTTTCTATACAGAATCCAGATGAGGTGAAAGGGGGAAGAATATAAATGAGTTATAAGATGACACAAAAGCAGTGGGGTAGCTCGAAGGAATTTCAGTTTTCCACAAAGTCAAAGACTCAATCTCCTTGGACAGGGTGACCAAAGAGTTAGGCAGCTTGGGACTTCCATTAAGCTCTGTCTTTTGGGCTACTTTGTCTACATTGCTATTGTTTGTTGTGTTGTACTTTCCCTATTTCTGTAACCAAACACCTGAATTGAAACCTCAAGACAAGAAGGATTTATTCTGGATCACGGTTTAAGTGGATACAATCTACCATGACAGCGAAAGGGTGGCAACTGGACAAAAAGGGTATGTGCGGTCAAAAATCTGAAAGAGATGGATATTGGTATCCTCCAGTCTTTCTTCCTTTTCTCCCTTTATTCTGGGCCCCTCATCCATGCTATGGTATCAGTAAAATTTAGAGTAGCCGTTCCTTCCTCAGTTAACTTTCTCTGGAAACAACCTCACAAACACACCTTAAGATGTGTAGCCTGAGTAACTATAAGTCCAGTCAAGATGACAATGAAGATTAAGTACTGCATCTGCTGGACATCAGACTCCACATGAATAAAAGAGGGTTCATAAAGCATATTAACATCCCACCAAAAAAAAAAAACACATCTCAAAAACAACTGAGGAAAGGAAATCAAAATAACTAGAATAATATATATATTTGCTATACCAAAGCACCTGAGAATAGGTGAATAATAAATAATAGTAGTATATTTCACTCCATAGTTCAGGAGATCAGGAAATCTAAGACTGAGTAACCATATCTGGCAAGGGCATTGTGTTGCATCCTGACATAGAAAAAGCACATGGCAATTAGGCATGTGAAGAAGAGACAAAACGCCAGGAACAGCCTAGTTTTATGACCACCCGCAGCCTAGGTAACTGATGGAGTCCTTCAATAGTTGATAATTTCCTCTCAGAGAATTAACCCAATCCCATAAAAGCAGCATTAATCCTTTCATAAAGAAAGGGGCCTCAAGACCCAAACACCTGCTAAGACCCTATTATCTCTCAACAATGTTCCACTGAGAATCAGACTTCAAATTGAGTTCTGGATGAGATGAGCCCCATCCAAATAGAGCACTCAGTACACTGGTTTTTGTGTAAGGTTTTATTTCTTTCCTCCAGGCAAAGATGTATGTTGGTCATTGTGCCTGAACATAGTACCCATCTCTTCAAAGACTTTACTACAGAAAATTAGGAGTTTATTTTTTTATTTTTTATTGAAATTTAAGAAAATTTCTCTGCTTCAGAGAGTACTCCATCTGTATTTGTAAGAAGACCCAACATATCTCATGCTGCTCCCTAAAAAGGCAAGGCAGGCACATTTGTGGGGGATGTGCTGAGCGCAAATGATTTAAACCGTAATTAAGTGTCTCAAATTGTCTGCTGTGCTTTTGATTAAACAAAACAAAAAGTGTGAACATCTGACAAGTCTAAGCCACAGGCCCCTCCTGCTTGACACTCTACCCTGTCTGCTGACGTCATTTCTGGACACGAAATGAGCAGTAATCAAAGGCATGCCCATTCTAATTTGACACAAACAGCATGGTGGTTTATAGAAAACTTCCTTTCTGCACCAACCCATAGCCTAAACAAAAGGGCGGAATCATTTAGGTTACTTCAGAACTGATGGTTTTGATACAAGCCAGCAATGTGGTGTGGAAGGAAGCCCATGCGATTCCTTTGTAAGCTGCTGAACTAAGTAAACACCATGAGAGCCTGCTATTGTTTACTCTGATACTACAGTCAACACTTTGGAATCATTAGCTTTGGGCCTTTGCGTAAAGCCGCTTTTGAAACTCTCCATTTCACTGTCAAGGTCAACTTCTACAGTGAGCAGACCCATAGCCCTGAAGGCCACATGCTCTCCTGACACACATGTGTTCGGCTCTCACAGGCCTCAGACCAGAGGCAGGATGCAGCTTATCTCCTTCTTTCTCCTCTTACCTGAAGATTAAGTTCGAAACAGTGATACTTTGCATTTAGCAAAAAAAAAAAAAACTCCAAAGCACACATACACCAGGATGAACTATAGATGAAGCCCAGATTTCACATCAATGTTACTGTCAAACGGCATAATTGGAAAAGTATCATCTACCAAGATATAAAACATTCTGTTTCAGAAGTCACTGGTTTATGAAGAATACAGGAGCCACACATTACCAGTAATCATGCATACCGCTCTTGACTTCCATGGTTCACAAAGATCACACAGATAAGCGTTAGTGGCGTACAGAGCAGCCCTCAGCCTAGGTCACCCGTCCACTGATACTCCCTAATGAGGTGATGTTCTCTCCAGGTGTGTTCTTATTTCTTTTATAAAAACAACGTTCAAACAAAAGTGCTCAGAACTCTTTATAAGTCTCTTCTGTCTGGGAATCAAATGAGAAGATATAATGGGTAAGTCTGTAGAATAAAGAGAAGAAACAATAAACTTAAAGTGAGTCCTCCTGGGCAGTATAATGGCCCAATATGAAGCATAGGACATTAATCACTTTAATCATTAACGTTTTACCACTAGCAAAGAGAGATAAATTAGTAAGTACTAAGGTGGTTGTGTAGACAGCTGTCAGCACCTGGCTGGTACAATATCCATCCAAAGAAATGACTTAGTACACAGCCAAGGCCAGCAAAACCTGAGATGTTCTGGATCAGGAAAGAAAGAGGACATATGTAAACAGAAAGCCTAGAAAATCCCCCAGCTACAATTTCATATCTGAAGCCCTGTGACAGGACCAATATTTCAAGTCTATCTGCACATCATATTGATGGCATGGTTTGCACAATTGACAGGTGTCCTGGCCAGTCCACAGAAACCCTTCCACTGTGAGCATCTCCCTGAAACACAGTACACAACAGCTTAAGAACCATTTACTTGAGAGTTATCAAATGGAGGTGGTTGGAATCTATAAAGTCCCCTGAAGGTCTATATGTGTCTCTGTGTCTTGAGAATGAGAGAAAATGTAAGAGGTGAAATCTAGGGGAGATTTTACATCATTGGAGTTTCTCTCTCTCTCTCTCTCTCTCTCTCTCTCTCTCCTTGTACTGTTCTTGCTTATTCCTCTCTGAGATTTTTGGTCTCTGGCCAGGAGGTGAGCACTTTCACCACAAACTACCTCCATGACAGACTGTCTTACCACAGGCCCAAAAGCATTCGGGCCAGTTAGTTGTAAACTGACACCTCTAAAACTGTGAGCCAAAACAAATACTTTTCTCTTTGTAAGTTTATTTGTCTTGGTTATTTGTCAGAAAGTCAGCTTTCAGACATTATAACATGTAGACTATATGTTAAAAAAAAAAATAATACACTTTTCATAGAAAATTTTCTTCTTAAGAAACCTGTACTTACCTCCTAGACCAGACAGAGATTTCCTTCATCCTCTGGTGCTTACTCAAGATGGACACAAAAAAATAACTTAGCCAACATGATTAAAGCAGCAACTCATGGAGTCTCCTGCCAATGACCCTTTCAACAGGAATTACTATTGTGTGGACTGATCATCTGCCAAACCATTGCAGCCAAACACAGGATGTGGCTCTGTTCCAAGAATACACATTTCAGCGTGCTAGTCACCCTCTTTGTGACTGACAACTAGATTCTTGTGATTGATGGGGTTGGAGGGAACATCCATTGGATCTTTTAAGGATTGGTTGCTTGGTTAATTGTTTAAGCTTTTACTTTGGTTTGTTGTTGTTGTTGTTGTTGTTGTTCTATGTAATTTTAACAAATGCTTCTTAGGAATTGACTAGACCACCTGAAATAATACATACTCAAAGAATCAAATAAGGTTGGTAGATAACAACTCTGCTAAAAACAAGCTCATATATCAAGTCTAAAGAACCCTAACAATTCTCCACTAAAAAAGAAAATTATAATAAGCAACCTATTTTAGATATAATGTGCTTATTAAATTTTGAGAATTTCATATATTCATACTAAGTATTTTGATTATATTCAGCCCCCAACTCTTCATAGATCTATTCCGCATCTTCCACCTTGTTTTCATAGCCCATGGACTTACTTTGTGCTATCTATATACAGATGGACTTGGGATAATGCACTAGAACATGGTTCATCTACCAGGGCCACATCCTTTCAGAAAACTTACTCTCTTGCCCAGACTCCATCAACTCTCAATAAGTTCAAAAATCACTTTAAAAATCTGTGTGTGTGTGTGTGTGTGTGTATGTGTGTGTGTGTGTGTCTGTGTGCGCATGCACACATGTTGTATTCACATCCCAAGATATACATAAAAGTGCTTAAAAGATGAGTGTATCAAGGAGATACAAATTAAAGACATAGTAAGATGTTACTTCATGATTATTAGGATGGCTAAATTTAAAGCATTTGACAACATCAAATGCAACCTTTATATATAACAAATAGAATTATGAAATAATGTAAACACTAGAAATTATCTGATAGTTTCTTTAAAATTTATCCTGTGACCAATTCCACTGCTAGGTATTTCTTTAAGAAAAATGGAAGTATAGATTAACCAAAAAAAAAATATTTGACAAAAGCTTTCAGCGAAGTTTCATTGACAATAGCTAAAACTAGAAACACAACTATCCATTCATGCGATAATGAATAAACTATGTCATAGCATACAATGAAATAATACTCAGCAATAAAAATTAACAAATTATTCATATGAGTAACTATATAGATGGATGGATCTCAAAGGGAATATTGAATAAAAAACACACATGTAGAGTATCTGCTGTGTAGTTTCATTATAAAATCATAAAA
The DNA here is from genome assembly GCF_004785775.1 of Grammomys surdaster. Taxonomy (NCBI): domain Eukaryota; kingdom Metazoa; phylum Chordata; class Mammalia; order Rodentia; family Muridae; genus Grammomys; species Grammomys surdaster. Next base: position 11,208,655 of record NW_021604587.1, read on the forward strand.
TGGGTACCTTGAAGCTCTAGTGATAGACGTCAAAATAGGTGTCAATTCTGGCAAGGAAAGAGTCAGTCACAGAGACTAACTTTCTGAGGTGACAGCAATGTTCTCAGGATTAGAAGTGGCTAGACATTCGCAGATATCAATGACATTAGACTTATGGTGTTTGCATTTCATGGTAAGTTATGTATCAATTAAAATGTTTGAAAATGAAATGATCCATCTTTGGGGAAAGATGGTGACACAAAGAATAACATGACAATATTCCAGTCTTCAAGGACCTTGTGGTGATATGAAAGACAACATGACAAGATGAAAAGGTAAGGGGAGGAGAAGACAGGGTTACTGAATACACTGAAGAGTATTTAGGTAGCTTCTATTTTTAAAGCCCTAGTGACTAAAAAGCCTTTCCCTTTAGGAAAAAAAAAGCACTTGGTAGGCTGATATGACTTAGTTGGTAGAGTATTTGGGAAGGACCTGAATTCAGATCTGTGTTATACAAGGGGAAAATACACAGATGGTAGTAGGCATCTATAAACCCAGTACTGGAAGATGGAGGCAGGTAGATTCCAGGGACTCACTCTCCAAAACAATGAGTTTCAGATTCAGACCAAGACTCTGTCTCAAAAATTAAGGTAACAAGCAATAAAGGAAGATATCCAAAATCAGTCTGGCCTCTACACATGCAAGCACACAATGGCAAGTACACATGTATATACCACAGACAAACACACACACACACACACACCCCACAATCAGTTCATCCATTATTCAGTCAATCAATAATGAATTCTCTGGACAATCCTTAGTGTATATTGGATGATGAAATGAAAACCTAGTATGGATTCCACTGGTCAGTAATCATTCCAATATCATCATTTTGGTGTCCACCATTTAATAAATAGTGTCCCAAGGGCTTTTGACTTTCAGATTCTCCATTGCACTGACATCAAGAAGTAGCATCAACCTCTTGTATAAGATCCATTTTGCATGTAGCCTGAAGACCAGGAAACTGTCTTCCCCACTGCCCTGACTCCATACCCAAATGCCTCATCACAAATTCCACTGGATTATAGTAGACATTGGTATGTGCAGACTCAACACACCCCATCTTACCACAGCCCACCTTAATACACAACTTCAGGAAATGAGTTGTTTCTTCCCTTGGAAAGAATCTTCCTCAAACTGTACCTTCCTATTCTCCCAGGAGCTTTCTTGTGTTATTTTCTGCACTCTTAAAGCAATCTCTTGGATGATAAATAAGCCCTCTTCCCAGAGGTTGAAAGCATGACACAAGATAGCGCCTAAAGCAAGGTTTATTCTGTTAGTTACACCTAGAAACCAGGGTGAGGAAACCAGAAAGGGAGCCAGAGGGCCTGAAAGCTCAGATACACTTCTAGGTAACTCCCCTGCAGCCATTGTCTGTTGGCCACCAAACTACTATGGCAGCACCCTCAGCACCCTCTGTGAAGGTTCAGAGTCATTGAGTACCCAGTCAAGCCATCCCTCAGCCAACCTTGCAAGTCATCCTGTCTTGCTTCATACATAGCAACAAACCAACCTGACCAACACAAACAAATCTTCAGCCCAACAGATCTGAGAATGGTTTAAAACTAAGAAACCACTGCATTGGGGGCAGAGTTTTCTTGGCCTTTTCCTTAAATGGGGGGCGGGAGGGACCTGAGTATACATCCACCTGTAGGTCCCTATCTCTACTGAATTCACCAAAATACCCTCTTTGGTATTTGCAAACAGATGGGAAAATGAGGAAGGAGGCTGGCCAATAGACATTTTTCAGACCAAGGTTATGGTCTAGGATGGGAAAAGGGAACCTTCACACCTCAGGCAGAAGAAACAAACCTGAGGAAGAGGTAAGGCTGCAGATTTATGGGGCTGTGAGAAGACTAATTGAAGCCTATGGCTAAAGATCAGGGGTCCAAGGTTTGGGAGAAGCAACATGAAAGCCAGGGACATCTCGAAGGACCCAGGGCAATGGTGAGATAAAGAATATGGTGCCTCAGAAACAAACAGCAAAAGCAAAGCAAGGTGACAGAGCCTGGATACAAAAAACAAAACCTACATTTGAAAACACCCAGAAACCTTAAAGACACTTGTAATCCTGCACCTCAGATGAAGACTAAAAGGTAGGTGACTCTTAATTCTGAGGAGTAGTTCCTATGTGATTGCTCATACCAACAGGCCAATATTTCCATCCTAGCTCAACAACCTGATGAAGCAGTCTGCTCAGTGTCCCAGAACATCATTGCTTTGAGCAGACATTGTTGCCTAAGAAACTGCCCTCCCTCTGAAGGTACTAGCTCCCACTGGTCACCCTGACTTCAGGAGTCAGCACAAGGCTGTGAGCCAAGTCTGCCTAGAAGAGCCGGAGCACCAAGGAGGGAAGACCTTTTTGCCAATGTGTTCCTAGGAGAAGTCCAGGTCCAAGGGGCCAGAGTGACCTCTTCAGTCCACAATCACTGTGTTCAGGCCTCAATAGGTCCCAGAGCCCCAAGAGAATCAAAAGAGGAGAGTCTAGGGGAGAAATCCACCTGACTTGTCTGAGCACAGTCTTCTCTCTCCTGTAGAGCTGAACAGCATATTGAACTGGAAAATGGACTGCCTTTATTGGGATACTTCATTTAGGTATAGGAAACATGGGCATGTTTTTTCTTCGGTCATTTAAAAGAAGAAAACCCATTTTTAAAAAAAGGAATAGTAAGAAAGTGGACTTAACAATGAGGGAAAGAGAAACACGATGAAAGAGAAAGAAAAAAGAAAGAGGGAAAGCAACAAGGGAGGAGAGAAGACCAGAAAAAGAAAACAGAGGGACAGACAGAGAATGAAAGAAAGCCAATGAACAGGCAGCTGGGGTGAGAAGTAAGAGTCTATTCTCTTAGTTCCCTGTCTTTTCATAAATCACTGCAGCAGCCTGTGACAGCTCTCTGTTGTCCCTAAATGCTCAAGCAAACAGCTTTTCTTTGCAACCATTCAAGTGTCTGCCAGGGAGGCTGGAGCTAAGCTAGCGGAGCAGCCCTCAGATTGCCCCTACCCCTGTAATTCAGGTAGAAAAGCGAGCCTGAAGTCAATATTCATTGCCCAGGGAAGAATAAGAGCCACACAATGAAATGGTAATGAGTCAGCTCACAAAGAGGGAGCTGGATTTAAGGAGCTGCAGCATCTATGGTGGCTGCCAGGGACCCAGAGGGCTGCCCAGACACAGCCCCTACCTAAGTGGTGACCCCCCCCCCCCCAGCTTCCACCATCTGCACTAACTGGCTGCCTGGAAACCGTAAGATCTTGATAGGTCCCTTTCCTCCTGGGTGCTCCTTTCTGTGTTATCATGGGAAACCTAAAATGTCAGGACAGAATTTCACTTAATAGACATTGCCCCTCTACTAGCTTTTAGAGGTATTGAGTAAAGACTGGAGGGTGGGGAAATTGAATGTGTTGAAGCTGGACCTAGCACATATCCTCATACACTTTAGGGGCCATCTACTTGACAAGCTCAGGACCCCTGAACAGGAAGTCCTCATCAAAATCATAAAAATGGGTGTCCTCGGGGGTGGCACATAAGGATAGGTGTATCTGTACTTGTTGGTTCAGACAGACAAGATTTTACTTAATACATCATCCTCTAAGCCATGTTTTTAAAAAAAATTTTAATTTTTTTTAATGTTTTGAGATTATAACAATAATTACACCCCTTCCATTTCCTCCTCCAAACCCTCGTGTATATTTCTCCTTGTTCTCCTTCAAAATCATGGCCTCTTTTTTCATTAATTATTGCTATATAAATATGTGTGGATAATATTCCTAAACATATAAGTACGCTCTGTTCAGGCTATATAATGTTACTTATATGGATGTTTTCAGGGCTGACCATCAAAACCAATTGACGCGTTCTTCCCTAGGCCAGATTGTTTCTCTTCTGTCAGCATTTTTTGATTGCTTACAATTTTTTTTTTAATTTTGATGGGCTTCTCCTTAATCAGGCATGACTCACGTTTAAGCTGTCATGTTGCTGAGATTTTATGACTGAAGCTTGTGGCATTACAGGGAAATACAATTTCACAGCAAGCTCCCTGATCCACTGGCTCTTAAAATCTTTCTGCTCTATTTTCTACATTGATCCTAGAGTCTTAGGTGATAGAATTGTGTTGTAGGTGTGTTGTTGAGACAGACCTCCACAACTCCACACTTTGACTCGATGTAGTTTTACATAATGGCCTCTCTCTGTTTTGGGCAGGTTTTAAAGTTCCTTCAATAAAGACAAATGCCAAGAAAGGCCAAAAGAAGACAATATCATCAGGCCAATAGCCACATCCAAACTGCTTTAAGAACATCTGGGTCGTGGGCAATCCTTGATGCGATGAGTTTGAAGAGAATCTTTTCTTTGAGATTCTAATTTGATTCCATTTCTGGTGTCTCCCATCAATATCTGTTCAGAGACTGATCCAATCTTTGGCTGATTATAAAGTAAATCTGTGGGGTTTGGTAGTAGCAACACCATTGTTGGTGATTATACCTCAAGTCATTGCTCCAGCCACCCTCCTGACCTTCTGAAAAGCCAGGTCAAATGCAACTTAAATTGGAGTTCGAATAAGAGATGAGATCCGTGCATGTCTCCTGCCAGAGTTCTTGGCTTGCAAACATTCATAGAGTGAGTCTTAGTACAGCCACAGGGATTCTGATCTCTGTGGTCTGAAGCACGGAAGAAGGCATATAACATATATTTTAAGGTTCCCAGGGTGGAAAATGTAGTCATTGCCAAAAGATAATCATTCCTGATGGCCGCATGAAGGACATTGTGTCATTGAAATGAAATTCTCTCTACAGACCCTTTACACCAAGAGCAGCAAGCCTGCTATAGGAAGGTATGAGTAAAGCATGGGAGAGGAAGGGAGAGGAAAGAAGACTCCAGGGAAACAGCAGGACAGAAAGAGAAGCACAAGCAAATGATGGGTGTACTGTGCCAAGAAAGCATAGACCATGGTGAAGGAATCTAGCAGGCTGATAAAAACTGGACTGTGAGGAATCTTGAGTGCCCTGCTCAATAAAAGAAGGTAAGAACAATACCCTACTGTACATTGTGATAAAAGCTGTGGGCAGTGAGTGGTCATTACACCTGATCATTAGTACTATGGTATGAACATCAATGTTCCACCTCAAAAGAATTCATATGTTGAAAGTCTCCATTTATCAGTGAAGCAGGGCCTTTGGGTAGTGATTGAGTCTGTGGGAGTAGAGCTGTCCTGAATGAGAATAGTGCCCTTATAGAAGAGAGCTGAGAGTTCATTCACCCTTGGGTTATATAGGCTACAATGAAAAACAAACAAACAAACAAACACACAAACAAAAAACCCAGCTGATCTGGGGGCATGCCCTTGCTGGTCACAGAATCCATTGCTGTGTTGAGCATGTACTCCAGCCTCCAGAATTGTTAGAAAGACATTTCAGTTGTTTAGACATGACCTAGACTCTACATTACTATAGGTTAGTTACAGACAGTTAGCTAATGCTACCACCATTGCTATTACGATTTTCTATATATTGAAGGCAAGAGAATAAAATTATTTTCATAAAACGTTCCAGGTATACTGACTTTTTCACATATTATCTTACTTAATTTTATAACAACTCCAGCAAATAACCATCATTCTTATTTGTGTATTTTTATTACATTTTTATTCAAGAAATTTTGAATATGTTTTCCCTCCCCTATCTCTCCCCAGATTCTTCGTACTTCCCTACCCACCAAACTATGTTTAAAAAATAAAAAACAAACAAAAAACAAACAAAATAAATCGCAAAACAAAAGTCAGAACTAATAGGCAAAAAAAAAAAAAACCAAAAACAAACAATTAAGGCACAAGATGCCAAAATAAGACAAAAACTCCACACAAATACCATTGAATTAGTTGTCTATTGGCCGACTACTCCAGGGCATGTTGCCTTCCCTGGAGTATGGTTGATAGGAGATCATTATTGTACTCCTCCACAGACAACTGAATGTCAGCATAGCTGTGACCGAGCTCATACAGCAAGTAAGGGGCACAGCTGAGATTCAAACAAGCAGTAGCATTTGAGGGAACCCAACATTGGCACCCAACTGTCCAAGTCTCTAAAACTGATCTACATTTATACTGTATCTTTTTTTCCCTTAGAGAACCTTTGAGTTTGTAGAAATTTAGGTTTCACACATCTCTACTCAACTTGATTAAAATCCAAATGATAGAACATGACCCACGTTCTAAACAATGTTCATGAGAAGCTTAGGACAAAGGGGCACAGGAAGGCCAGGAGGAAAACTGCTTTGTGCGAAGAGCTGAACTGTTAGCCCCATCACATTAGAAGGGATGGGAGAACCAGGACAAGGTGTTTCTATTGCTTATGAATAAAGATCGGGAGAACAGGCATAGCAGGGCACTGACAGTCAGTAACAGGATCAGTGGGCTTGACTCTGTGGGAGGAAAAACCCTTGAAGACTGTTCTAGAGTTGTTCAGTAAAACATGGCAGCCTCTAGCCACATATGACTACTTAAACTCAAATAAAATAAAATGTAATGAAAACCTAGTTTTCTCAAGTTTACTAGCTATGTATCATTTATTTAATGACCACCATGGCCAGAGCCTTGATGTTGTTCAGTGCAGACACAGAGCATCCCCCACAGTGGCTGTTTTACTGGACAGCAGGTGAATGGGTAGGATGTTGATTAAGGGCAGGCTCAAAGGGTAGCATCAGTGGATCACATGGAGGAAGAAGACAGTGAATAAAAACTGGGGAACTCAGACCGTAGAAAGAAAAGCAGGAAACATGGAGCCCAGCAAAGAGGACTTTAAAAAAAGAATTATGTATTAGTTCCACCTTGGACAAAAGCTCCATACAAAGCTAACAGGCTTCCCGACCAGTTGGCTCCACAGCCCTGCATTTGTGTTCCCACATGGCCTGAAAAGGACTCCATTTTCTTACAGTCACAAACATGTTCTGAATTTTGCCCTTCCAATAAAGAAACCTTGAGAAGGACAAATGACCGCCACAGCTAGGGAGGCAGATGCCGAGAGGCTTGCTCTCCCTGCCGCCCCTCAGGAAAAAGAGAGAGAGAGAGAGAGAGAGAGAGAGAGAGAGAGAGAGAGAGAGAGAGAGAGAGAGAGAGAGAGATATCGTATACAAACAGACAAGGCACACTCCTGCCTATGCCAACACACACCTCTCCAACAGGCCACTGCCTGCATACCTACGCAACTTCCTGTTTGCTTGTGCAATTACCAAAAGTTCACAGAAGAATGCATGTTCTGAGTGCAGCCTTTTCTGGCCCACACATGTATGTGCATATTTTGAAGGTGCAAATGAGCATAGCTCTTTAGTGTAGCCCTAAGGGGTACATTATTCTGATCAGCACTAACACGGCCGTCCTACATTAAGGCATCAGCTTCAGGTCCCACTGGAGGCCACGATGTTAAACAAGCAAACAAACCCAGTTTTCGAAAGGCTTACAACTTTCTCCTGCCCTTCACTCGTGTCTCCTCTTGTTAAAGTCCTACTGACTTTGAAGTGCCCACTTTCTCCTAAAAGTCTCTCTAAGTTCTTCTTCGGATTCCTGACTCACACCCCAGGAATGTGCATACGTGTCTCGGTGTCTTAATAATGACCTTGTCTTTTTAAGCTGCCTTCTAACACTATAATATCACACACTAACTCCTGAAAACGTGCTCTGGTGTACCTTCTTCTGTAGTCGTCCAGCTAGGTATTCAACTAACCACTTCCCCTTCCCCCTCCTCCACCCTTCAACACAAATGAGTCATATTTACCAGCCTTCGCTGCAGTTTTAATCAACCACATAATCAAGTCTCAGCCATTGCAGAGATAGGAAATGACATAGATTTGTGCATCTATCAACCCTCACCACCGGTGAGCCTTCGTTTTGCAGTGGACAGCAGTTAATCCAGAGACAACCTAGCAGAAGAGGGTACAAAAAGATTGTAAGAGGCAGAGGTTGGGTAGGCTGTAGGTAAACAAGGGCTCCTGGACACGACAGGATGAGAAGGTAATGACTTTTCTAGGTATTCCTTTGCTTTGAATAATGACATGGAGAGTTATATATTTATTAAAAGCCTCAAGGCACTATAGCTGGGCGGATCCTGAGCTCCTCTAACCTGGCCTGGCCTACTTCTCAGCCATATGGTCTATTACTTGCCTTTTTGGGCTCACCCTGGCACTTCCTTCTTCACTCGTGTTCTGATGTTGACGCTTGGTCCTACCTAAGACCCTCTCTTAATTCTCAGATCCCGAAAGTGCTGCCTTAGCCTTATTCTCCCCTACCAAGCTATAGGCTACACATGCTTTATTTAACCAGTCAGGAGGTGATGGAGAACAATGTTGTACAAAATACTGAATTATACCGAAGTCCAGACTGCAACCAGATCTTTGGGAACATGAAACAGCACATGGGTACACAGTACACTAAAGCATCCCCTAACAACAAGGCCATGAATTCATACACACACATAGCAGCTATGACTGCCTGCATAAAACAGACATAAGATCAAGCCAGTCAACATTTCAGCATGAGAGGAAAGGACTCATGAGCTCTGGCCCCTAGCTGATGAGCTATTTTAGCAATTGATGGTTGGGTCGGTGGTAGTCAGTTTTTTTTAGGGTGTGGTCCCTGGTAGATTTCTCTGTGTTCAACTGTTTGCCCCCTCACCCGTGGCAATATGGACAACACTAATTGTTTTGGTATTTAAAAACATTGATTTAAAAAAAAAAGATAGGAAGTAACCCTTTCTAGGGAAGAGCACACCAATTGGTTGTCCAATGCCAAATAGCCTTGGAAACATACATAGGTTAACAGTATATGACTCAACAGTTATATTTAGAAATATATATGTACATATAAATACATATATGCTTGTAATAACAATTGATGTACAACAACAAAAAGGCCATGAATCTGAAAGAGACAGGACAGGGGCATACGTGTGAGCTTGGAGGGAGGAAAGAGAGAGGAGAATGTTGTATTAAAATATAATCTCAGAAATAACACCAAAAAGGGAGAGGATATAACATTGGGAGCAGTGTGCTACTAGGGGGTTAGGAGACATTGGAAGGGGCAGTAGGCGGTGGATTGGATCAAAATATCTTTTATGCATGCATGAAATTCTCAAAATAAATTGAAAAAATATTAAAGGTGGGTAGTGATATTATGACACCTCTAGGTTGGAACCATTAAGAATAGATATTCTTTTATATAGTTGTTTGTATTGTGCTCTCTCATATGCTGGCAGCAAGCGAAAGAGTCAGTAAAAGGCCTCACGGTAGTAGAGGACAGAGAAACTGAATAGAAAAGACAGGAGCTGAATGACCTTGTGGAGCAGTGGTCCTCACACTTCCCTTCTATATTTATTGAATGATGAGAAAAAGAAATAAACTTGAATCTGATAAAATGCTAAGATCTGAGGTTTATCAAAGCAATGAACCACAATGCTGTTGTGGTAAAGTGAATACAGAATTACTAGCTATTTCTCTGTATTTTAACATGTTTTGTGTTTTGACGATGCCCATCAAATGTAGATGTCTGTTTTCAATACTTTGGACAATGGCTTGGCCACATGACCAGCTTTGGCACAAGATGTAAAGAAGTGCCAATCTGTCCATTCCAAATACAGACCTCAGGAGATCTTACAAGTTTTCAGTCATAGTCTGAGAATTGCATCCTGGTAAGATTCAAGCCACACCAGCCCACTGGAAGTTGAGAACCAATATAGTGAACAGCCGAGGTGTCCTGACTAACAAGAAGTTGAAAGGGGTTGACTCGCCATTTTCCAAAGCACCTGTGACTAAAAATCATAGCATCCAGAAAGCAGGAGAGGAAGAGGCTAGGTACAAGATATCATATGTTCACCTCCTAAAATTCTCACCAGCTCCCAGTAAATTAACTGTGAATTTATAAATGGATTAATCCATTGGTGATACTAAAGCTTTCACCATCAAAACACATTTTGAAGGTTCCACCCCTAATGATGGCTGCAGTTCAGATCAAGCTTAAGAGCTCCTGGAATATATTCCAGATCTAAACCCTAATTAAGTCACCCAAACCTTGTAGAAAGTTTTTTCTGTTCATGCTATTTAAATTTTCATTGTAAGCCCTCAAGTCTTAATAACAGTGGAAGTTTTAGGTAATATAATGAATATCCTGAAATTGTATGAAATTCAAGGGTAAAGCATCTGACTATTATAGACAAATTCCTGAGTTTTATCTACAGTAAAGCTTTAGATATATATGAACACTTTCTCTTTTTGAGACAATCTTGCTATGTAGCCCCAGGCTGGCCTTAAACACTGACTCCTGCGCCAGCCTAAATGCTGAAGTTATAGATCCTAAACACTCTTATGTGTACCTGATATTCATCTTCCATGAGTTCAGGACCTAACATGTAATAGCAGATGTGGCAGTGAAAGACTGGAGCAACTATTGGGCATCCTTGTTTCCTGACCCTGAATTTCTGTACCTTAAAAAGCCTGTTTATTCCTCTATGTGATAGCTAAGGGTAGTTTAAAATTTTACCTGTTTTATATTGGTCACATAGGAACATACAAATAACAGCAGAGAAGATTGACAACCTTAAATAAAAGAACTTTAGACAACTAGGATTAAGATTTTGAAATATGGCTTCTTCAATTCACATTTGTGCTCTGTATTTTGATCAAACCACTGAATATTCTTCTGTGTTCCTACCTTAATTATATTTATTGTTCATATAAATGAATACTGAATTTGGCTTAAATATATTTATTTAAATATTTATTTAAGTATTTATTTGAATATTTAGATATATTTAAACATATTTGACTTTAAATATATTTAAAGAGAAATTTGTAACACTACCCTTTTATTAGAAAGATATTAATATAATAATAGCATACTTATAAATTAATGTTTGAATAAGAATGGCTCCATAAGAAAGGGCATTTGTTTTTAAGCCTGACAACCTCAGTTTCATGGAATCCATATGGAGAAAGAAGAGAAATTATTCCCACAGGTTGTTCTCTAACCCCTACATGTGTAAGTAACATCACACTCACACACACACACATACACACACACACACACACACACACACACATGCACACACACAAGCACACTCATGAACACATTCATCCAAATAAATTAATGAATAATATAAGTGTAGGGCTAAGTAAAGGGAGACATGTGGTCCTATATACCACCAGAAATCATTTCTGTATTCTCAGGAATACTGATTTTTTTCCTTTGGAAAACTATTTTAAAGGAAAGGAAAGTAGGGACATTTGTAAAATCATCTAGACTGATAAAAAGAGGTCTCAACACACCAAAGCCTTAATTAATACTGATTAAACCATTTATTATTTCACTTTCTGGCATGTCTAGAGGATGATAAAGTTTCATCTACCTGTCTCCCATAGAAGGGGCATGTATATTTTTACCAGCCTTGGACTTATAGGAGGCTCATCAAGATGAGTTAAAATAGGACAGCCCACTCATTCCATGCACTGGAGTTCTTTCGCCCCTTCCTGAACTATAGCTTCTGTCTAATGCAGGTTCAGTACTGGCATATAAGAAGAAGGCGGTTTGAGTAGAAGTTTCTTCTCATTACCTTACAGCAGGAGATAGCTTTGTGATGCTTCTGTTCATCAACTCCAGCAGTGAGAAGCTCCTTCTTCATATCAGACAGTTGCTGTTATAGAATTCATCATACAATGTAACTTTAAAATGCTTGATACTTAAACTGCTAAAACCTGCAAATGAAGGGCTACGTTTTCATTCTTTGATAGTTTCGTACATGCATGTAGTGAGTGCTAGTCTTTTTTCAGTCCCTATTACTCTTTCCCTTCTCCTGCGGAGAAGACTTCTAAGTCTTTTATGTATATGTGACCCACTGTGCTTCTCTGATTTTAACACTACCTTTTAAAGGTTTATTCTTTCTTTAGTTCTCTATGTCTCTCCCTTTCTCCTTTTCCTATTCATTCCCTCCTTCTCTCTCTCCTCCCTTCATCCCTCTCACAGACGAGGTCTTAATCTATAATCTGGCCCAGCCAATAATCTACTATATAGCAGACTTTCAGAGATCCTCCTACCTCACCCTCTCTAGTGTTGGCATTATAGACATGAGCTAATGCCTGACTTAAATGTTTGTTGTTCTTGGAAATTTACCTTCTCCCAACAAAATTTACTTCATTCAGCTTTGTTTTGCAAATGAATATTGCAATTTTTTTAAAGAAAAAGTGAAATCACTTAATCCCTTATAAATATCTCAGAGTCTCCACTAAGAAAGGTTGACATTTCAAGCACCACACTGACGTTTACCTCTGTGTGTTGAGGAACAAAAGAGAAAATTTGATAACTCTGAAATGTACTTTATGTAAAGTTTAAAAACAGTGGGAACCTAAATATCCTTGACCATATGCCTTTTTCTTCACACACTGATGCAATGTATCAACACCAACAGCATCTTCAGACCCATTTATACTTGAAAAGAAAGCAAAGCACATTTGTAGTAACAATTTAGTAATATTTGTTTCTTTAAAAATCACAGGAATATTATGAGAGTATATTTTTGTTTTAATCCCAGGTATGTGATATGGGGATGCTTCAAATTGTCCACAGAAGCTGACTGTGATTTGCCTAGTGCTCCTGCAGAGGTGTGGTTTTGCCAGCTCCAGATAGTTTCAGTGATCTTGTGACATTTGGAATTCTGTGGACTTTCCAGAGGGTATAAAAATAAACGCTAGGAACCCTAGGAGTTGGTTGGTGGTTGTTAGTCTTTCAGGTGGATTGTTGGTGATTCTTGGTTATTGTTGGTTATAGCTTGTTAAGTAGTCATGCATAAAAAAGCAACAAGAAGAAAAAAACATTAGATATCCTGATGGCAAAGGTCAAACATGCCCCAAATAAACTTGATGACCCTAATCAATAGGAAGTTGTCTAACTATAACATTTCCCCCCTTTCCAACCCCTGACTTTATTCAAGGATCTCTTTCCTTTTCTCTCTTTCCTTTTTTCTCTAGAGGGTTGAAAGGGTGGATGAAAAGGGGTAGAGAAGAGTGGAAGAAAGAAGAATCCACAAAGTAGCAAAAAACTAGTTACACACATTGTTCTTTAAAGTTTTGTCTTTGCTTCAGTATTCTCTCATGAGACTAAGAAGTACTTAAATGCAGTACATCATTGATTATTTGATTATTTGAATGACATCCAGTTTTCGACTTGTGTACAAGGTCTTCTGGAGAAATCTATTTTTGTTTGACAAGTTCTTCTTTTTCTTCTTCTTTTCTACTTTTTTTTTTTTTTGGTAATTTCACTCAAGGAAGTATGTACTTGTTTCAAGCAGCTCTTGTCTGCATCAGCAACTCTTGAACTTTAATATGCACACAAATCACTAGTGAAATCTTTGCTAAAAGGCAGATCTGGAAGCTGGGCAAGTAGGTTAGTGCTGCTGAGTTTGCCTAACAGGTACAAGTGTCTGGTTTAATCCCCAGGCCAGGAAGCAATTCCAGTGCATACAATGTAAGGACTAAGGCTATCTTCTAATAGACCTCAGTCAGTACTGGGATTTTGGTTCTCACAAAAGTCTACAATGGACTTATACCAAATCATATTTCCTAACTCTCAGTATTTGACTCTGAAAAACAGTGAAGCTAGAAGATAGGCAGAGGTTTATATCTCTTTATTTCTATATTTGTATCTGTAGCTATAGGCTGTATGCAAGTCCATGAAATGTCAAAAGTAATGTCATCTGACTGTTCTGATTGAGGTCAAGACATTATTTGTGCTGCCCCAGAAAACAGAATTTACATCTAAATCACTATGTAAACCAGATAGACTCTTTAACTTCTTCACACAATTCTGTTTGCTTTCCTTAGCCAACCTCTGCTACCATGCTACAATCTTAAAGATACGATAACCAAGACTAAATAATGAATGTGTCATTGCCTGATCTGATGCCGGATGATAAGGCCTACAAAAGCTAGAGTTTTAGTTATTTGACCAATCTTTTCTGCTGGATACACACCCTCAGAAGTTAACAATAGTAAGAAGCATGCAGTGCTCAAACAAGGACAGCATGTCTAAAGGCTGAAGCAGCTGAGAGACTGAGGTTGGACCCTTAAACAGCTTTCATGATCACAGTTAATCAAGTGGATTTCTATAACCATTCATCTACCATCTCAGAAACCTTGTTTCCCTGTTTTGCTACACAAGGAAAAAAAGTATCATCCAAATACATCATGGTAGTATACAACAGTAATGTATAGACAATTGGAATGTCTAAAGCAAATGCATCATGAGCTCAAGGTTAGCCTAGTCTACAGAATGAGACTGTGAAGTTTGACTTGGTATATGTGTTCGTGGGTGATTGCCTGTGTGTGTTTGTTCTCTTCAGTGTGTATAAGGGGAACTGTATCTATACTCAAACATATGAAGGCCAGAGCAGGATCTTACATGTCTTCTTCTATCACTCGCCATTACCTTGAAACAGGATCTCTAACTGAGTCAGAAGCTTCTAGCTTCTTTTAGGTTAGCCCCATATTTAACATGAGTGCTGGAGATTCAAATTCAGGTCCTCATATTTGCAGAGCTGGCACTCTTGCCTAGGGAGGAATCTCCCTAGCCCAAGACTCTACGTTTAAAACATTTTGCTTCCTATATTGATAGAAATATAAAAGAAAATCATGTGTTAAGAAATAAGGTCTGACTCTATTCTCTCAGCTAGGAGAGATAATCAAAATCATTTTGCCTCCTGGAGCTTTGCTAAGTTTCCAGTTCTGACTCTTCAAGCATTGCAGGTATCCCTTTACCTGAAATACCTGCAGACCAGAAGCTTCTCACAGCTAGGGAGACACACAGTACCAAATATCCTTGCAATCATACCCACTTATCTGGGTGGATCCTTGGCTACTGTATCTCAAGGCTACAAGGCATCCTATGCCAGTTACCTCACTTAGCAGAGGGAAAACAAGGACCTTGGCACCAAGATAACTCCTCCAAGGTCATATGGCTCTTCACATGCAGAATAGAGGTACAAGCCTGATTCACAGTATAATGTTCTGCACAGCTATTCATGAACTCAGGAAAGCAGGTTGGAGAAGTCACATCAGGATCCACAGCTACCTGTGTACTAGTCACATGGAGCTCCTCATAGATCAGAAGTTCACACACACACACACACACACATACACACACACACATACACACACACACACACACACACACACACACACGGGGAGGGAAGAGTACCACAGAAAGCACCACATACTCTATCCTTTCTCAGCTTCCCTATACTACCAGTAAGTAACAAGAGCTTTCCAAATGCCTAGGAAAAGAAAATAGGTCGTCCTTTTGCATTTCTCTTAGCTCAAGACATTCGTGTATGTATTCATAGTCTTGAGCAATACGGTCTTCAGTGTCTGTCCCAAATTTATTTTAAAATTTATCTATAATCCTCAGAAAATGCTCATAGCATTCTTGAGACCCTGTTCCTTAAGGCCATTATCAAGTGAGTATATGGCATCCCAAAAGTCCAGAAAACTAATGTCACTTGTGTGGCTCACAGTCAATGGTGGATGGGGAGGTAGGGCCTTGGTACCTTGGTTTCTTTACCCGTTGGTTGGAACAAGGATGATGTAGAGTCTACTATGTTTTAGGTCACAGGAGATCCAAAGCTTCTAGCACCTCTGCAGGAATAGGGGCCAAAGAAAGTTATGCCTCCAATGGATCAGGGAGCAAGGAAGCACAGTAACAATTACTTTATGACCTTTCCCTGTCTCACTTCCCAACCAGTGTTTCTTGGAATCTCCTCCCAAATAAACTCATTGCACCAAAAGCTCATTTTAAGACATGTGCCTGAGGAATTCAAACCAGAGTTTGGGATATTAACTTGGTAGTAAATAAAACTCACAAAGGGCCTTAAGGATTCTCCAGGACATGACAACTGACTTTGTATCTGGCTCAACTCTTAGTTTGGGTTTCCTCCAAAGCAAGTCCTGACAAAAGGAATTGGGTAATTGTGCTTTGTTTGCAGAGTACCCCAGGGAGCAGAAGTGAGACATTGAAGTAATGAGACAGGAAAATACAAGCAAATACAGCATATCTTCATGAGTTGCCAAACACTAGGGACAATCCCATAAGGGATCACCGAATTTCCATATGGAACAGACAGACAATAAACTTGGTGTTCATTCTCTAACACTGGTCTAGGGATTTGGCTATTTTGTCTTCCAGCAGGTCGAAGGGGTCACTGAACACTCTCAGGGAAAGATCTCAAGGTTTGGAGGAGGTGCCTACAAAGGATCTTGGGGATCAACAACATTTCACTAAATACAAGTGTTGCCCTGTGTGACACATACTGCTCTTGCTCTCCCTAACCTACATCCCCAGGCACAGTTCTGAGCTTGCCTTGGTTTCCTTTAAAGGTTGCCCCTGCAAACTTCATCCACTTCCACAAAATAGCTTCCAGATAAACTGACAAGAAAGCAGAGTAAGAAATGCAACCAGTATGAGAAAAATTACCCCAAGTCCTGTCTATCCCAGACCTGCAACAAGCCTAACTAAGTACTCAGTGAGCATGTCACTCCCATGCCTACCCTGTCTTCAACACCCTTGTCTGGCCACCACATCTCACCCCAGAGGCCAAGCTGCTGTCAGGCTCGTGGGACCGCACAGGCCCTTTCTTTGATGCCTCCCTGTTCAGTGTCACTGAGACCGACTGATCGGGGGCTCATGAGGTCAAGACACTATCAGGAGTAAGGTTTCTTAAGTGCCATGTGTGAGACACCATCTGACACTGTTTATATATCGATTTAGCCCCTATTGACCATGGGACAGAAGTTAAAAGCATGGCTTTTGGAACTCAAATGTGTTAACTTCTGAAGTGATGTTTGAATAAAGGTTAAGCAGAGCCCAAAGGTTTGATCTACTGATTAAAAGGGGGAGGGGTTAAGAAAAAGAAAGAAAGAAAAGAAGAAGGAAAATTGTGTACTATATATTTTTTTTCCTAGAAATGAAGTTAGATTATTTTTACTAAAATCAAGAAAACAGCCTGCAATTAATGCCAGCTTTGGAGTTGACGTAGGATGCCTATAGAGTGTGTGACTTCTACAACCACCAGGAAAGTTTCGTTTAAAAAGTCAATTGTCAAGTCCCAAAGTCATTCAGTGAAAGACATAATCTCCAAATTTAACAGACCAGGGTCAGGAAGAAAAAGCACTCACTGAGTTTAGACCCATAATGACTACAGTGTTGTCAAATGTAAATCAAATAAAGCAGAATCCCTTGCTTAAAGTCAGTCATTAATGGCAAAGTGGTTGCACAATAAAAGGACACAAACAACCCCCAAACTGGGATTGTTGAAATTAGAGGTGCATCCCCTGAAATGGCTCTGGGGTATAAAACATGAAGAAGCTGGAAAATAAATTCCTCTCAATCTTCTTAAAGTGTGACATGTCTAGAATCTGCATGTTACACTAGGATAAACAGATGTTTAGCTGACGTGTTTCTTATCTACCATGAGTTACTATATAGGAAGGCAATTAAGATAATTAGATATAAGAGGAATCAGCTCTTCTGACTAGGCCCAGAGACTGAGCAGGACAGATATTCAACAAGTAGAAATTGCATTTGGCAGGTATAAGTTCTTGCAGAAAAGCAGACAAGACAGAGATTTGAGGCCTCTTGTGTACCACCATTCAGAGAGAGTGGGCTGGGGTGTATCTAGGTGATAGGCCAGGACTAGCATGAGAAAAAAAAGCAGAAAAGAGCATTATCAGCTTTACTCTTTAAGGGGTAGCCAAAAATGGTGCAGGTTTGCTAGATGGAGATGCCAATGGCAAATGAATGTTTTGAAGAGACAAATGAATTCAAACTAGACATCCAAACTCTCCAAAGTCCACTGTTTTATTACAGACAGTGCCCCCATGATAGAGCACTGAATCAAATTTATTAGACATATCTATAAGGTCTACCTTATCTGTATGAGTTATATCTGCCTAGCCTGATATAAACAAAAAGCTGCAAATAACTAAGAAAAAGAATCAAGATAAAACCAGATCAAAATTCTCCCTTGCAAACACCACTTTCTCCATTGTTCCACAAAAGCCAACAGTTTCTCATTAAGAAAAGCACTGCTTCCTGATTCCATGCCCATGTATGGCTTCATTCATCTGTCCTTGGTTGTCAGCTCCTAGTAAATGGACAAGCAAAGAGCAAGCCATTCTGTCAATAAGAAGATTGAGTCGTCTCTCCTTGTTTACTTCTAAGAATAGGGTAGTTTTGTAAACAAGACTGGCCGGGAAACACATGCCCAGATCCAATCAACACCTCTCTTTGAAAATTCAAAGTGTCTCTTGTCAACAGTCCAATCTCCAGAGTATCAGGTTCGCACTCACCTTTTTAAACATAAGCAATTAGTCAGGAAGACAATCCATCAGGACTTTATGCCACTGCATCCTAGGAAGCAACAATACTGGTAGTTTCTGACTTTGCTCTTAAAGACTCCTGAAAATAAGTCTACCACATCTTCAAAATGCCTATAGTAATGATGGTTCTATGAAAAATTGGTTAAATAATTCAATAAACAGCTTTTTAAGGTGATAGAAGCTAAATCTAGTACCTTGTATATTCTATGCAAATACAATATTCAAAGCCTTCTTTCCAAATTTTTATTTTAACACAAAGCCTTACTATATCATCCAGGCTAGCCTTGAACTTATGATTCTTAAGGTTGAGGCATAAGCTTTCCTTTTCTCATGCTTCCTGTGAATTATAAGACACTTTCCTGACATCTTGCCTATAGACAAAAAACTATGCTCATCCTAAATTCAGTAGCATCTACCTATATAGTACACTTGCATCCCCAAAGCACCAAGAGTTTCATGGAGCAACAGCTCTATCCAGTACTCACATCATCAGCACGATTAAGGCATACATGCAATCTTGATAGACAGAACAGGAAAACTGAGATATTCAGAGGTTAAGTCAATTTTTAGGTTGCTTTTTCCAGCTGAAGAGGTTATATGCTCACTTACTGGACTGCCCTCTCCTATTAAAAGTCTAAAACACAAAAATACTCTGACATTTCTTGAAAATGAAGAATAATGGTAACCTTAAAGTAGAAAGAAATATTCACTCTTACAATTTCATCACAATCCACATTGTTTTATGCTCTTTATAACGAATCTAGGAAGCAGGAACCCAGCTACCCTCCAGTTAGGTAAGAGACTGGCTCCTCCATGGGAGGTGGAAGGAGAACAATGACCCACACCTCATATTGTAAGGTCTGACCCATATCTCATACTGTTAGCTCGACTGACCCAGGTCAGCGGAGGCTGTAGGCACAGATGGGGAACTTAATACTGAAGTTTAACTATATTGACAAAGCATCGAACTGCCTTCTAAGCATCTGCATTTTTTTTTCATTATGTTTCAGCTACTATCGCTGTGATAAAACATCATGACCAAAGAAATATAGGGAAGACAGGGTTTGTTTGGCTTACACATCCGTGTCACTGTTCATCATCAAAGCAAGTCAGGACAGGAACTCAAACAGGTCAAGAATCTAGAGGCAGGAGCTGATACAGAAGCCATGGAGGGGTGCTGCTTACTGGGTTGCTCCTTGTGACTTGCTAAGACTCCCTTCTTACAGAATGCAGGACCACCAGCCCATGGATGGTACCACCCATAATGAACCCTCCCTATCAATCACTAATTAACAAAATGTCCTATAGGCTTGCCTACTGCCTGATTTTATGGAGGCGTTTTCTCAGTTGAGGCTTCCCCCTCTCAGATGACTTAGTTTGTGTTGAGTTGACATAAAACTAGCCAGTACACTCAGACAAAAGCTGTTGGGACCTTATCAGAAAAGCTACTCCCTGAAATGAACAGTACAGGATACCATGGAGACTCTTGGCTTCATAAAATGCAGCAAATAAGCCCTTAATAAGATATTTTATACCACTCATGTAAGGCTCAGGAAACATTGCAGAAAAGAGGAAGAAAGTATGAAAGAGTTGGAAGACAGGGTAAAAGGCTGCAACTGGTCATGTACTAGATTCAAATCAACTATTGTCATTATTAACTCATGACAACTGTAGTTACCTGCACTGAGCTCACACAAATAAGTTTAAGAACTATTCTCTTGGAGTTGATTGGGTTCATGGGACCCTACCCTTTAACTCTGAATTATTGGTTATTTATTGACTCTTAGCAAGGGAGAACCCCAGTCTTTAGTTGTGTGCCCACTGCTGAACCCACCAAACTCCAACACAAAACTGGAGAGCTCCAACCCTATGGAAGCCACACAGCTCTGGACAGACTCATGGGTCATAAAACAAAGTGAGTAAGTGTGGAAAGGACAGAAGGATTTGTGGGGAGGATTGGTGCTTAACTGGAGTGGTAGGTATGCCAGAGTGAAAATGATCAGTGTGTACTGTGTACCTGTGGGATAGTTCTTAAAGAGAAGTATAATTATTAAAAATGTGCCCACCTACTTCCATTTCTATATAAGACAGCAACATTTTGTAGGACAAGGCTGAGAGGGACAGAGAGAGATACATCTTTTAACACAATAGTGTTACCTCCAGCTTGTCTACAAAAGGATCTGCAAACACACAGGAGCAATTAAACTCAGGCACCATTTCAGATACTGTATCATTTCTCATCACCACCTACAGCAAACTAGCAAGACCAGGACCTCCAGTTTCCATATGAAGAACTTGAAGATCAGTGGGTTAAATAAGGATAGTTTCACAAAGGAGGTGATCTACTGTTCCCAAAAGTTCTTAGAAAAACAATTTGCCTTGGATTTCAAGGAGGGCAAAAAGAAGGGTCCCATATAAGCCAACATGAGTGCATATCTTAGGTAAAACCATCACAAATTGCTAATGCTGAACTACTTCCAACCCATAAGATGGATATGGCATAGTGGATCCAGACCATCACGGCAAGAGTTTTTTCACATGTGTTTGGGGGAAATACCTCAAAGGCTGTGTACCAAGGGTAAGGTCAAGAACTGCCTTTGAAAAGACAACAGAGGGCTTTGATGAAAGAGGCCAGCAGATCCAGAACTGTAATTTAAAATCTCACCAGTTCATAATGAGCTTAGTGAGAAAGGGTGTGTTCCCACCACTGAAGAAGAAACTTTTTTTTCCCAAGCCCTTCTAGGACTTTGCACTCCCCATTCATCCTTTCTGATCAAATTCATCCTTTAGGTAAACACAGGAGGGATTAGAGACCTTTAATTGGCTTTGGGGGAAGGAATGGTAATCTGAGATGCCTGGGCAGGAACTACCTTGTGTCTTGTGGGAGAGAAGGTGGGAGAGAAAAGGGAATGTTTGCAGTCTGACAGCTTGTTCCCAGCCAAAGAGGAAAGCATTCAAGAAGAGGCAAGATTGTTCAGTCATTCACCAAATTTGACTGTGACCTGTTCACATGTCATTTGGATTTTGTCTTCCATACAAGCTTTCTGTGTGTGAAATGGGCAACCTAAAGTTGGCCAGTAGCTTTCCTACTTTAGCATGTGTCAGTCCTGCCTTGGGTTGATGGGGTTCTTATGACTTGGTTTCTAGTCTCAACCTCAGAGAATCTTATGGAGTAGGTCTGTGATAGCTCTGAGAATTTCTGTTCCTAACAAGTTCCCAGGTAACACTGGTCAAGTCTATTGATCAATGCTATTGGCCAAGAAACAAACTATGAAAACCAGTAGGCTCTCTTCCAGCTGTGCGAAGCTGCATTGCATTTTTTTTATTGTGCAGTGCAATTACTTGGGCCATATCTGCATATACAGAAATCACTTCTGACACAAGGACACAAATTGAACAGGAGTGTGACAATAGTATGCTAATTCTGGCTCTGATATAAATCAAACTACACTGTAATTGATTCTGTGAGAGTAGTATTAATAACCTCTAACAGTTACTGACCAGCTGGTATATGTTAAGAATATCCCAAGTACCTAAACTGTATTATTGTGAGGTATATGTGTTGATGTAAAGTCTAATGCGGCTTTTTTACAAATGTAGATTCTGAACTTCATTAGATTAAACCCATGGTCGCTTGACCAGAAACTGACCATTTGGCAATAAGCACATGACTCTTACTTATTCACTGTGCATTTTCTTCCCTAAATCCTAGAACCAGTAGATCAGGAAGAAAGGTCCACCTCTGTGTTTCATGATGAAAGAGTAAATATGCATGGATGGGGAATCTCACTGTTCTTTCTTTTCTCTGGTTTTTTCTATCTTCTTGAGTAGCTCAATGTTTTCCCTTAGATCAAGTCTCACCTTTCCATACCTGCTAAATGTGAGGAAATGCTTAAAGTGTTAAGTGCAGAAGGATAGGGAAGTGGATGATACCCTGATACCGGAGATAGTATCACATTTGCTTATCTCTCCTTGTTGAAACAAACAACCAATTTCTCATGGGAATATCACCCAGTGCTTGGGGACTCTGGCGTAGGAAATGTCATTGATGGTTTAGGTCTCAAAGAGTTGTTTGCAAGGGATGGAACACCTTGTCTGGGAAAGGCCTCTTGATTTTATGACACAGCACTCTTGTATTGTCTGCCTAGTCTCTTTGATGTTGTTGGTGGAAGAAAAACAGGAGAATGGAGCCCCAGAGACACCGGGCTCTTATCTGAACAGAGGGTTATTTTCACCATCACCACACAGCTTTGATGAGCTACTTACTAGTCTCATAACTTGGTCCTTCATCCAAAAACTTCCAGCTTTATAGTCTGATCCAAGACCTAGCTAACAAGTGATTTTCTCAATACTGTGTCCCCAGAGTAGGTATTCCTGGTACTTCCTCATCTTGGAAAACTGCTTAAACTTTCCCCAAAAGAAATGGATATTTAATATTCAAATTTCATGAACCATGTGAGTGACTAGTCACTAGGTCTAGAACAGTTATCCTTTATTCTACCTTTACCATAATTTATATCTTCACCTTGCTGGATTAGAGGGCATATATGAGTGGCTACATACGTACCTCTCTAGGTGGTGTACACATACCCTCCTTTCCTTAGTCAATAGCCCTGCATTTTGACCATTCTTGAACCTGTTCAGATAATTCCACATCAAATATCACTCACCCTCTATGTTCGGCTTCTGACACTACAACAAAATCCCTAAGAGCTTATATGAGAAAATATTTACTTGAGATCACCATTTCAGAGTATGAAGTTCACTGCATGAGTTGGAGACAGCATGCCATGATGAGAACACAATGCAAAGCAAAACTATCTGTGTTCAAGAAGCCCAAGAGAGCAATGTGGGGACTGGGATTCCCAAATTCTCAATGAAGGCTTCTCACCTCTTGAAGGTTGGACAACCTCCCTATAGTGTCACCCTGCAGGCTAATCCTCAACATGGGCCTTTGTGGAATGTTCAAATTATCTCACCAATTTATATAGATATATTTGTAAGTATTTATTCTGGAAATATATCTGTGCTTAGGTAAAACAAAGAAGCATAGTTCATATCAAATACTGGAAACAACTGATGTAAGGAGTGATCAATAAGGAACTGCTTAAAGAGCTCAGGGGACTGCAACAGAAAAGCATATAGGCATTAAAGATGAGGCAATCTACTTGTGTAAATAGACAAATATAGAATGCTAGTATTCAGATCGAAAAATAGGGTACCGATGAAAACATAAAGCCTTCATAACACCTCTGTATGGAGTCATAAGAACATAGGAATCCTGCTAGTCATTTCAGACCAGCATCGTGTGACACAAACTAAGTACAGGTTGGGCACCCCTAGCCCAAAAATTCAAATCTGAAATCCAAAATTCTTAGAATATCAGTAGTATGCTTTTAAAAAAATTATATTATCCAACCTTTTATATCTCAATATTTTTACATTAGAGAACTCAACCCATGAGGTTGAGGCAAATATTCCAAATATCTGACACACTTGAAATCAAAAGTGGTACTTCTGAGCCCATTTTAGGAAAGGTACACACCACCTGCCCAGGTGGCATTTGCTTGGCCTTCCTGAGAGGTCTTGAGATGGAACATGAACACTCCTGCATGTATCCTAAAATAGACTCAAAGGGGAAATGCAATTACACAGAACAAATCTTACATTTACCTTTGTCTTCTTCCTGCCACAAACAGGACTCTTTACAGTTCTCAATCTGCAGTTTGTAAACTACTACTACACCTAGAAGATTCCAACAGGGAGCACGTTAACCAGCTGCCAGGTCTGTCCAGTGTCCACATTTGAAACCTCAGTAGAGTGCAGGAAACACATGAAAGACTTTGGGGTGCCTTGTCCTATGCCTTCCATCACCTTCTGCTCTCCGAGGTTTCACAATGGAATGTGGGGTCAGCAAAATCCTACTTAGATTCACAGGAACATTGTGATTGTTATCATTTCTGGGCTTCGTGTCATAGGACCAACTTTTTAAGTAGCCTGTGTTCAAGTAAACCTGTTTGAAGCCCAAACAGTGAATTCCATCTAACTGGAATCATTCTGTTGCAAACTCCACTATCAAACAACTAGAGAGAG
>NW_021604587.1:11233586-11272685 GCF_004785775.1 Grammomys surdaster
GGGAGAGAGAGAGAGAGAGTGTTGAGGAAGTCTAGCAGTCCTTCTTATACATCAGGTTGGCTCTCACCTGGTGGGCTGGTGGGCAGAGCCTAGCAGAATTGCCAATAACATGAAACACAAAGCTCCAGGAATTCTTCCAGATCGAAAACCAGACTGAAAGCATGTTGGCTGAGTATAGCATATGCGGCATCCCAGATTTCCTTCTCCAAAGAAGCATTAGGATCAACTGGAGAAACAAACAAAAGCTAAAAACTCCAGATTAGGGTATTGGTGCCATAGTTATGAAAAGTATATCTTCATTTTTAGAAAAAATACAATAGAACATTTAAAGATAAAAGAATCATCAGCTCTATAATTTGACATAAATAAGAGTTCGGGGGGAAAATTCACTTACGAATGTGTTTATGAACTAAACATAGATGAAATAGAGAGGAAAGGAAAACGGAAAGAATTGGTTAAAAACAATAGAAGAAAACTATTGTACAGAATTGTACAATTCTTCTGAATTTTCTTTGAGTTTGAAGTTAGGAGAAAATGGGAGAAAGGGATATTTTAGCATAATGTAATAATTCTCAGTCATCTGAGGATTCTCGGTCATATCGTCTTGGAACCTATCACAATTTTCTTTAAAACACATGCCAGTTAAAGTAACCAAGCACCAGTCCTCAGATTTCCAATGCACAAGATTTGAAGATTTGAAGATTTCCTTCTTCAAAGGGGCTTTGCCTTTTGTCCTCCTCTGCAGATGAGACTCCAAATAAGAGGATGGGACCTGTTGTCTCCAAAGGAGCTCCTCACAAGTGTTCTGAAGAGAGATCGTTCATTCTGCAGGCATGAGCAATACTTAACATTTTCCCTCAAAGCATTGACTGAGCCTGTTTAATTTGGCTCTCCTTTCATTTTATGCTGCTATGCTTGGATAGCTGTGTGGATCTATTTACAGCATTCCCTGTTGTCTGAGAATGTAGCTTTGACATAGTATCAGAAGCCATTTCCAACATGGACACTAGTAACTTCTTTAAGATCTGTAGATCTACTTCCAGAGTCACCCTTCCCCCAATCCCCACCACTTTTCTTGGAGGTCATCTGTGCCATGGGATTTAGCCCAGTGCTCTTCATCCCAAGCTGCTCACCCAGACTGCCATGACTGGCTTTCCTTTCAGCAGTTAGCGTGGTAAAATGCTTGACACGACCCTACTCAGGCTTGTTTGTGTGCCAAGATCAACACGTGATCCGTACTGCTGAGCTTTATAGAGCTGACCCCCAAAATATCTGTTTACCCAGATGTTGACATTCTCATGACTAATGGGCAAAGCTCCTGAGACACACTGTTGGTGGCTGAGCAGAATTCAGAATTCCACTCAGAATTACAGAGTTAGCAAGGACATAAAGACAGTCAGTCCTAACCATCATTTTTTTTTTTCAGATAAGGAAAATGGAGCTGCAAGGGTGAACGTGACTTAACTAACAAATCTACGATTAGTGTCCAGGTATCCTGTCTGCTGCATTGGTGTCTGTGAACTTTAACCAAAGGGATGAATGCTCATGTGTGGAATGGCCTCAGTAGCTCGAGTTATTGGGTGTGTATCAAGGAAGACAGCCTCCCCACTACATACTTTGGGATTAGGGAGGACAATGTTTCCAAATCCTTTTTTTCAGAGTCTGTACATGAAGAAACCTCAAACCCAGGATTCCAGCCAAAAACAATGAATCTCAAGTTCCTATGAGATCCTGCATAGATGTTTAGCCAGGCAGTGCGCTGACTAGGCTAGCTGACTCCAGTGGCAGATGGAAGCCTCACAGAACTCTGGAGCTGACACTTCAAAGGGATGGGCTGTGAGCTTGTGAGGCTGAGTCACCCTCATAGGCCATTTGCTCCTATCAACAGGATGAGGAACCAGGGAAGCATAGAGGGCAGTTCTGGAGGGCAGTGCAGAACACTGTTCCTCCCAACCTAACCACGTGTTCCTTGCTGCTTAAAGAAAGGCTTCCTGAGAGAGTTATGGCAAATCTTCAAGAAACGTATTTGAGAAGCAGAACACTCCTCTAAAACCTAACACAAAAAAGTCTAACAAACAAACAAACAGACAAAAAAAACCCCACATAGCTCATTCATTCATGCACTCAATAATATATCCATTCACATGTCAAATGATGTTAATGTATACTTTTTTTGGCACACCAGGTTACAGTGAGGTCTTACTAGGATTTCACAATTTCAATCTCCACAATAAATAAAGAGCTATCATGAACAACACAAAAAGATAATCCTATTGAATTATAACCAAAATAGATTACTGTCTTTCATAGAACAAACCTTACTGAAAAAAAAATGCAAAGGTTGGCTAAGCACATGAGAGGGTACATTTGATATATCAAATTAAGAGACACTATTCTGAAACATCATATCCACTAATGCTTAAAATGCTGAGAATATTAGTGTCTTCAGATTGTGTGAACGATGGTACTTACAAACAGTGTAGGTACTAAGGGCAACATTAAGAAAGCTATCTAAAATTGTAATGTGTACACCACTTGATACTGTATTTTCCCCTCAATTACTTCCCCCATCTAGTGACAGGAGTAAAAGTGGTCTGGGTACCATTCTGTTCCTGACCCTCAGCCCACATGACAGATCAAAGTACATATGTCTGGGCCTAGCTGAAACAAATGTGAAATCCCTGCCATAATAGTCAATTCAGAAATAGTGGAAGTTGCCTTCTGTCTTCAATTGGTCTTGGAGTTTTCAGGATGGAGCCCAAAGATCCTGCAGCCATTTGCCAGTACAAAGGAAGGCCTGGAGAATGGAACAATGGAGGCCAGTGGAGGGAATGGGTTCCTGTGATGCTCAACACCTTGGGCTATGATCCATACTCTCAACTATGAAGTTTGTCTTTTGTATTAGCTACTATAGTTTAATGTTTCTGTTGATTACAACTGAAAAACCCAAACAGAAATGTTTATACCTACAGAGGGACTACTGTGTACTCCATTTGTCATAGCAACACTCACTGAAACAAGTATCAACTCTCTAGGAGTTTATGTGGAGAAGAAATGTCTAAATGTCTAAATGATTTCAGCTTATCACACTATATAACAGAACGTAGGTAAGTCATCTTAGTGAATAATGTATACTATGAACTTATTTCTACAAAAAGGCCTATGTAAGTATATATTGCAATTCATTTACCACTGAATAAACATCGTTCATATGCATCTACATTTTAATGTGTAGATACACATATTGTACACATATACATGTGTATATATACATGCATATACATGTGTGTGTATATATACATGTATATACACACACACATATATAGATAGATAGATAGATGTAGATATAGATATATAAACATAATTTTAAGTATGTATCAAGAAAAATCTTGAAAAATACAGATACCAAAAAGTGGTTACTCTAAGCATAAGAGATAGATGATACCAGATGCCAGCACTGAAATTGCTTTCTTTTTAAATGCTAGTTTATAACAATGGAATTGCACCACAATTCAGAAGGTAATTAAGACAACTTGGTAGGTTTTTCTCCCAGTCATCTAAGTAAGCGATTAAAGCCTTGAATTCATTCAGCATTTCCAAGTACTGGAGAGTAAAGATTAATGTGAGCTAGCTATTCTCCCTTTATTATTTCCTTTATTGGATCCTCTTTGTCCCCATCTCTGCTTTTTCTGTGCCTCGGGAACTTGACTGCTGCAGCTCATAATACTGAACTTGTTTGCTGTCTAGAGTTTTGGTTGCCGCTTATCGATCAGAAGCACTGTCAGAGAGCTCAGAGGATGGGAAGAGGGACTTGCTGGCATGACTGTTTCATATGACTCCTCTACCCACCAGCTTCACCCACCACTGCTTCAGCCCCCACAGGTGGCCCCTCCTTGCACAGTTCCAAGCAGAAGACACTTTGGGGAATTCCGCACTGCCCTGGCGCCCTCCTGATTTTCTGCAGTTGTCTCTAGGTCTCTTCCCACACTCTTGGCTTCCCCCATCCCTTCTTTGAGAGGCTGGCCTTCATTAATCTCTATGCCATCTAGCCCTTGAGTCTTCAACTTCCTGCACAAACTATATCTTCTACAGAAAATAAAAAATGATTTCAGAGTTTGCTTATTGAGATTTCGTGATCAACTGGATGAAACATGGGAAGTTGAAAGAAAGACAAAAAGCTTCCCTATCTCTGACTTAGAACCGCATAGCAGAGTTGGTAGCATCAGCAAAAGCCAGAATCTCACAGGGAGAGAGAAGCTGAGCTGGGGTAGGAGACAATAGTTGGTGGAGTTACTCAGGTGAGGGGACATTTGGGGCTCAATTTGTCCTGACACAGGAGCATGAGTACTGGAGTGCAGCATGAGGGAAGAACTGGAGTATTGATAGCTCTGGGAGGACTGAAAGCCATTAGGAACCCATCCAGCAAGTAAAGGTATATCTCACAGGTAGAAAACATGCCGAGAATGGGACCCTAGTTTTTTCCAGGAGTTCATAAAAAGATGGAGAAGAACTGAAGGAAAAGCAGGAAAAAGGATGGGGGGAGAGAGGAAGAGAGAGAAGGGAGAAGGAGGGAGGGAGGAAGGGAGGGAGGGAGGGAGAGAAGGAGGAAAGGAGGGATGGAGGGAGGGTGAGCAGGGAAGTGCTGTTGGGCAAAGCGTGCTGCTCATATGCCCATCTTTTCCCTGCCTCTGCATCTCCCTCACTCCTACTCTACTTCTTTCCTTAAGCCCAGTTGCTGGCATACCAAGTAAGGCTGCCTTTTCTTGCTATTGCTGATTTTCTAAGCTTTATACCCCATAAGTCTAAGCATTTTTATTTTCACAAAGTGACAGTGAACTGTTCCTCCTTAGAGGGCAAAACAGTTTTTCAAAAAGAAATTGTGCAGACCACATAAACAGGTCCATCATCCTGGACTTGTGGTTGAGTGACATGCTTATTTTATATCAAACATGAACATATTATGGAAGGAAAGCAAAGATGTTGGCCAGTTTTAACATAAACCTAAAGCTACCAAAGGATTCCTAGTCAGAGGCTGACACTGAACCTGACTTGGTAAAGGTGCTTGATGGGAAACTCAGAGCTAGAGAGTCAGTGATTTTCTCTGGACTGTTCTAAAAGAAGGATGAATATTTTGGAGCCAGTAAGTCAGATGATAACACCACAAATCATGTCTATGAGAACCTCCAGATACTATGCCAATGTCTAGTCTTTGAGTTTCTTGCTTAGCTGCCTTCCCTAACTTTGGAATACGGTGTATAAAATACCTTTCACATAATATAAACCCATCTACTATAAACCTTCTGTAGGTGTTTCTGTTACATATTGTTTTATGTATAACACAAGAAAATACATCCTGGTTCCAGGAAAACCATCCAGCAAGGAAAAGAATGCGCACCAACTTCCTGAAATAGTTGGCACCTGCCACAATCGTCAATAAATCTAAAGTGGACAGCCTGACATTTCCTCAAACAGGACCCCACACCTTAAAGAATTTGTGTCCTAACTTGAAAAATTCCAGCTCATACAATGAGAACTTTTCCTTGTCTAATGGGAATAATAATAATAATCAATATAATTGCCTCTCTAAGGAGAAATTTGGCCATTCCAATATGTAGGAATGTTAAGAACCTAACCAAAGGACACCATTGATGGCCATCAGTAACCCTCAAATTGGAAACATGTTTACTACATCTCACCTCTTGATTTTGAGAAACTTACCTGTCTCCAAAAAGTGCTCAGAGAAAGCTTTAGGCATTGTATGTGGAAGAGGGCTGAGGAACTGGTTGCATCCTTTCCTACTTTGTGAAAACACAGTTGTCAGTTCCGGCCTCAGAAACAATCCAACTTATAAACAATTTAATAGAAGTTTCCTGTCTCCTCCTTTCCCCTTTAACATGGAGCCCTTCCTCCATTGTTTCCAGAGAAGACCTTAGCTTCCCCACCAAGCCCCTACTCCCACAAAGCCTCCTCCTTCTCTCTATTCAAGTGCTGCCAAGTTCTTCTAAAGGAAGGAAAGAATATAACAGTCTCTGCCACTTTAACACTCTATCCAGCACCCCTAGAAGGGCTGAGGTCAGGGTCTCAACACTCTATGAGTACATTTATTCCAATCCAGCCATTTGGGGAATCCAGTAGGCCTGGGAAGGTAACCATCCATTGGAACAGTCTTTTATAAGAAAAATGCATCCATGGTTTCAAGGGACTTTGGGAATAGAACATTTTCGGAGAATAGGATGTTATCTACACGGAAGATTAGAGACTGATACATGGCTTCCATGCACCCACAAGATTTCATGGGTGTTTCCTAACAATGTCACCAAAAGTTAACCTAGCAGCCTTTGGGAAAGACTGTGAATGTAATTTACATGCCTAAATTATTATAAGGAAAGTACAGGCCAAGAGTGCATTCCTTAAATGTGTTTTTTTGTTCTTGTTGTTATTTCATAAAGTATCAAAAATAGTCTTGTTGAAGAAATTACAGTTTCCTTGAATTTCTATTTATTCCCATGGCTTGATGTTAAGTTCTATATGGGAAATATGAGGAACCAAGCTTAGGTTAGCAATATTAAATAGGCCTTGATACATGATGGAGAAGAGGAATTCAATGGTGTGCCAATACTATCCTTGGCTTTGACATCACCTGGGTAACATCAGGTATTCATTTTCTCATGAGTCAGGTTTGCCCAAGGACTTCTTCCAGTGTAACATTATGTGATTCCAATCATTTCTCCCCTGTGCTCACATGTGGTTCTCAAACATGATATTCTTTCTCCCTGGATATGTACTGAGAGACTCCCTGCTTTAGCTATAAACAGAGGTATACCTCCTATGGAACCCTCAATGGGCATCTTCTACAGCTCTTTCACATCACCTGCTAACCATCCTGTGACTTCCCAGAATAGTGGGGAGATTCACAGTATCACAAGTTAGTACTCAGTCCAATTGTCATCCATCTACTGGCTACCAAACAGTTGGAAAAGTTCTCCCTATACATTACAATCCAGTGAGTGTTAATGTTGACATGATCTTTTAGGAAATGGATAGGAAGACATCTTGGTTTTAAAAATGGAAAGGTTGGTGTCAGCAACCTCTGTCAGTTGATATAAGATATAAAAAGGTTAAGTTAATGCTTTTTGCACTGTCTTGTACAAACACACATGCACTTAGTGTCCTTCTACTGTGTGTCAAAGGTCTCTTTTCAACAGTCAAAGTATGTTGAGATTAGTACAAGTCTTATTTTGTAAGGGGGTTTTAATTTCAGGGAACTTTAGATAAAACCACCTGCTAAGTCAAAACACTTTTGCATGAGCTTTAGAATCAAATAAAAATAGATCAGCTAACTGGGGCCTGGGGGGAAGGGGGGTCAAAGCTGACTCAACATCTGCTTGTATAGATAGTTAAAACCATCATTGATATTTCCCAAGTGTTGGAGTAGACTACCTACTTGTTTACATAATGCAGACAGCTCTCTGCCACTGTGCAGAGCAGAAGAGGATTTATAACAAAGGGTGTATGGCCTACAAAGTTGAAATGTTGACTATCAGGCACTATGCAGGGAAAGTATCAACCCCAAAATCTAGACACACATTTTTCCATGGTCCTGCCACTTAACAGCTCAGTAGCACTAAGCAGGTCTCCTGACTTCTGCGAGTTCAATTTCCTCATTCTATAGTAGAGATACAGATAACTAACTTTGAGGTGTCTTCGATGATACATGGTGCCACACAGGTTGATCCCTTGTCATGTCTTCTGCCATCTCTTCCTCTGCATGGATCTCAGGGGCATCAGGCCAGCACACACTGGCAAAGCTCTGGTTTGTAACAAGGGCAACCACATCATATCTGGACTTCTAGGTCTATTTTAGTAAACATTATTTTTGGCCAGTTCTACTATTTTCCTTTCAGCTGAGGTAAAAGTGGATATTAACGAATTGGCATCAACCACATTTGCTGTTATCCTCCTGGGAAACTCTTAACTAAGATCAAGGTGTGTTTTTAGTTGTGAAATTGATAAATCAGGTAAGTCAATAAGCCTTCAAAGTTGAAGGGCCTTGGACATCCTTCTCCATGGAAATGGGAATTATTTATTTGACACGCAATTACTGTGATGTATAGTAACTCCCACAGCGAGAACCCAAATCACAAAGTTCTCTGAGACTTCCCTGAATTCTCTGGCTCTCTATCCCCCTTCATTCAAAAATTAGTTTACCACTAAATCAACTCAAGGGAGAAAATAATACTCTCAAACCAGATGAGAGAGGACTCCTATCTCAGAATGAAACCATGAGGTTTACAAAAATTAAAACAGAACTGGGGGAAGGAGGTGTTTTGTTTTGTTTTGTTTTGTTTTGTTTTATTTTGTTTTGTTTTGTTTTGTTTTGTTTGCCTATATAGAAGGGATATCTTCTTGCAGAGTGAAATTTGAAAGGCAGCAAGCCTATTCAGATGTCACCATGCCCCTGTACCTTTGTGATCTCATCCATATTGTTTTCTAGGATTTAGCCATTATATCAAGGTAATGGTGGAGTGATTTTTACCCCAAGGATTGATAAGGAATGACAGGAGGTGACTTGTCTAGCACATTATGACCTGTCAGAATGTCAGCACATAACACTTTTCAGTGATGGTTCAATGTTTTTTGGTTTTTCTTCACTACATATCTAGATTCCAAACTAAATAAGGGGTTGAGGCTGTCCCTCAGTTATACCTGCCAGCACATGTAAACTATCAGAAAATATTTGCAAGTGTATTAGACAGTAATATTTCTAGCTTCAGTTTTTAGATGACAATATTGCTTAATCATCCTGAAATGTCTTCTTTTTTGTGGGAAATACTTAACTCAAAAAACTAGAGTAGTTGTCTAGCTGGTTGGCTCAGCTGTCAGCTTTGTTATACAACAGTCACTAGCTCTATCTAGGTCTGGGAAATAATAAAGGTCTTGAAAATATCTTTCTGAAAACATGTTAGTGAAATGAAACCTACTTTGTACACTTAAGTACACAGTTCACTGAATTCTCATAAAGTGAACTCGGTCCCATAATCAACACCCAGGATGTGCATCACAGGACTAATGGACTATCCCTTTTAGCCTCTCAGTCATTCTTCATTCTGGTTGCTACTCTCCAAGTGTAATCCCTCTTCTGGCTTCTAATGACACAAAATCAGTGGTGTTCAGGTCTGCAGTACATGTCACTGTATTCACAGACTGTGTGATCTTTCATGCCCAGCCTCTTTGTTCATTGTTCTTTTATAACATTTATCTACCCTGATTTATATCACTTAAGGTTAGATCATTCATCACCCATGTACTATAGCACCTCATTTCAAGAATAGGTTATAACTTATCTAATCTGTTGCTGAGAGACACTTAGGTAATTCCAGCTTAGAGATATTGGAACATTCTACATGTTTTTTCAATAATTATTTCATGTGTTTCTGTTAAAAGAACATCCCTAAGCAACCCTAGGAACGCTTGTGCTTGGCCTTAGGAGATACACTTAGCTTTTCTCCTGAAATTCTATCATTTTTATTCCTAACAGCAGTGTGTCTGATTCCAGTTGTCCTACATTGCTGTACTTTGAATGTGTCCCCCACCCCAATGCTCACATGTTTGGGGTTTGATTCCTCAGTTCAGAAGTGTTGAAATGTGTGGCTGTTAAGTGTTGTCAGGGTCGTGAGGCATCTACACTCTTGAATACATTAATGTTATTATAACAGAAGTGAGATATTATGATCAAAGTGAGATACTTCAAGTTTGTCTCCCTTCTGCCTACATGCACAGATTGTCATGAGCCAGAACAATAATCAAATTCGTGATCACTAAAAACTCATATACAAAACTGACTAATGAAAGCAAAACACAGACTAAGACAGACATCCTTGCCAACAATCAGTATCCACCATAGTACTTACTGTCATTATTCTAATAGATAATTGCATAAGTTTTCCACCATAAACATAGAAAATTCTGTTGTAATGATAAAAGAGAAGTGAAAATAAAGACAGCACATCACAAAGGCTCCACAAGAAACATATGGGTCATGACCATGTATTGCAGTAGTATCATCAAATGCACATAGAACTTAACTTATGTGCTGGTTGACTCAACTCTTCCCCTGTCCTGGTATATACATAATATTCTAAAATAAATTACTGTTTTCTCATGATCCCATATCTCTATCTCATAATTAAGTTTCTTCCCACTGCTGCCTGAGACTCCCAAGAGAACATTAATGAAATTTAGGATATTGACAAGGAACAAGTGGGAGAAACAGGTGAAGACTGGGCTTTGGACCCAGTAAGTATCAACATGTGCTTCCAAACAGGAAAGAGTTGGCAAGAGAGGCCTGGATATGTTCAATATGTGTCATCTACAAGGAATACGTCACCAGTAGATACATGGTAATTAATATCTTGCATTTGTCTGACTTTTTCCAATTTATAAAATTCTACAGAAATCTGTGGAACACCTCAAGAAGCAAGTTCTGTGAAATAAGAGTGCTGAAGGATGGTTGAATAGCTGGTCTCACACCAGACCATGTATTACAGCATCCAGATGGACTTCCCTCAGTAAATGGGGGCTATGATAACAGCAACAGGGGTCTCTCATATTCTTTACATATATATATATATATATATATATATATATATTAATATAAATGTGTCAGACCTCTCCTTCCAAGACATTTTCCATGCAACACAAATTCCCATTTCTCACATCAACTCAAGGCAATGGCAGTTTTCCTAAAGAACGATCTTAAGTACGTGGCCTGTTCTTCATAATTCCCAACAATAGCTGATAGTTATCCAACATGTGCTGCATGCCAGGCAATGTGTAAAGTGAATTACATGCACTGTTTATTTTAATTTAGTTTAATCTCTTGAAATCAGAGTCACAAAGCACATAACTCACAAGGCCTTGTGTAAGTCTAGATCTGTTCTCTCTAACATCCAATGTTCCTCTCGTTTTTGGCTATAGGGCCTTAAAGAGCTTTTCGCTTTCCCTTTACATACCATATCCATGCCTGCTGATAGTTAATGTCCCACAATTGCAACATTTTCTGTATGTGTTCATGCTTATTTGCTTCTTCCATATTTAATGGTCATAATTTCAACACATAACACCTCATGTATCTTCTGGCTGACCAGCTAGGCTCCTCAGAAGTTAGCCCGATCTTTCTTCCCAAGCTTATGTGGGTACCCTTGAATGGTCCAATTGAAAGATGGATATCAACAAGGGGTTAGGTCCCAGAAAGTGGGCCTTTGTCCTTCAGGAACCCTTCCTTATGTCAGCTGACCCTCTCATGGTCTTCATTTCTCCATCTCACTGTGAAAAAGCAGGCACCATAGAAAAAGAATGTCATGTCTTCTATTTTATGTGTGGATTCTGTTTTTCTACAAAATAACTTCTTTGGCATCGACCTCAGGGGAGGATATATTTAAAAGAATGTATGTTGTTTTAATTTGATGAATAAAATACTATCCACTTCTCTGCTCCAATGTCATTAAGCTTTCAGCACATAAATACTACACATATGTTTCCATTATACACATAATTTTTCATATGCTTAAATTATTTGTTTTCTTAATACCAAATTGTTCAGTAAAGTTTCTTTTTATTTTCAAGAATCTTCTTTGACTTCTGTTTCTTTTATTCATTTTACTTGTTTTAGTTTTAAAGACTATGCATCTGAAATATTATTTAAAAATAAGCAGCAGGTTTTTTCTTGTTATTGTAAAATAACTGAATATAAAGGCACAAAATTATAAATACTGAGAAATCACATGCCTAGGGATCAGGTCAAGAACCCAGACATGTACCCTTGCTCACAGGCCACTAGCCATGCATTCAGCTCACTTATAGGCAGCTAAGTTCCCTCTTGAGAGATCACAAGAACATACAATAGGGACTGTTACATTTCCAACCACTCTGCATTTCCAGACTGAGCTTATTCATTAAAAAAAACTAAACAAACAAACAAAATTTGCCCAGGTCTTTCTTTCTTTGCTTTTGTCCGCCTGCTTCCTGTCTGACCAGTATTTGTGCCAACAGATGACTTCTGCCCCAAGTGAACAATTCTATAAATGGCCTTGCTCACTTTCACTGAATTAAATGTGGGTAAAGCTAAGTTGATATGACTGTTTGGAGTTTTTGTCAACCTTAAAACCAACTTCAGTATGTCATCTAAACATTTTCTCCACAATATAGTATACTAGCTGAACATTCACTATATCTAGGATATAGAACAGATTTAGATGCCTATAATGAGATAAGTATGTTAGGAAAATGTGGTATATCTGACATTTTCATGAAAATGGAGGATGTTACATCAAGTGAAATAAATAAGCCATATGCATAAAAATGAACAGTGCTTGTTCTCTTTAATATGTGCATGCTAAAAAATCAATCTGAATGAACAGTAGTTCATACTGGGGATATGAAAAGGGAGAGGAATTGTGGGACACTGAGTAATGAGCAGCAAACAGATAGATGAGACAAGTTCTAGAGTTGTATAGACTAGTGGGAAGAGAAGCTCAGGAAAATCCTGCATATGTTGCAAATAACAAGTAAAGGAGTGTATAAATGATAATGATGAGAAGACAGAAAAATTAACCACCCTGATGTGGTCAATATATATTGTGTATGTGTGTTAACAGTCTACCATGTCCCATACAGGTATACAATGTGATAACAATTTATAAATATTTCAGGAGGTAGAAATAATAACAAATCTCCATTTGCTTGTTACACATTATATACGTGTATAAAAAATAAATTATATACGTGTATAAAAATTATCACAGTGTACCCTACAAACTTTTAGAATGAAATAGTAATTAATTTTTAAAAGTTAGGTGTATAATCTGAAGAGAATCACAAGGAAACACCAATCAGATTCACATTAAGGAATCTTTCTCAAAATAAATATATTACAATTCAACATCCACAAAGGAAAAAAACAAAAACAAAAAACAAACAAACAACAAAAAAGACTAAAGATTACCCACAAGCACTGAGCCAATGGCTTTCTGTCATATATAGCTGAAAATTAGATTTAAGAGCAGGAAAAGGACATTCATGAAATAGTTGGTGGAATTTACATGACACTTAATAAGGTGACCTCATCCTCTTCCTTCATGTGATCATCAGGTCTCTATAAGCAGGCGAAACACTAGCATCTGAGCAATGTGGATGAGAATATCTGGATATTAATGTTATATTTGTGCATTTTGTAAGTCTAAAGAATTATAATGAAGATTAAGTTTAAATATGAAAAAGCTAAAATCGCCCCACCCCTATCAAAGAGCACTGTATTAGTGTGCATTCCACATCAGATATCTGGTAAACTCTTATGGGGAATACAAAGATTGAAAGACCATTAAAGACTTGAGAATTACTGGACAAGATGGCACCCATGCTCTCCTTAGCTGAAGTTTTAAAATCCCATGAACTCTGAAATCCAAACAACAGTATGTCAAGATCAACTGCTTTACAAAAACTGGCCCCCACATAAGCCATCAAGATAGAAAATATAAAATCAAGTCTGATGGAAATGCATTCAGGAATCCCAGAGCTGGAGAGGCTGAAGCCTGGGTGTTTGAGAAGAAAGAAGGCAAGGGAAAGAAGGAAAGGAAAGAGAGAGAGGAAATATATTTGAAGTTCCCACCCCGGCTTCCCTATCAGTTTGCACATTCGTGCCTACTTGAAATGAGTCATTTCTTGTCCACTGCCAGGAATATTCACACATGCAAGTGTAAATAATGTATGTGATTCTAGATAACACACAAATCAGTGATCCAAATTACCCATGCTCATTCCAGCCCAGGCTGCTTGCCACCCGGACTCCCACTGCTCATCAAAAACAAAACAAAACAAAACAGGGAGAGGGAGGTGAGAGGTTGCTGAGACAGTGGCAGAAATCAACACACTGGGACTGTTTTTGTGTAACCCCCAACACTGTACCTCCAAGTTAGCTTTTTAAAATAGCAAAAAGCACTTACCAAGCTCCACCCTCTAAACGGAAGGTTGGAAAGTATATTTGAATTTGAAAATCAATTATCTAGCTAAGACTAACCCCAGGACCTGCTTATCATCTCTCATTTCTACACTTAAGTGGCGTTGTTTTAAGGAAGAACTCACTGTTGTTTTTACCAGGGTTATTTTCTTCTCCTGCAGGCGCCTGTGAAGGTGGGAAACAACTGGAGGCAGCACCCTGGGGTTCTGGCTTTTTCTCTGTCATTCACCAGACCTGCCTTGATTTCCTCAAGTGTAAATAGAGACGACTGGAAAAAAGAGGGGGTGGTCTTTAACTTTGTATTTTGGACTTATTTAGCAATTGTGTTTACGATCTCTTACAGAAGTCGTTTTATGTAGATAAAAGAATACATGTGCATATATATGTATAATTAAATCAAAACTAATAATATAAAGTACTACATGCAACATAATTTTAAATGTGTGATATGGTAATAGATGTATTTTCATTCAAAACACATTTGTATAAGTTTTTTTTCAATGAGTCAAGAGTCAAATCATCACCACAATATCAAAAGAAGTTATGAGCACAGCAAATGCCTTGCGTGTTTTAAAATATTGAAGTGTGGTTTGAAAACATCTCTGATTTCTGCTCTAGCAAAATTTCAATTTTAGCTGATGTTCCTGGGTTTTGTTGTCCTCATTTGAAATAAAAATGGTAGATTTAAATAGCAGATTACTGGGAATGGAAATGAATAATCTCTTCATCCAAGGGCTTTATCCTCTGGTTCAGTGCGTCTCAGCCTTCCAAATGCTACAATCCTTTAATACAGTTCTTCATGTGGAGGTGACCCTCAATCATAAAATTATTTCATCGCTACTTCACAACTGTAATTTTGCTACTGTAATGAGTCGTAATGTAGACATCTAATATACAGGATATCTGAGAAATGATTCAAAGAGGTCACAACCCAAAAGTTGAGAAACACTGCTTTGGTTACTTAGATCTGTGGACCAGTTGATCTCTGGCACCCCTTGTAAATCCTAATCCTCCATTCACCTGTCTGGATCTGGTGGAGACATTCCCCCTGTGTGAGAATGTCTCAGGGAACTCAAGTTTAACCAGACATCAAAATATTTCCTTTGCAAGTCTTGGCTGCTGTGCAACTGTACACAGCTGAGCCAGTTTTTCTAGTTAAGATTGGTGAGCACCAGGTTCATTTGTCTAGCATTTCACAGAATATTTTCCCACATTTGTCCAAGTGCAGCTTTCAAGCTGTAAGTGACAATATAAATGTGCCCTATGATGGGAAGTGGGTTATACCACTTTCCTGAGCGATCTCTGAGGTTGGCTATTACCATGCTCATGCCCAGAGTCAGGGGATCACCACAGATCTTGCTAATTATTCCCTAGACTTTCCCACCAGCAATAAAAATCCCATTTGTTGCAACTTGTTTGGAGAAAAGCCCTCATTTCCACAGTGGTGGTATTAATTAGCAAAGACCTGTGAAATTGACCAGCATTTATATGCTGTAAGCAGAGAGGAAGAAAGACCTCATGTCACGTCTAAATATTCCTATAAAGTCCCTTATAAGCAAGCAGGGGCTAAAAGCCCACTTCTCTTAGACACCATGATTTTTAATGACTGTGGCCCAAAGTGAGAACCAGTTGTCTCTGGTGCCCATTAGAGTAATGACTTGAATAAATTCTGAATGCAAAAAATAGTATTCCGGTTCCTATGACCACTTCCCATCTTTACTGGAGTGAGAAAGTGGTGGGTGCTTCACACTCAAAGGAAAGACCATGCCCCCACATTCACACACCCACTTTTATGCCTCACCCCTGCTTGCCCAGCCAGAAACGAATTTCTCTTCAGGGTTCCAATGGGTATCCCAGATTTTAACACTGTGGCTGGGGCTTTGGAGAGAGCAGGGTGTCCCTGTCCAGCCTAGAATCTCAGCAAGGTCCACAGACACACCATGGTAGAAGCAGATGAAAGAGGCAGACTGGAATGGAATACAACTTGATCCAAGATCTTAACACATTTTGTTTTGGGGCAGTTTTGGTATTTTATGTTTGTGTCTCTGTTGGTTGATGTTAAAATGTCCTACACAATAATTCATCCACAAGGGTAAAATTATCTGCCCTACTCTTAAAGCCCAGGATTTAATCACTTTCTAAGCAAGTGTGATTTTAGCTTTGCTTGCAAAGAGTTAAACAAATAGCTAAAGGGGAATAAATCTTTCCTCTTCACTTTCAGTGACTGCTTCAGAATATTTTACTCCCTAATATCTACTCTGAGCCAACAATCACTGCTGACTTTAGCTAAGCATTCTATTTTTTATTTTTTTATAGCTACAATGTGAGTTTCCCATGCAGTTTTTATTAACTCTGTTTCATTGCAAAGCCTTGCAAGCAAAAATGGGCCTTATTTTTATTTGAAGAAATCTATTTCAGTGACAATCTAGCCTCAGGGTAGCTATCTGTCAGTCTCTGCTTTTTTTCCTGTTGAAACAAGCATGGGAAAGTTGCAAGACAAATGCCACACAGGGAAGGGCTGACGGAAGAGGCATACCACCCACATCCTTGGTTTGCCCAATGCCAAGAGGTGAAAGAAGAGTGAAGAAGAAGTCTGTCTGTGTAAGGTGCAAGAAAACACCTGTGTGTCCACTGTCTTTGTATCCAGCAGATGGAACCTTTTCTGTTCTCACTATGTGGCAATTTTTCCCAGAGATAACATTATCTGAGTATGGTCCTGGGGGGATGGACTTTAACACTCACCATGGGAAACACATCTTCTTTCTAAAAAGCAAGGAGAGAGGCTGCAGAGATGATTCAGTGGTTGAGTGTACTGCTCTTCCAGAGGACAACGTTGAGTTCCCAGCACTCACATCTGGTGACTCATAGCTACCTGTAACTCTGGCTTCAGGTTGATACAACACCTACTTCTGGCTTCTACAGCTACCTGCCTTTGTATACTTGTACCCATTGCAGCTGAAGTGGTATGCATTCATGTATAATATGGACCATATTTTACACACACACACGCACACACAATATCAATTTCTAGCAAGAATATTTTCTTTTTAGTTGTGTCATATTTCTACAATGAAGTTTTACTAAGCATCAAAAAAGAAATTCTTAACTGACCAGTGCATCTTGCACAGTCCATACAAATAGCTTAATTGGTTGTACAATTCATATATTGCAGAATTTGCAGCTCTGACAAGATTCTTCCACAGGGATGCTGAAATGACCTGCTGTTCCAGCCCCCTGCTTTGGGATGCTGTCCAGAGTCTATTCCCAATGGACTCAGTTCATCCAGCCTTTCAAATGGATCCAGTCAGAACTTCAGTCAAGCCCTGAGCCTTCTAAGCATACAGAGACTGGATAAGAGATACTAAAGCTAGCCTTCTTAAGTCTAACCAAATTTTCTAATTTTCCTACTCCTCCTCACCCCTTTAAAAAAATTTTTGTCAACCCTATTGAGTAGGAAGAAGTTATGGATAGTCTTCATCCTGGTCCTTTCAGTTTGGATGTCTGGTTATGGTTATTTTATAAATTATAGATAAGTTGTCATTTAAAGGATAACTTGGAAATGGCCATAATTTTGACAAAGGATGGGATGGATTACTAAATTTATTCTTAAACAAAGCATTGTATAGTCACAATCTTAAATTGGTAGAAATATTTATAATTGATGCAAATTAAAGTTATAGCTTTTTTACATTGGTTCAGATTTTATAGATTGATACAGATTTAAGGTTTTCATTGGCATAAATTTCTTATATTTATACAAAATTTGAAATTAATATTGTTACACTTAGATAGCCATTGTACCTATACAATATTGTTACTCTTAGAGAGGCACTGTGCCTATAAATCTCTTTTAAGAATACAAGACTTAGACCTAGTCCTTCTAGTAGCTACTATTACAAACTGCTTAGGATGATTAAGTAAGGCAAGTTAAGGACCAGATAGTAAACTCATGGTTATATTAGATTCTGATCTAATTATATTAAAGCATTTTCTTTTTTCTTTTTTTTATAGTATAAAATAGAGTTTATTTAGGGTATGGGAAGGAGAGTTGAGAGGGTAGTAGATGCAGAGAAAGACAGAGAGTAAAAGACAGTAAGTAGAGGAGTACAGGCCAGCCATGAGCGTGTGGAGAGAGGTGGGAAGGGAATGGAGAGAGAGGGGAAAAGGACAGAGGACAGAGAGAGAGCAGGAAGGCAAGAGCTAAAGTGTTTTCAATATTATTCAAATAGAAATAGCTAAAAGTATTCAAGGTTTAACAGTTCAGATATAATTTACATAGATAAGATATTCTTCAAAACATCAGAAATTCACAGAATCTGACATATAATCATTTCATTATTGTTAGAAATTTTGACTAGGGACATGTCTGCTCTAGTTGCCCCTTCATGGTTCAAAGAAGCAACTGAGCATCAAAAGCTCCATATGGAGTTGCCCCAGCTGTGGACAAAAATTGCCCTAATTCATCTATAGACAAAAATACTCTCCAGGAAAAGGACACACAATGCAGGATAGTCAACAGCTTAGTTCTGCCAATACAGAGTAAGGTAGTCCTTCATAGTTCCTGCCTCATCTGAGTTCTTTCAGATGGTTCTGGGCCAGAAGGCTGAAGACAGATGCTTCGATGTTTTGAGGAATATGGGACTGTTGAGGTAGTCAGCTGTCTCAACAATTTGTTTAAGTTTTGGAAGTAAAGCTCTTGTGCTCCCTATATATTCAGGTAATGTTTAATTTGTTCTCAGACTTCTGGTGGAGTTGAAGACTAGTCATAGTCTTATAATCAAACTTAAGTTGTTTAACATTGAGGAAGATGATATAGATTTGAAAGGATGTTTTTTCAGATGGTAATGCCAGTTAAAATCAAAATATAATTCAGTTAAAGAATTGTAAGCTCTTTAAGTTAGGATAGATGCTAGAGCAATGTATATAAATAGACAAAATTGATAGATAGGACATTATTAGTTTATATCATACCTTATAGTTTACATTAATGTTGACTATATTCAACATATATATGAGAGAAGGGAGCCTTTTTTATTGGACAAAGTTGGGGATTAGTTATAATTTTTGGTCTTAATTCGGCTCCCAATATCACAAGGGAATCAATGTGTTGAGATGCTTAACACATTGTGATGTGTCCTTGTGCCAAATTGGTTTTTGATTGGTCAAT
This sequence comes from Grammomys surdaster, assembly GCF_004785775.1. Classification (NCBI taxonomy): domain Eukaryota; kingdom Metazoa; phylum Chordata; class Mammalia; order Rodentia; family Muridae; genus Grammomys; species Grammomys surdaster. The sequence continues at coordinate 11,252,768 of NW_021604587.1, forward strand.
AAAGTTACTAACAGCCAATGGTTGGGGAGGGAGACAGAGGCAGTACTTCTAGATTTCCCAGAAGAGGGACAAAGGGAAGAAGAAGAAACAGAATCACCATGATAGGGAAGCAGAGAGATCAGACTTAAGAGTGTAGGAGAAAAATCATCCAGCCATGTAAGAGTTGGGGGAGTGGCCCCTAGGGCTGGTGGGGAGGAGAGATGAAATATAGATTTGGTAAGTATTAACTAAAGAATATCGGAGGAGAGTGTGTAAGCCACATGGAGATTCAAGAGTGGCCCAGCCATTAAAAATTAAGACATATTAAAAATAACACTGTGCATGTGTATCTTTCATTCTTGAATCTAGAAAACTCTGGCAGGTACCCAGGAGCTCAGTGTAGTTTAACAGCTTACCACTACAGCATACTCAGTAACCAAATGAACTTATAGTAAATGAAAGAAATCATGTCTAAAAGTTCACTTTGAACAAGTCCACCCAACTCTTCTGGTTCTTTTCTTTTCCATGCTGCCAAGTAGACCATTCTCCTTCCAAACCGATTAGCTCCCCTCTTCCTTCTTCCTTCCTTACCCACTTGTCCAGGATCTCACTTTTAAGCCCTTCTAGGACCTCATTTCCAAGCCCTGCTCCTTTCTGATGAATATAGATGCAGAGGTTCTCAATAAAGTCATGGCAAATCAAATACAAGATCTCATATCAAAAAGATATTCATCACACACAAGTTTACTTCATTTCAAAGATACAGATCTGGTTTAATATACATAAAAAAATAAGTGTTATTTATCATATAAATACACATAAAAACAGAAATCACATGATCATCTCATCATTTCAAAGATTTACAAAGCTTTTGAAAAATTTTACATCTCTCTATGATAAAGGTCATGGAGAAGTATGATAATTTTGATGTTCACTTGACATACATGGGAACCTCACTTAAGGAATTCCCTCTATCAGACTGAACCGTGCACGTGTCTGCTGGGCATTCTCTTTGTTGCTAATAGACATAGGAGACTTCAGTCGCACTGAGATCAGTAAGTACCATCACTAGACAGGTGGGCCTGGGCTGTGTAAGTATGGTAAAAGACAGCAGTCAGTAAGCAGCATTCCTTTATGGTCCCTAGCTCTGCTCCTTCATGAGTTCCTCTTCTGACTTCCTCAGTGATGAAATGTGACCTGGAAGTGTAAGCCAATTAAATCTTTTCCTTCTCAAGTTGTTTTTAGTCATTGCAAAGTAGAACAAGAAGCTTGAGTTGCAGGGAGACGGCTTCAACATAATAAATGTTATATGTGACTAATCTATAGTCAACAACAGATTAAATGAAGAAAATCTCAGTGTTCCACGTAAGATTAAGAACTAGACAAAAGTGTCTACTCCCTCCATTCTTGCTCAATATAGTATTTGAAGCCTTAGCTAGAACAGTAAGACAAGTGGAATAAAAATAGGACACAAATAGGAAAGGAAGAAATCAAAGCATCCCTATTTTCAGGTGATATGATTCTATATATAAGATACCCCAAAGACTTAACAAAAAAACCTGTTACAACTGATACATTCTTTGAGCAAAGTGGCAAAATACAAATTTTAACACATAAAAATCAGTAACCTTCATATATACCAATGACAAACATGTTGAAAAAGAAAATTATGGAAACAGCTACATTCATGATAACCACAAAATAAAATAAAATCCCTTAAAATAAACACAACCAAGGATACAAAAGATCTCTACAATGAAAATTGTAAGAGACTAAAGAAATTGAGAAAAACACTAAAAAACTGAAAGATCTCCCATACTTGTGGATCTGAAGAACCAATACTGTGAAAATGGCAGTCTACAGACTCAATGCAATTTCAATAAAAATTGTCAAGACCTTTTTCACATAGCTAGAAATATAATCCCAAAATGTATACAGAGAAACAGACCAAAAAGAATCAAAGTCCTCCAAGGAAAAAGAATGTTACCATCAGTATTACTACATCTTGTTTCAAATTATATCACAGAGCCATAGATATTTAAACAGCATTGTGCTGACAAAAAAAAAAAATAAGACACATAGATGAATAGACTAGACCAGACTAGACTAGACTAGACCAGACCAGACCAGACCAGACCAGACCAGACCAGACCAGACTAGACTAGGAGACCCAGATATAACTCCATATAACTATACCTACTCGATCTTTGACAAAGATGTCAGAAATACACATTACGAAAAGGACAGCAACAAGTGAAGTGAGAAACTTAGATTCTGAAAAATGAAACTAGAGCCTTAACCCCATCTCCCCTCAAAAACTCTTTACCAGCAATACATCTGACAGAGGTTTAGTGTCTAGGGTATACAAAGAACTAAAAACACTAAATACCAAGAAAGCAAACAACCCAATTTTAAAAATTAGCTATAGAACTATTTTTAATTACTTTTCTATTACTGTGTTAAAACCCAATGGCTAAGGCAACTTGTAAAACAAAGCATTCATTTTGGCTAGTAGTGTCAGAGGGTTAGAGTCCATCTAATTTGGTGGATCAAATGACCAGCGCAGAACTCACATCTTGTTCCACAATCAGGAGGCAGAGAGAAAGCACTAGGAATCAAATGAGTGTTTTGAAACCTCAAATTCACTCCCAATGACATACCTTCTCCATATCTCTAATCCTTTCCAAACAGTTCCACCAACTAGGGATCAAGTATTCAAACATATTGTCCTATGGAAGCCATTCTTATTTAAACAACCATAATTGCCCACCATAACTAAATGGTAAGACTCCATTCCTGAACATAGCACACACTTTTAGTTGCATGACACAGAGAAATTTATTTTGAACTGACTAGAAAATTCTCTTAGCTGGCTTGCTCTAATAGTACGGGAAGATGATATGCAGGCCACTGTGAGGAAAAAAAAAAACCATCAAAGATCTTATCCAGTGTTGGCCTCTGCATGCTAAAAACTGACCTGCCAGGCAAAACACATGCCCAGTGCAATAATAGCAAGAATGTTTATGGAGGTTAACAACTATTTTTTGATTGGATTTGAGATATGTTCCACAAGAAGGAATTTATGCCTACTATACTATAAAATATTAAAAAAAACTCACAGTAATAGAAGTGATAGACCCTAGAGCAGAACCAATTGGTGTTATTTTTCTAAATGTTCAAGTTGTCAAACTTTCTTTCAAATATCTATAAATCTATAGATTTATTCTGTTCCAATTTTTATCAGAAAAGCTTCTTATCACAGGGAATAATGGTTAACGTAGAGGTGTATTACTGTTCAAAGTGCTGATAAGTGACCTTAAGTATTTTCCCATAAATGAGACAGCTATATGGACACCTCCCTCTCCAGACCAAGGCACTGGGAACATCAAGAAAGAAGAGGAAAGAGTGAAAGAGTCAGAGAATGGGAAGAGTTCTGTGGAATGCTCTCTTCTGGATGTGATATGGCCATTGCCCACGTGAACTTATAGTAGCAATGGTTCCCTGTAAAAGATCAAATCGGCTAAATGTTCCAGCATGAAGTAGGGAGGATTCCCTGAAGCCTCACTAAATTAGCTAAGAAAATATTGGCAACTCATGGCTACCGGGGGAGAGACACTCTTCTTTCAGAATGTGGCCACTGGTAAGTCCCCTGTGCCCCATCAGATGGCCCCATGCCCATGAGCATATGGGCAGTATTAACTGAACTTGGTGCATCAAAAGTAATAAATAAATAAATAAATAAATAAATAAATAAGTGCAAAACAAGGGAGTGAAGTTGGGAAGGAGATGAGGTTGGGGTCTTTGAGGGAATTAGACAGGGGTAGCAAGAGGTGGGTATGATCCATATGCATTTTATGCTTACATAGAATTTTCAAAACTCAAAATGTTTAAAGTATACCTTGTTTGATTCTATCTGAATGAAGTTCTAGATGAGGGAAAACGAATGCATAACTGTAAAAATCATAGCAGTAGTTACATGGCAAGGAATTTGGGGCTGGAGTTGGTTTAAAAGTGACTGAAATAGGATTTACAGAGAAATGGGTTAGCTCTTGATTATGGCAATGTATCTGTGGGAAACTACACATGTCGTAACTCAAACTGTATACCTAACAGCTGTTCATGTGACTGAATTTAATGCTTAAGTTCTATAGGAAAGCAGTACTAATAAATAGATTCCAATTAAGTAATGTCAGACACACACCACCACCATCACCGTCACCATGCACAGCATCTATTGGAACCCAGGAAAGCAATGTCTAAGAGTTGGGCCCTGTGATCTCTAACAGTAAATTCCCTCAACCAGTAAGCAAGTTAAGTAAAGGATGCGTCACAAATAGCCACACCCCCTTTCCACTCTTAGATACCACAAGCTGCGAACCTCAGATCACCACATTCCTTTTCTTTGATTGTGAACCCCCATCTTCCCTCAAACCCTATGGATCTACCTTCTAAATAACTAGATTCCTTACTTCCGTGAATCTGCATATTCCAGACGACACACCTCTTCTCCTAGGATCAGACAGCACAAACACGCAGGAACCGTCAGTACCACTATGGTTTCTACTCCTTGCTCTTCCATTCCTCTCTGTTTCCATCTCACTGGATACAGGGAGGTATTTGGAGGAACAGGGTCTTAGGTAATTTTGGAAATGGTTTCACAAGATGTCTAATTTTTTTCATGGGTGACAGGAAGCAAGCACCCCGGAAACAAAAGATCAGAGAACACAGTATCTTTCTAGGATGCTAAATTCTTATCCAGACTCACCAGACCCTAGAAGTCTAGTAGGGTTTCCAAACATTTTGTATTTAAACAAACCAGATCCAAGCTGAAAAAATACTGTTACTGAGGTCAGTATCTTTCAGACCTTGATCACATGCTACATCTTACAGTAATCGTTCCCAGGACGTATATGAAGTCATGCATTCAACAGTTGCTTAATAAATGCTCTAACAAAATGTGTATTAAGATAAGGAATTGTTGGCATGTTTTTATGATACTAAGAAGCTCAAGATATGCTATATAAATTCACTTACCTACATAATTAAAATTAAAATTAAATTAATTAAAATTCATTGAATCCTAAGAATTGTCTACTAGATATTTGTCTCCCCTGGGTTACCTAAGGGAATACAGGTGGCTGAGTTTAAAATGTTTAATTTTACTTTCATTCCAAGAAAGTTACTGTATAGAAATTTAGAGGCTGGCCTGCTCCAGCATGTCCCCTTGCACGCATTGATTTAAATCACTGTCTACCTGAAGCTAATACTCACCAGTGTTACGTGACTACCGTGAAAACCTAAGACGGTGACCAGCACAATGTTTAGCACAAAATGAGTCCCAACAGTCACATGCAGTTTTATCCACAGCGGAGCTTCTCTCTCTAAAGGCCCTTTAGGCAGTTGGCCCCGAAGTGAGCATCTCACTCCCTGTGCCACTCTCACTTTCGTAAGCTAAAGTGATGGTGTCATGTTCTGAATCCAGCTTACACTTAGGCCTCCAGGGGAAGGTAGAAAATGGATGCTTCAAGAATCTGGAGCAAGCAAACAAAAGAGATGGCAGCCTGTGCTCCAAAGTTCAAACCTAAACCAAGTAACAATTCCAAAACAGCCTGAAACTGGGGCATGGTGAACCATTATGTAACCAAACGACTCCTTTATTTATTCCATCCACAAACATTTCCTATTTGGTTTTATATAAACACAGTACAGAATTTTCTAGTGGACGTATCTTCAAGGTGGCCTGCTATCATTACTGTCTGATTTGGAAAACAACTCTCACTGTTTCAGTGGCTCCATTCCCTCACCCCCGCCCCCGCACACTAGATGCTTTTTGTGGCTGAATTGTCTCTATTTAGAGATCAGGCTTTAGTTTAAAACCTCTGAGTTCATAACACAACAGGCCTTAGTTGTCCAACAGCATCGGCAACATGAACAGGCTTTTTCTGCCAGAGGGAGTTTGTATAATCCACAGCTTTCCAACAGGAAAACGCCAGGATATATCAAGACTGGACTGAGCCTTGCTGAAAGCAAATGCACATGAGACAATGTAGTGGATCTCAAGCCACTCTAATATAGAGAAATCACCTAGTGTTTTAGATAGGAAATTATTCCATACATGTAGAGAGGTACTCTCTTACAGTTGTTTTATAGTCAAGGAAGCTTAGAGACTCAAGTAGACATGGTGAATCAATGATAAAACCCAAATTCAAATCTCACAGAGTGCACTCTACACTGTGCAGCCTTATCTTCCACACCATACTTTAAACGCAGTTCCTGAAAATCAAGGTAGAATGGAGTGAAGTTGTGTCTCATGTCCTTGCCCTGGTGATGTGTTCCTTTCCCATATTAGTAGATGATACTGGGTTATAGTATGTACAGGATGCAGAATTAAATACAACATAAATCTTATTTTCTAGTACTATACTGCAAAATATATTGCCAGTCACAATTAACTAATTGGCTAATAAGTGAATAGTGGCTGATGTATCAAGCAGTATTTATTTAATTAAATTAAAAGTGAATTTATTGATGTAGAACATTCCACTACAGAGAAAGTTCTATTAGTCCACCATGCTCTTAGCCCATCACTCAGAAGAATCCCTAAAGCAATAGCATTGACATCTTAATATAGATGCAATCCTAGAACTTGTATCAGACCTATTGATCAAATTCTCTATCCCTGAAAGTTGCATATTATTTTCAACTTAATAAGCACTGCTGTCTAGAACTTTTTTCTACTCTTCTGCTTTATCAATAATCCCAATAACTTTTATTATGTGCGTGTGCATGCACACAAACACACACATACACACACACACACACACACACACTTCTTATTCCTTACTAGAGTACTCATTGATAATTATCATTATAACAAATAGAATACATAGAATGATTCTCCTTGGAAAATTTGCTTTATAATAAAGAAACAATAAATTGTTCTCCAGATGAAAGAAGAGATTAATATTGGTGTGGCAGGCAGTGGGCAATTCTAGTTCTACTAGAAATCCACATCAAGAGTTCCAACAGAGCTAGTGAGCAGTGGAGCAAAGAGAGAGAGCGCTGGTCTGGGGTGATAGCCATCCCTGTGAAATGAAGAATGGCCTCACTCAGGCCTAGAGGGTAAGATCCTTCTGCAGCAGATCTCAGAAAGAGTAAAGCTTCATGGGCAAGATTCAGTGAGATGAAATGTTTCCTAGTACTGGACTGACCACATCTGGGGCTTCAGTTCTCATTCCTCCCTGCATTCAAACTCTGCAGAGGGAGACTGTAGCTCCTTTCCTAAACAGATTAGTTATTTTCTTTACCCTTTTTTCCTTTCATTCCACCATGTAACTCCACAGTGCCTGTCTCCTGAGAAGGGTCAAATATCTTGTCTGAGTCAATAGAGGAAATCATAAACTATATGAACACAAACCTAGAATTATGAGGTCTGAATGTTTCTCCTTACTTTCTTTTTGCTTTCACCATTGTCATGGCATCATGCCTGGGATATCAGCTGAGCTATTTGACACAGGTGACTCAGAGAAGACCAATGAGAGACCAAGCTGGTTAACTAATAGCAGCTGATACCCATGCATGGGATTGAATTCAATCAAGATCAGCAAAAGGAACCAACTAATGTTCAATATGGGAGGCAACTGTTGTGTATTCTAACACACTCTATCATGTGGTAGAAAATAATGAACATGACCATCAATATGGCAAAATTATTGTACATTTCCAAATACCTCATAGAAAAGAGTTTGAACAAATCATTGTCACCATTTCTACTTTAGTGCTCACAACAGCCTTACAAGATTACCTCTTATACATAAGGAAATCAACCTGCATAAAGTCACAGTTATCTGCCACCATCAAAGGCCTTGTTCATGATCTTTTGGGTTAGGATTTGATCCAGGCTATCCAATTCCAGCTCAGTTTACTAAACACTTTATGATAGAATGGGAAACTAATCTAAGCATCTTCGGTTCTTCATACTTTAAAAAACAAAGGATGAGTTTGAACACATGAATGCCTGGGTATCAATTTCCTCAACTATTATAGAAGATGAATAAGGTGCTTGAATTTTTCTTCCTTTCTAATATTATAGTTCTCTGTGTGACTGTGAGTCTTGTTTTTCAAATGTGTATATTCTTTACTGGAGTGACTAAATCCAATTACAGGTCAAATAGACTATAAAATCAGATCTAAATCTGTAGACACTGGGCTTCTGTTGGGGTCTTCTCCAGACTTCACTTGACATTGATTGACCTGGGGACTCAAGAGTGAACAAGACCCACGTTTTTCTGTGGGACTTGAATTCAAAGGATCTAGGTAGGTCTTACTACCACCAATGAACTACTACCAATGAACTTCTGAACAAAAAAATAGTTCTTTTAGGGCTGTGCCAAGCCAGGCAAGATAATGATGTCATGATTAAAAGAAGGCTTAAATTTCCATAAAATCATATAGCAATGATAGTAGCAATTATAAGTACAGCCCAAATTTGCTTAATTAAAAAATTGTATATGTTCATATAGAGCCCTGTTAATATTTTCATAGACGTATACATTACTAATATTTAAATTAGGGTAAAACATCTACTTCTTCAAAAATTTGCCATTACTTTATGTTAAAAAATTTTTAGTTTCTTATGCCTCAGAAAAAGTATATTAAAAATGATTTTTTACATAAAAGAAAACCCCACCAAAACAAAACAACAAAATACATAAAAGCATGGAGACCATTGCATGTTGGTCAACTACTCCTGAGCACGAGGCTTGTCCTAGAATATAACTGATATGCACACTGTCATTGCCCTAAGCTAAAGCCACATCAAATGACTGATCTCAACAGAAAACTACAGTAGAACTCCTGCCCAAGTTTAGACAGCTCAGGGAAGCTCTTTTACCTTCAGAGTCTATTCTTTATTGGTTGAAAGACTTAAACCACAAATTGACTTCAATTTCCCAATCCCACATTGTAGTTCTCTCGTGAGAATTAATCCTTAGTAAACATTTTATCCAAATTCTGTCTTAAGATCTGCTTCTAATAAGTCAAAGTAACTCTAAGAATCGGTGATTTTAGTAACAACTGACTCACCCAATTAAAATCTTATTTTAAAAAATTAATAATAAATAAAATAAAGAGAAGAAGAAAGGGAAGCAGTAAATTAACAGGACCTAATCGCTTCCTAAGATGGACAATTCAAAGCCACAGGCTTCAGGAAACTGGACCACTCCAGCAATAGCTGTTGGTAACTCCATCAGTCCAGATGAGGTTGACAAAAATAAGGGCTGATCTGTTTGTGCTCAGATTACTAACAGTCTTTCAGATTCCTCAAGAGGAAAAGAAATCAAAAAAGTGGGTGGCTTGCAACAAGTGCCCCATGAGTCCCAGTAATATCTGAGTGAACTTCCAAAAGTTCCCCCTCATTCCCTGCCTTCCAGTTTGTGGGACCATCTTTTTATGAGAAATACTAATAGTAAGTCATACACATTAGTCTGTTACCAGCTAAAAGCTGCCTCTGTTTTACATCCATTATCACTCAGAGTGGCCCTTATGACAGTGACGTGGTATCATTATCCTCTCCCCCTAATTCTTTCCATGGGAAATATAAATTACTGACTATTTCATGTTGAACTTGGCCGTATGACTTGTTTGCCTAATAAAATATGAGTGCAAGGGGAGACTCTAAAGAGATGGTTAAGTGGTTAGCCCATTCTCTCATGTTTCTGACATCTACTCAGGGAACCACTGCTCTTATGAGGCCATGTACCAACAGAGGAGATCTAAGCCCAACTGGTGACTAAGATCAGAAGCACCAGAGTTGACCTACAGACACTTCATGGAGAAAAACTCATCTATGACTATTCTAAGGCAGTGAAATGTAAGGGAAACTACTTGTTACACAGCCTTTCACAGAACTAAAAACTGACTGGAACAGGCATGTTATTTGCTTACTTCAGTTTACAGATGAAGTTCAACTGCAAAAGAGTTTAGTAACTTAACTAATGTCTTGCAGTTAAGTTAGTCATGAAGCTAGAGCTTAAAGCAATCAAGCTAATTTGAAAACAGCTGTGTAACTCTGCCTTATATTGCATACACAGTGTTTAAAAGGGAAAATTATGTAATGCATGTGAAAGATTCCGAGAGCTTCAAATCCTACCTCAAACTAAGATTTAGTTGTTTTATTTATTAAAACATTTTTTGGAGGGGGCCGGGCAGTGGTGGTGCACGCCTTTAATCCCAGCACTTGGGAGGAAGAGGCAGGCAGATTTCTGAGTTCGAGGCCAGCCTGGTCTACGGAGTGAGTTCCAGGACAGCCAGAGCTACATAGAGACACCCTGTCTCAAAACAAAACAAAACAAAAAACAACAAACAAACAAAAAATGTTTTTTTGCATCCCTAGGTGATACAGCCTATCATTGAGCCAACATTTAACAGATGGCTACTGTGAATATTATATAACCAAAGAAATTGGGCTAAACTGTCCAATGATATCATAGACTCAACTATGCACACAGTTTCCATTTACAAAAGGTAGTGAGTTATCACTGAAAAAGATATCTGATATTTTTATCAATGGAAAACTCCAGGCAACTTCCCACTGCAAGAGAAATGAGGAGCATGTTGAAGCAGTCACTTCTCCAAGCCTTGGCACATTAAGAAAAGATACATGTACAGGGACTGTACTTGCATTCAGTTACACAATTAATTGAATAATTAATTATATATATTTTTAGGGTTCTTTTTTTGCTAGCACAGCAATGGAGAAATTGTTCTTCTTATTTCTCCATACTTAACAAGAAAGGTTTTGCCTTACCATACTGAAATGTGTACAATTAAATGAAATGATTTATGTGAACACTCCCAGCCCCCTGCTTTGTCTTTGCATTTACTGAATTTAGACTATGAGAAATTCCTAAGCCTTCCTGGAGAATTTCAAGACCCAAACAGAACTTCCATCCTCACCCTTCCTCAGGACAACCCCATCCATCACCCCTGCCATTGCAGCTGCTTTCACGGCGCTCCAAAGAGATAAACTTATGACCTAGGCTAGAATGTTAGCACTCACTCTTGCTGAGCAGTTGAGCAGCAGAAAGGGCATCTGACACTTTAATTTATTCCTTCAGACTTCCCACTGTCTCACCAGAGGCTATTGCCACAGTCCTCCCTGCTCTTTCAACTTGAACCATTCATACACCTCACTAGAGAGGCATAACTATAAAAGGCCCAAACCATTAGTCTAGATTCTTTCCAGACCCATTCAGAAGGTATGCCCTAAAGACAATGCCATGCCGTAAATGACCTCAAAAGGAGCTTGCCACAGAATACTTACTGGAAAGACAGCCAAGGGTGGAGGGTGCGAAAGGAAAAAAGTGCTCTAAGGTTCTGCCTCTAATTGACTGAGATGCATTTTAGCTTCTTTTGCCTGTGAACACCATAAACATAAGGATGACATAATATTCCACTCACCTCGGTGCTGGATGAACAAACTGTTCTTTTGTGACTCTCTGAGGGTCTCATCTCTGACTTTAAAAGACAGCTTTAAGGGTAAGAATGCGTAGTTAGCAACAAAATGAAACAAAGTATGTGCAGTTCTGTGCTTTCCTCTAACCCTGACCCTGCCTGATTTAAGATGGGAAATGCACAATAATGATGCAGCTTTTACTGTTCCTTCAAGGTGCTCATGAGGCGATATTCATGCAGCAGGTGACTGCAAGCAGCAAGGTGTGCCCTTGTCCCTGAGAATGCATGCAAGTCTAAGTCAGTCAATTATATTTATTTCAAGAGAACAGAAAGTATGGAGGCTGGAGGATGGCTCCGTCAGTAACATACTTGCCAGACAAGTATGGAGTTCAACGACCAGCACCAATATCAAAAATCCAGGTTCTGTGGCATGTGTCTATAATAGCAGCACCAGAGAGGTAGAAAGACCTCTGGGTTTCACTGGCAGTCAGTATAGATGAATCGGCAAGCTCCAGATTCAGTGAAATATCTTGCCTAAAAAAATAAATAAGGCAGAGAATTTTGAAGAAGACACCAGGTATAAACCTCTGGCCTCCACACAAGTGGACACACACACACACATACTCACATGCACATATACAAAAGGAGTGACCTGTGGCTAAAAGAGACCAAGGTCATGGCACTGGGGAACTAGAGAGGAGAGATGTTTAAGATTCTGGAGACCCACGTTTAGGCAGGAACTTTCTATTGAGAAGCCTTTGAGGTGGGTCTTCAAGCAAGATATAGTCATATCAAGGTGAGGAGAAGGCATTCTAACCAAGAAAATTCCATTCCAATGCAAAGAATAAAGGACAGGAAAGTAGACAGGTATCATAATAGGGTCTCTGACCTTGCATGGTATACTTTTCCAACTTCCCAATGCTGCTTGAGTCTCATATACTCAGCCAAAACCTCTGCTTCAACTTTGGGGCTCTGATGCACTTTGAGGTTGTAGTTCCTACCTAACAGCGTGATCCCAAGTATGAACCACCAACACCATGAACTATGCTACTGAGCAGGGCTGAATGGCAACTTACAATACCCAGTGTTCAATGGATTTATCAGGATGTTGGCCTGTTATAAGTCAAGGAGCCTTAGTATACAGAAATAACCATTCAGTTTGACTCAACTGGAAGAGCATAATTACCCCTAATGGGCCATAAGATAAGTAAATTAGAAGGAAATTCCTGATGTCCATTACCATGAGGCTCAGGAAACTGTCATTTATTGAAAAAACTGCTGTGCTCTGGGTGTTGTGGAGACAGAATGGGCAATGATCCAGGATATTCTCCTGGTGTGACTAAAGTAGCGTGCGTTTATCTAGCTGTCATATTAGGGTTTCTGGGCAAGATTTCATTTGGGGACTAAACATGAAATTGCTGTTGTCAGCAAATGTGAGCTTTGCAACATTTCCCAAAGGATGGCTGACTCAGAAGATCGAGCGCCGAAAGGTAAATCTGGTAGCAGCAGGTGTGCAGGATGGATTAGAAGGAGAAGGGTATAAACTAGAGGGGAGTGAGACACTATTGCAACATCCCCCAGGTGCAGAATCCTAGGGCATCAGTGTGGAAGACTTAGGTAGAAGTCCTGAAAACAGGTCAACCTTTTGGACCTTAGAAACATGTGGAATACAGACAGACATAGGAATAAGGCTGAGAAGAAGAATATTGTTACTACAGATAAATAACTCAGAACATAAAACAAATGTGAAAATTGAAAAGCCAAGTTCGATTTGGGAAATAGAAAAGTTTGAAATCCTGGCAAGATTTTCAAGTGACAAACATCTTGCTGAAAATAGCTTTCAGCATCTCTAGCCTCTTCTATTGTATACAACTCTATCTTTTTTTTTAATAATTTATTATTTTCTCAAATCATAATTCATTTACACAGGGGTTATTAACACAGAAAAGCAGGATGTGGGGAAGGGAATGACACTGGAGTGTGGGTGTTCAGGAGGAATAGAGATATCTTTCAGAACCGGGTATTGGCTGGGTGAAGGTTCAGGGGACAAGTCACTATAACTCTGCCTTTGACTCGCTTGTCCTTATCTAAGTTGGTATTGTCTGCCAAGGCTACCTATTTACAAGGTCTATGACTACTCAGGCTTATAAATTTCCACAAAAGCTGCCTGTTTACATTAGCTTATAGCCATCTGTTTCAATGTTTTTCCACTGAGACCCAAGACTTGGTGTTAGTATACATGTATGACAGGCCTATTGCTGATTTTAGGTCTATGGCTGATTTTAGGCCTTCAGTGTGTAAGCAGGGATGCCCCTGACATCTCCTCCCTTCTCTAAGTATAGAAGGGTTGTGGCAATTCTAATCTTGCGAAGGCAGGGATAGAGGCCTGACCTCCAGTACTTGAAGGGGATCTTGTAATGGCTCCGGTCCCCCTGTCGTTGTCCAGTGAGGCATGAGGGCCATACCCATCCCGATGTCTTTTTCCTGGAGAGTGGATATTTTAGACATCAACCCCTATGCAGTCAGGCTTGTCCCTCAAGGAACCCAGAGAGATATTTTTATCTTTTATTTATATTCCCTTGCAGTGCTTAGCCTCGAAGCCTAAGCAAGAATTCAGATCACCTGGCAGAGGGGGTTCTGGGTGGCCCCTCTCTGCTTGATCTAGGGACAAAAGACCCCCCTTTTAGGTTGGGTGGAGATGGGTTTTGGAAACACCCTGTATAAAGTAACAACCTCATCTTGAGTCTCGTGGTCCTCCATAGCAAACTTATGATAATGTATCTGAATAGGTTTTGCTACCAAATTATTTATCTGTTGTATCACAGAGTTAGTCCACCTATTTGAGGCCCAGGGACCAGCAGAAATAAGCAAAAAGAACCCAAATAATGGTCCTAAGATGGGAGGAAATAGGGTTGACAACCTTGTAAAGGTTGAAAACCAATTCTTGTACCAGCATTCATCTGTCTCTTTCTCTCTCTGATTTTTCTCAGGGCCTTCACTGACCTATTGCATGCTCTCTTTAACCCTCCTTGTCTTGTCTATGTAAAGGCAACATTCTTCTTTAAGGGCTGTACACAGTCAGGAGCTGTACACAGCCTTTTCTATTGTAATAGAGTAAATCAAGTCCAATAAGGATCTTTGTGATTTTAGGAGGTCTCTTCAGACAATGAAACGAGGGATTTCTTCAGATTAGTGATGTCAATCTCTAGCTGTTTGATGTTTGTGGCCCTTCAAAGGTTTGAGTAGTGTAAGTTTGGAGGCCAGCATCTGGATTAGAACTTCTAACAGCAGACATCACGGGTGATTCATTTTTACCTGGAAAGGACAAAGAAGGGAATTCTCAGGAAGATTTCTCTTCCCTGGATGTAAATTGTTATTCATCGTATTTATGGTTGGGCCTGGCTTTGTGGGGGTATCTATTTATTTCATTAATCTTTTTGGTAGCCGGTTAGCTGTGCCTTCTGTGGTATGAAACAGGCATAACAATCCTCGCCCCATAAGGGAACTGGGTCTGGGCCATTCCCTTTAAGGGTAAGAGGGTCCTTCCCCATATCTGTAGCAAAGCACAACTCTATCTTTACTACCAAAGCCTGCTAGAAAAAACTGCCCACCCAACCATGCCAAGATAAATTCATCTCCAACCTTGTCACTGGGTAATAGCTCTAAAGTTTCCTGGTACATAGGCTTCAATCTGGGCCTCAGACTTTCCCTAATTCTCCATTGTCATCCCAGAGAATCCCATTACCATCATAATTACCCCATTGATGTTCTCTATTGCTTTTCCTTGTGGATAGATTAAAGCCAAGGTTTCTAGCCCAGTTCAAGATCATTGATGAATCATCCATGGCCATTCATGGTTGTCCATGGGCTACACCAATGATGTGCCATTTCACCATGCCTCTCTCTGCCCTGCTATCCTGCTCTGCTGCAAGAACAGCCTGAACCTAATACCCAAGCATACCTATATTTACTCCTTCCAAGTCTCTCAAACTCATTGATATTCCTCCCTTCTTCAAGAGGGCACTCCTCCCAGCCTTCTTGCCTTTCCTGTGTCCATTCTCAAATCCATGGTAAAGGTCCCTTAGTCCCATTTTTTTCTTTTTTTCTTTTTTTCTTTTTTTTTTTTGAGCCACACAGGTCAGAAATAGTGTTTCATCCCTAAACTTTCAGGAAGGTGTTTGCCTTTCTGTTCATTCATTTTTGATTTGTGATGCAGGACCTTGCAGACCACACATCCAACCATGCCGACACCACAGAGTGGTTTTGAAAACTGAATAAGTGCTCAATAAATAATTATCATTATTATTTGATGTTAGGCATTGATCTGGATAATTAAAGAATAAGATGAAGTCTCTGGCTTCAAAATCTAATGTGGAAAAAGACACATGACCTACCAACCTCTTTCTACAGTTCGTCAGAGAAAACTGAAAGCAACATGACAATGCCCTGCCATCTTCCCTACATGTTCTAGAGTGTTAGGCATGGTTCTTCCCATGAGCCTTGGACAAAGCAGAGATGCTACAATAGTGTCTTGAATAATTTTTTAGAAAGTGCATCTTCTCATTTTTTATTCTGTTTTACCTCTACCAGGTGACTGTACTCAATGATTATATTTTCATAAATAAACACTTCTGTTCCAAGAGCTGAAAGTTTTCTATTTACGTGATTACATTTCAAAATAGTTTTATTAGTAGCCTAATATATCACATCTTCTGTCACATTGTCATGCATCTATGCCTGATTTCAAACACACACACACACACACACACACACACACACACACACACACACACAGTATACATATATTGAAAACTACGAAAAATGCACCAAATCTGTAGTCAAAAAATAAAAATGAAGAAATTCTAGTCTCTACTGGGCTCGAACAGAGTGTTGTGAGGGAACTCTTCAGGGAACTCTGCCTGCTCTGCTCTCAACAGTTGGGACACCCAACCCTCCTTGATTATAAGGCTCCTACCTGAGGGGTGTTGCTAAAATGCATATTCCTAGCTTCCTACCCACCTGGTTAGAACTTGTACAGAGGAACCTGGAAACCTGTACATGGTATAAATACTGATAGTGATTGGGACAATGAGTGAAGCTTGAGACTCTCCCTCCTCCCATGAGCAGATGTTTGCTCCAGTATCCTCAGAGAGCTTGGGACGAGGAACTCTAAGAACGGGCTCTAGTATCCTTGACACTTTTTTTTAAATTCCCAACTGCAGTTTCTGAGCAACATAAACATTTCATCCATTTATGACTCTCTCACATGACAGCTAGGAACAAAGAACATCTTTTATTATTTTGATGCCTCTTAAGGCAGTAAAGCCAGCTTTGACCATGTGTCACAAAATCTCCTTTATCAGATGAAGTTGTTACCATTGCTGAATCGGTTGAATCCACTGTGGAGGCAGAATTGTTTCAGTTACCCAACTGTGTTATTTTTAAATCTTATAGGCTCTGGCCTGTTTATAGAAAGATTCATTTAAGGAATTATACTCAGTGTGACTCGCTTTGATGGAGCCTCTTCTATAAAATGCCATTTTGCTGGAGCTTTTGTTCAACTGATTTAAGACGTACATTCTTTTCATCCTCCCTGAGTAGCTTCAGAGCTCAGCTGGGTAAATCCCAGCATGTGAGCTTCCTAGACCTTGAGAAGTATGTAGAATAGCTTTTCAGAAGCTTCTAGATTCTGAGCTAGCTTCAGGAAACACAATCATCCCCCTGTATCAAACAATAATGAATCCACATCCCACAAGAATCTAACTCTCAGAAAAGACATGCTCGTTCCTTTTCTAAGGTACAAACAGAAGAAACCTGACACTATGGAGCCCCATTTTCTTTTCTGGCAAAGAGCTCGCAGCATCTGTAGTCTGACTGCCCAAGCCCAATTATTGCTAGTTCCGTTGATTTAAGGTATTCCTCCTTTGCAGGGATCTCAGCTTCTCCATGTGAAAAAATAATGGTGCCTGCCTAAAGAGATGCTGTGAGGTTGAAACTAGATGTTACATAAAGGCCTTAAACTAAATCACAACACGTGGTAAGTATTTTGTGAGTGCTGGCTATTACTTCTTGAGAGGATTCAGCATTTGAGGCAAAACAAGGAAAAAGGAGTTCCTGTGTTCCATGTGTCTCCTTACCTTAAAATTTCCTTAAATCAATAAGCCTGTTCAACCAAGGGCTATCCAGTATGTACCACCAATCTCTTCCTCTATCCCGTTCTCATACCAGCTGTACCACAAGAGCTCTTTCCCACTTTCTCATCCGGATAATATTTTAATAATTTCTTAATGCCAACAAAGTCTGGCCTTTGCTTGAACTCATCCAGTACTGTGTCATCTTTCTAAGGAATTCATAGGTCAACCTCAGTTGCCCTCAATACCCACCCAATAGACACCCAACATGACTTTGGTGCATCAGAGCTGCTCTCCTACACCTCCCCACTAAGTTATCACTGTACTCCCTCCAAGATTAGCTTTCCAAAGGAGAAAGAAGTAAAGAGAAGAAAAAGAAAGTCCATCTCTGGATGGTTTTCCACAAAGAGCTAGAGATTGGTGGGCTGAGGTTGATCATGAAGTGTCAGACATTTAAACCAAAATTCATGTGCCCTGAACAACAGACCCTTTGATGTAGATGCAGACCAACATTACCCTGAGTCACTTCTAGAGGACAAGGGAACCCTCCCAGCTTTTCACTGACTTACTTGGCAGAGGAGGCATGTTGGAACGAGTTCGGCAACAGAAGACCTAGAACTGCATCAGCACTTTGGCCTTCAGCCTCCCAAGCTCATTTCCTACTGAGCAAAATGATGCTGTGTGAAGGACAAACCACACAGAAAGCTGACCGATGGTAAAAAAAATCTCCAGAACAAAAACTATCTTAACAGCAAGGCAACCAAGATCTAAATTTCACTTATTTAAAATATAAGATTTTGAGAGTAGAATGATCTTCAGTTTAAAAAAAAAAGCAGTTTGAAAGGCTGCTTCAGAGTTATTTCAACTTTCCATAATTCACCTCAGATTATGAATTACATTCCCTCAAGAGTTAAGAAACAGAAATCATTAGTAAGACATAATTTTCGAAGTATATGGCAGAGTTGACTCTTTATGGAGTTTTTATTACATCCTGTTCACTGGAACACAAAAAACTCAGTCTATTCCCAGAACCTATTATCTTGGTCAGAATTCTCCTATTCAGAAGAAATTGAGTGAACTTTCGATATTTAGTTCAAATCCAAGGGGAAGGGGCTGGGAACAAACAGTTCTAACCCTGAAAAAAATTATATGAATTATTCAGAAGAAAATTCTCATAATGGCTTAATCTTCTCCATTTCCACATATTTATAACTCATGGAGGTTCAGGAAGTAGAAAAGTTACACCCATGCTCATTCCAACTGAAGGGATCTATGGCGTTGTAGGAGTGGCTTGTTCTTATCGCTGTTACTTTAAAAGGCTCAACAGTTTCTGGATAACCCAGTCCTGGGAAATCACCACCACTTTCCTACCCTGATGCACTAGTCTCATTGACATAAATAAATAAATAAATCTCCCAGATAATGTATTCCATCTGTGTGAGGACACTAAAGAAGATGGCTTTTCAATCTCATAGTAGCCCAATAAGAAGTTTTTTGTTTTTCTGTTGTCTGATTTATTTGCTCGTTATTAGTGTGTCAAGGGCTATGAGTCCAGGGCTATGTGCATGCTAAGTACATGATCTACCACCAAGCAACCCCCAGCCTGTGAAAGTGATTATTTTGTTGTTAACAAAGGTAGCAAAGGCTGCAAGAAAAAGGACATAAGAATGAAAATTAATTTATGCAGAGGGTTTTGTTATGCTCAATGCATTCTCTTTTTTAAGTCTGTATTCTCTAGATGCCCCACCCCACGACACATACACAAAAGCAGCTGAATATGATTGTCCTTCTGTCTGACATCTCCCCACATGTAGCTGTCTCTGAGAGTAAGACTGTACTACCCAAGGAAGCTATGTATGTTCTTGGGCTGGGTAAATGTGGAAAAATTGGCACATGGATAAAGAAAGTAACCATGGAAACATGAACAGAATCGATGCATGATATTTGCATGTAAACAAGTTGCAGCTATTTAAAGAACATATCAGCTGAAGATGAGAAAACAGGAACTTTATCACAGGTTGGAAAAAAGCAAGGAAGAGAAATGGTTAAAGGAACTGAGCTTGGCCCCTCAGGGTGGCTGAGTAATACATGGAGTGTTATTAGATCAAAGTTCTCTATCTCCAAGGAGAAAACAACTAAAAATTGGCTTTAAGTCGGTCCAGAAAGATGTCAGCTTAGCTTTTAGGATGAATTCTTGATGTATAAGTTGATACGTATCAGATTGGGTTACAAAGAGAAGTCTACTAATCTCCCTCCCAGGAGATGCATGAGACAGGAAAAGCCCAACACGGTGCTTGGCCATTGCAAGTGGCCAATTCACCCAGAGCTACAGGAACACACTGGAAGACTCTCTG
>NW_021604587.1:11273085-11275794 GCF_004785775.1 Grammomys surdaster
AATCATGTTCAGGGCAGCCAGGCAAATGTGAGCACTTTGGAAAGAAAGTGCTGCACACACACGTACACTTTTCACATGGAGAAATGCCACTGGATCCTTGACCCAAAGTTAGCCTACCTCTTTGAGGAAATGGAGGGTCAGCCTTGGTACTTTTGGTCCCAAGAAAAAGTTATCTAAGCTGCCAGAACATGGGGGAAAAATACACCAGAAGGAAAATTACTTCCTTTTTTAGTGGAGCTATGGATCCTGAGTAGTGAAGAAATGGATCCTCCACAGAGGCCTCCACACTTCTCCTGTCGAGGATTAGGCTCATCCCTGACACATTCAAAAGTTACCATGGATCCAGATGCTTACAATCCAAAGAAATTGAGAAACAACACTCTTTCCTCCCCTTCCCCATCCCTTTCCTCTCTCCCTCCCCTTCCTCCTCTCCCTTTTCCTCCATCTAAGATCAGTGATCCAAAAAACGTTTCCCTTAATCTTACAAGAAAGTCATACAATGCAGGTGAGAAAAAAATCCATGGGCAGAATGACTTTTCTCATGAATTCCCTGGGATGGCTCAGTCACCTCTGCTAGAAATGACACCACCTAAGGGGAAAGATCTATCCCAGTGTTCAGAAAAAAATTCTGTAACCCAGTCCAATGCCTTAATTGCTGAGCTTTTAAATAGCTCAGACTCCACCTCAACTGTGGCTTAAAATCTCATACTCACACTTTGAGATTTTGAGTTCTAGCCAGGGAATTGTTAGGGCAGTCAAATCAGAAGCCTTGGGCCCATTTCGTTCTGGCAAGTAAACCATGTACAAAGAAGTGAAATTCTCTACTAAAAAATCCTCAAGCTCTGGCAGGGAGAGCCATTGACCTAGTCTCTTCTTTGGTTGTGCACACACACACACACACAAATATGCATACAAAAAACTGCTTTCTTTCTGGCTTCTTGAGTCTTTTCCAGGAACTAGTGACATGTTGAGTTTTGCAATCCCCGACACGTATAGCCTCCCATAAAATAATTCATATCATCTATGAATGCTACTCACTGAAATAAAATGGAAGAATTAACTGTTATTAAACAAAGATAGCCAAAGTGTACCTCTCAAAAGTTGATAAGAGATCCTGAGAAATTCTGCACAGCTCTTTGAAAATTAGAAGCCCCTGTCTTAGGCCCTCATTTTTCCTTTGAAGCCGATTGCTTTGAAAGCTCACTGGGTCCCAAACTGACTCCATCTTACATTATGGTTTTGACCTATGACACTCTGAAACAATCATGGTTGTAATCATATACACTGATTACATAGGTTCCTTTGTGCCACTTATACTTAGAGAAAAATAATTCTTAAACTATGTAAAGAGAACAAAGCAAGATGGCCTTGAGGGAGACCCAATCCTACACAAAAGTCAGAGCTAAAAATGAAGCTACACTTTTAAGAAGGGAGCACATATTCTGGAAGCCACACAAAATTGGAAACAAGGAAAGTCAATAAAATTTCCTCCAAACCACCTTTCCCTGCCCCTAGAAAGCATTTTATGGGATCATGAAAAACCTCTTACAGGGAGCAATGTGATTAAGTAATAAAGGATTGAATTTTCCTTTCTATGTAACTCCACAGGGTGCATCTCAGAGAGTCACAATGGTCTGTGTGCAGTTAACTGTGTGTTGGTGTACTACCGGATTACAGGTGTGTGTTAAAAGAGATCCCACTGAGATTTCTCTCTAGTTTGGTTAAACAAAAGTCCCATTCTCTGGCAATCTAATTGGTTGGTTAGCAAGTCCTAACCTCTCTGGGAAGCTCTGTGAACGGCAGATACCAGCTTCAGCAGAAAAAGCAAATGGGCACACTTGAAATCTTATGGTTCACTGATTAATACTATCTTGTTAGAAAAGACTGTGAAGAATCAACGTTCTCTACAATTGCTTACGAGACATTGTGGGGCTCAGCAATAAGAGCTCCTCCAGGACACTAAGAGAAGATATATGACTACCTGTCAGCTCTAGGAATCCGACACTTAAAGGATGGAGGGCGAGCTCCATCCTGGGTTTAATCTCCTCACTGTGCCTTCAGAAGGATGCTCCAGGGCACACAGGTTTGACCCAGGCTGTTGCTCTGCAGGTTCCCAGTAACATAAAGGTTAAGCCAGCCAATAAATCAACCACCTAACCAGGGCTTCATCACCCTGCACCTTGGACTCTCAGAGCTTTGCAGCCATCTGATATTTCTTTAATGGGATTATTTTGATAGGCAGTGAATTTCTGGAGTCTGTCATTGTGAAAGAACTGTTTTTTTAACAATATTTATGACATAATGCTTTCATGGCGCTTCCTCATGTTTTCTCCCAATATTTATACTTTGTACGTTCCAAAAATCTCTCTGAAAACCTTTCCATTGCAAAATACTCATGCATGTTGCAGAGAGGAGTTGTAAGGTTTATTTTTCAAGTGTTTTCAAATATACAAAAAGTTGCAAGTATCTTATAAATAATTCCCAATATTCTGTAACTAGATTCACCAGTTTTGTTTGCTTGCATGCTTTGAGCAATGCTGAAGATAGATTCTAGTACAAACTAGACAAGCAGTCTACCAGCAGGCTACCAGCAGGCTAAATCACTGATCCCAGATGTGCCATGGGTTTTCATGGTTTGCTGTATGTTCCTTAATAGTATCTCCTCTCTCTCTCTCTCTCTCTCTCTCTCTCTCTCTCTCTCTCTCTCTC
>NW_021604587.1:11275804-11285725 GCF_004785775.1 Grammomys surdaster
CTCTCTCTCTCTCTCTCTCTCTCTCTCTCTCTCTCTCTCTCTCTCTCTCTCTCCTTCCCTCCCTCCCTCTCTCTCTGTCTCCATCTCAATCTGTCTCTGTCTCTCTGTCTCTCTGTCTCTGTCTGTCTATGTCTCCCCCCTTCCCCCCCCCCCATGTATACATACATTCAAAGATAGTTATTTCTGAACCATGTGACTAAGATTGGGAGACTATATGAATCATGCCTTCTACAATATCTCAATATACATTTTCTAAGAACAGAATTCTTTTTTATAGAACTACAGGGCAATTATCAAATGTAAGACATTTAATATTGACGTTATACTTTTATAGTTTCATAATATACATACCACAAAAAAAATCATCATGTCTTCCCAGTAATGATTTTCCTAACAATGTGTTATCCAATCAAGGATTAGGCTTCAGTCCAATTATTGTCTCTGTAGGATCCTTTAACTATAGAATCCACGGTAGCCAGTTGTCTCTTGTTTGCACTGGTAATTTCCATCTGAATTAAAATACTATGCCATTTGTTTACTAAGCAGTGATTATTTGTCCTTTTTTGCTTTGAGATACTTTGGGATGCTGTAAATCTTTGTTTCTCACTGAATGTGTATCACTAGGTTGACATGGGCAACTGTAGGCTGACCTATTTGTTACTCAGCTTGTCCTAGCTTGCTTCTTAAAGATACATTGCAGGAATAGTCTAGTGACTAGCAAGCACTATCATGAGTGGAGGACATAAGGCACTCATAAGACACTCCCTCTCCCAAAGGGGTTACTCCCCAATGATATAAGCATTATAAAGTTGTCCATATTCCTGTAGACAGCCTTTCACCCATGTCCGTATAAGGAAGCCTAGTTATACTCAGACTAGTTGGAAAGAGGAGTGGGCCAAACAGGAAGGAGTCAGGGGACAAATAAGGTAAAGAGATAAATGTGATGAAAATATGCTGTATGCATGTTTTAAAATGTCATAATGATACTCATTGTTATATATAATTAATAAATTCTAAGTAGATCAAGAAAATATAGAGGATACATAGCAGAAACTTAGTTCACTAACTACCTCCATAGGGCAAAAGAAAACATCAGACTGCCTTAGCAATCACAGGCTTCCTCATTCACAGGGTGACTGTACCGTAATGGGGGAGGGGAAGACAGGCTACAGATGAGTGCCATTCGTGACAATATGCTTTTCTTTTATCATAGTTTCTTAAGGGGCCTAGGGGAAGGGCTGACCTCAGAGGTGAGTGTCGAAATCTGAAGTCACGACACCATATTCCACCCCTTTGATTCAATATCAAGCATTTTTCATTATGATTACAGGCAGTCTCTCATCCAGGGCATTTCCCCCCTTTTGTTTAAAATGTTTCTTGAATAAACATCTCAAAATTTAGGATGGCAGCCAACAGAAGATAATCTCCCTGGGGAAAATGCTGGAATCCTTACAATTTCCATCAGCAAGAAGCGGAGGAAAATGAACAGTTGCCATTCGTTTCCAGAGAAACTGAGCTCTACAGTGGAGGTCTTCCACCTTTCTTTCCACGAAATGAAAGGTAGTTTTGAACAAATGTTGGATTTTCTATATGGCAATGCAATCCTGCTGTGACATTCCCAGAGAAACGGAAGCACACACGGATTTATCATATTCATTTGTGTAGAGCTTGTAAGGGTACCTTGTAAGGGTAGCTCAAGGATCTCAGAAAGCTGATCTGTTAATTACCAAGAGAATAGGAAAGAAATTGCAACCTACTGCTTAAGGTAATCTATCACCTACCCCCTGTGGGGTTTATAGAGTTCTCTAAAAATAAGCATATTTCCTTCAGGACAGATGGGAAATGTAAGGTGACAATTCATTCTCCATGAGAAAAAAAAATGTGGCTTCTCAGCAGGCAAATTTTCACCTGTAGGTGTGAACTCAGAGTTCTGTCACCAAGAGTGATTGTTCTAATTAGACAGCTTGATGAAAAAGAAAACAAAATAATTGAAGATAAAGCAGTGAGGTCGACTCTACAGGTACCACTAGAGTCAGTCCCCCTTTCTTTACTGCTGAGTAACTCCCTGGCAACAGGAGTGAGATTTGCAGGAGCTGTTGCAGTTATATGTACCATGTAAACACAATTTATCAGCTACTGCATCCCAGACAAGTGAAAAAGACAGCACATATACATATGGAGCAAAACTGGTTTCATCATACCATGGAATCTTATATGGCAGGTTTTGTAGTAACTTAATGGTGGAAGCAACTTAGATCATATTTATGGTGATTTCATTTTGTAGGCAATGTCACCCAAGCATAGTTTTAATACATACTCATACAAAATTGTTTGAAAGATTTTTACGAAGCTCCTACTTTATGCTAGACACTGGGGTAGGTAAGTCATGGATACACAATGGAGAATATGATGTACAGCCCGCAGTATGTTCATCAGCAGATTGAACTAAATACAAATAAAAATGATTATGTCATTCCAAAAGAGCTGTAAGTGTATTGCACATGATCAGACTCTACTCTGTCATTATTACAGAAGCAATGTAACAGTCTAACAAGTAGGTGCATAGCATTTTCATTGTATTTGGTATTGTATGTGATCTACAAATGATTATGTGAACAGCCAGGAGTAGGAGCACATATCTGCAATCCTAGCACTTGGAAGCTGAGACAGGATGATCACACATTCAAAGCATGCTTAGATGACAGAGTAAGACCTTTCCTGAAAAAAATTATAAAATAAATAAATCATAGGAGATATGAAAAACTGTAGCATCTCACATTGGGGCTTTTGCATTTTCACATACTGGTATCTTGGAAGCAACTCCATACAGGATAACTAAAGATGCAGTCCATACCTTCACAAATACTGTCACATATTTATGGATCTTGAATTTGTAGCATTATAGGTTATTAAAAGCTTTCATAAAGATCAGTAATGTCTATAGAAATGTATTATGATTTACTTATATAATTCTAATAAATCATGTAGATACATTTATTTAAAATGTAAAAAGAAATAAGCAAAAGTAATTTATATTATTAATATGCCCTAATATGTCCCAGAGATTCTATACAAAAAAATATAGTCATCATTAAAAGTTATTGGTTTTCTTATTTGTTTGTTTGATTTTTGCAGTACTGGGAACCATAGTTAGTGTCATAGCATGCTAGACAAGCAGTCTGTCATTGAGCTAGACCTTCACCCCTTATTGATATATTCACATTGTATTTTTTTAATATTGAATCTTTAAGAATTGAAGCATATTTTACACTTCAGATACCTCGATTAAGGTAAATTCATCAGAAATATTCTATTTGCATTTTTCTTTCATAAAGGCTCATGGTTAAAAATTATTGACAACAGCTATAGAGGTAGCTCATGAGGTCAAACTTTCTCTGAATAAGAGTGACGACTGGAAAAGCTCAGTGGAGAAGAGTGTGTACTCCTCTTGCAGAGAACCTGAGTTTAATTCCTGCACCCATGTCAGGTAATATAAAGCTGCCTGTAACTCCAGCTTGAGAGAGATCTGAAACCTCTGGCCTCTGAATACTCATGAGCTCAATACCCACATATAGACATATAATAAAATAAATCATTTTTAAAATGAGTCTGGGGTTTAGGTCCCAATTCCCATTTAACAAACCAGATGTAGCCCAGAATATACCATAACCATGAGTCCTGGTAGATAGCAGAGACAAGAAGATGGCTGAAGTTTGCTGTATGTCAACCTAGCTGAAGCTAGAGAGTAGTAGAGGAAAGTACCTTAGGTCCTCCTTTAGTCTCCCTTGTGTACAGGCAAGAGCATCCACCACATACCCACCACACTCACACAGTATCCTTGGACAGATTCAAGTCGTGACAAACATTCTTAAAATTTGTTAAAGAGCTGAAATCGGTAAGTCTGACAACTAATTTTGATTGTCAGCTTGTCTCTACTTGTAATTAACTAAACCCCAAGCTTCTGGGTGTGCCTCTGGAGAATTTTCTTGATTGGATCATTTGAGATGGAAAGACAAGAGCTACAATATCTGGTGGCAGCCCAAATAAAAGGACCCAGAGGAAGCTTTTACTTTTTGCCTGCTTGCCCTCACTCTTGCTGGCAACTTCACCTATCATGTTGCTGACACCCATCATATTCTTTCCCCAGTATTAGAACTGTCTTCTTTGCATTCCCAGTATAAACTAAAGACCAGTATCTCCCTGGGAATTCTTCAGGACTCTGACACCATACTGAGACTGACAAGACATCCAGTATTTGTGAATAACTACAAGGTTCATGGCCTTTCTACTGAGAGACTACCATTGCTGGACAACTAAGACCACTATGAGTCACTCTAATAATCCCCTTAAATATAAAGAATATACATATAGACATGTACAGATAGACAGAATGAATAGAATGAATATATATATGTGTATAGTGAAAGAATTATATATACATATATATTTTATCAGTTCAGTTCCTTTAGAAAACCCTAACCAATACAATAATAGAGGAGAATGAGAGGGTGGATCTAGCGGCTGCTATACTGGTGGTATATCTCTCAATGCTGTCATTGCATTTTCATTATTATTCCTAGGAAATACAGAAACTAGCCTGGATAGGCATTCCTGTCCATAGTGCGTGTATATAAAGCATACAGAGTTTATGGTCTATCGTATAACACAATGACAGCATTTATATGCTTCTACACTACTACTAGGAGTAGTGAATTCAAACTTTAGTCCCAAGACTTTCAGAGATGAAGAAGTGTATTCTTTCTGCTTTACACACGAATATCATAGCACTATGTTACTTCATAGAGAGCCTTAAAGGCCTGCCAGCTCAGATCACATCAAAGAATTGACTCTCCCATAGACTTGTTCTGTTGGCCAAATCCAACGTTTCCTTTAGAAATCTGAAGTTGAGTGCTTCTCAGTAGAACATGAATTTTCTAGTTTTACCATTTGCTCTACCACCGGCATCATGTATGTCAAACCATTCAGCTTCACTCACTCACAATCATCTTCCAAGCCTTAGAGCCTTTGAACTTGCAAACTGTGGTGGTCTGAATGAGAATGACTCCCATAAACTCATATGTTTGAATACTTGTTCTTCTGTTGGTGGAACTATTTGGGAAGGACTGGGAGATGATGTAGACTTGTGGGAGGAGGTGTGCCACAAGGGACAGGCTTGAGGTTTCAATCCCCCCCACCCCCCCTTCATTTCCCAGTGTAATCTTGCCTTCTGAGATGCAAATTCTTAGGTGTTCCTGCTGGGATACCATCTCTATGTCTTCATGGACTCTAACACTCTAAAACCAAAAGCCTCCTTAAATGTTTGCTTTTATAAGTTGCCTTGGTCAAGGAGTTTTATCACAGCAATAGAAAAGTAACTAATACACAAATCCACTGAAGATTTGAGCATGCTTATATCTATTTATTTTTAATTTTAACATTTAAATACAATTATATATCCCAAAAATTTTATCCCAAAATAATATCTTCTGAAGATTTTTAGCCAATGGCTGTTAGATGTTTCTAGTGTAATGGTCTACCGACCCCTTCACACACAGACACAGACACACACACACACACACACACACACACACACACACACACAGATTCAAGATCAGTAACAATCTTACTTGTAGGGCATCTGGATGCCCCTCACTGCTAGCATTTGAGCTCAAATAAGAATTTTAAAGATATAGGGCACTTTTTTGCTCATTTCCTCTTACCTCCTGCGAGACTGTAGGTACAATCTATATCTTCCATTTTCTGTTTATTTTTCTCAAGCAAAAATGTATTAATTTCTCATCTTGGCTATATCATAGGCCCCAGAGAGCACGCTATAGTGGTACTCTTATCATTTTGTCAAAGATTGTTAACTTTGAGACTTTGCAAGGAAGTGGAAGTGGTCCAAATTTGAGACACTCACTTTCAAAGGCCCCTTTATAGAGCTTATACCTATACCCTGATAGGTATAAGATCAAAATAAGAAAAGTAACTACAGAAATAAGTCAATTCTATCAGGATAAGTGTGCTGATATGATGTGGTTATGATACATTATAACTTAGGGGAAGGTAATAATTTGTATAAGATAATTTTTTGCACATATTTTATACTGATATTTTTAGATGAATATACAAAGTAATTATATGGTTCAATCACAGGATTCTCATATATATATCACTGTGCTTTGTTTTTATTCCTATCTTCCTACACTCCCATATTGTATTAGTTAGGATTCTCTAAGAGAATACAACTGACGGAATGAAGTGTGTGTGTGTGTGTGTGTGTGTGTGTGTTTTATGTGTTTTATGTGTTTTAAAAGGAGGTTATTACAGTGGCTTACAAGCAGTGTTCTGGTAGTCCAAAATGGTTGCTTCCAAGTAAAAAGGCCAAGAACCTTGTAGTTGTTCAGTCCACAAGACTATATGCCTCAACAGTCCCAGTGTGGTGTCAGTGTCTTGTAGGATTCCTAGAGAGATACTAGTCTTTAGTCTACACCACGAACCCAAAGAAGGAGGTTCTAATACCAGGAATGTATTAGCAATATGATAGATGAAGTTGCCAGCAAGAGTGAGGGCAAGCAGGCAAAAATCAAAAGCTTCCTTTTTTCTGTGTCCTTTTCTGTGGGCTGCCACCAGAGTGTGTAACCCTGATATAGTGTAGGTCTTCCCATCTCAAATGATTCAATCAAGAAAAAACCTTCATAGGTGTATCAACCTTCTTGGAATTTAGTTGATTGCAGATGTAGTCAAATTAACAACCAATATTAGTAACACTGTGCTCCATTGGTTACTACTGGGTACTACCTGCCCCATTTAGCTGGTTTCCTCCCTTACCTAGAGAATTCCTAACTCTGCTTTCATGTAACTTGTATCACATCACCCTTTTTTTACCCTTTAACATCTTTCTCCCTTCATGATCACTTTTTAATGCAATGATCTACACATAAATATAAATTCATACACACATACACACACACACAGAGAAAAATGACCACAAAGTAACAAATATTATTTAATTAGGCTATAATTTTGGTGTAACTTGCATTTTGTAACAAAGCTAACTGATGAAGCAAATACCTATGCATCATCTGTCTTTTCTCTCAGGCAAACCTATGTAGGCAGCATTCCTACCCAGGAGGGAATTATCTGCTACTTTGACAGATGAACCCATGATCAGAGACTTCTTTGACATCTGTGTTGCCATAGCCTCCTTAGTTCTCCCAACATTAGTGGGTCAAGATGATGACCAAAGACAGTGCAAAATGAGAAGCAAAGCCAGACCCTAAACCAATAAATCAAATAAAAATATGAATGATGCTATTTCACATTTTATTTTATATTTCTTGGGGTGCACATGTGGAGGAGTCTGCAGATCATGGTGTTTACGTGGAGATCATTGGATTACTTGTGGGAGTCAGTTCTCTCCTTCCACCTTGTTGGCTCCAGGTTGGTGGCAAGCACCTTTGCTTGCTCAGTTATCTCCTTAGCTCCATAATTGATAATTCAAAATCATTGCACAGTTAAAGCTCTAAATTCAAAGCCAATGAAGTTGTTTTATCAGTGTTCCATCAGAGTCTGGTTCACTCATTATAAAAGGACAGAGAATACAATCTATTCTTTTGAGTGAAAAAGAAGATACGTGTCATCTGGCATTTATATTTCCTGTAAAGCCTACCTGGTCCATGTACACTCCTCAAAAGCTCTAAAATTGTGTTTTTCAAGGCTCCCCAAATATAAAATAAAAATGAAGCTTTTGTAATAATTCAAATATACTTTTCCTGACACTCATCACTGATGAACCATTACAAGCTGTCACATGTATCTAGACTTGGAGTATCGAGAGGCTAGGTTTCATGCATAAAATGCACCTATGGGCTTCTAGAATAGTCATGACTTTGACATCAGCTGCATCATGCTCTGATTATAAAGCAATGTCCATGGCATAGGAAGTGCTTAAGCAGTGGGCCAGAGCCGAGCACCATATGTTCATCACAGTGCCCCACAATGGCTTGTAAGTCAAGGGTGACCCATTGACTATGAATCTCTTTATAAACTCAGTTTAACATAAATGTTAATGTAACATGAATGGTTATACTACATTTACAGGCCAAAAGACTTACTTCTTTTGTTTGCCTGATAATTATTTCATGCATACAGAAGAAAGAACAAAGCCTGTCAAAACCTTGATCTTTCCTCATCATTGGCCATGTCCAAAACACAAAGAAAGCGATGAAACTAAGAAGTCCATCTGGCCACTGAAGCAAATATTGCCCCACTGGTCCCATAAGGGACCATATCTTTCTTAAACCCAGAATCTTTATAATACAAAATCAAAATGACCTTCAAAAATTCTCAAACTTAGAAACTACATTCCATCCTATTTCAGACATAAAGGGATTACAAGATGATCCCTTCCATCTTTTAACACATTTTCTACACAGTGTAGGTACTACATCTTTAAGATAATCCCAAAACAAACAAACAAAAAAAGCACAATCCTCACGTGTGAAAACAAAAGTCTATAAATCAGAATACACACACACACACACACCTTACAGTGCATCAGGAGTTTTGATTGTACAAATACTGACATTAGGCTGTTGTACTAGAAGCTCTGTGACTTCAAGCTCAACTTGCCAGCACGCTAACAGTGCCCTCTTAGTGTGAGCAGTCAGGGATGATTAACTGAAAACTATTTCCAAGTTAAACATTGATTTCCCTCTGCCCCCATTTATTCCTATCATGGATGACCTTACCAGTGGGTTGTTTTGTTTTGTTTCCAAAAGAAAGCCGGCACCAGTGACTCTGGATTTCCCAGTATGGAACAGATTCTCCATTTGTTAGTTTCTGTGGGGTTTATCCTGTAAAGAAATGCTCAACCTTGAGGCAATCCAAGAGCTGTTGTCATTCACATATAGATTCATACAAATAAAAATACATATAAATACATAGGCACACACAGAGACACACATATGGAAAAAGACACATACAAATTCAGTATTCACAGGACAAATGTACACAAGACAGCATGCATACATATTCCACATACACACTAAATAACACACAGAGACAGCACACAAACACATACTTTATGATTTGAATGAAGTCCTTCCTATAGTCTCATTTCAATTATGATTTTGCTTCAGTATTCAGTTCCTGAATTTATGAGTTACCTTGCTTATTTTCTGGTTTTCATTTAGTAATATGCCCTTCAAATGGATATACTGTTTTTAAATAATTTTTAGTAGGCATACAAAGCAATAAGTTTATTCATGATATTTTGCACATGTGTATTATTTTAATTTTATTTTTACTTCCATTATTCTTTCTCCACACTTTTCCTCTTCTTCCTCTCAAATAGCCTCCCTTCTGCCTTCATGTTATATGTGTGTGTGAAAAAAGAAGACATGGAAAAAACACAATGCTTGTTTCTCTTCTCCATGATCATATCTTATCTTTCCTTCAGAACCTTTGAGGTTCCCCTTTCACTTTTATGTCATTTGAAGGGTCTATCTGTCTTTCTGTCTGTGTTTGTCTGTCTGTTTCTTCTCAAGACAGGTCTCATGTATACCAGGCTGACCTCAAACTCAAACTCACTATGGAGCCAAACTTCTGATCCTCCTCCCTATACTTCCCAAGGGTCGAAATTATAGGTGTGGACTACCATACCTGGCTCCCCCAGCCTTTAGTCTAGGGGGTGATATTTAAGATATGAGCTCTCTGTAGCTCAGGCTGTTATTTGAATTCATCACCAAATCCTGCTGAGTCTG
Organism: Grammomys surdaster; assembly: GCF_004785775.1. Lineage (NCBI taxonomy): Eukaryota > Metazoa > Chordata > Mammalia > Rodentia > Muridae > Grammomys > Grammomys surdaster. Next base: position 11,285,572 of record NW_021604587.1, read on the forward strand.
AATCTTAGACGAATTCCAAAGCCAACAGCAGTGTTTCTTGGTGATGCTGTTTGGGTTCTTGTTCGTTTAGTGGGGGTTGTTTTCAGTTTAGAGATCATGACAGAGAGAGAGAGAGAGAGAGAGAGAGAGAGAGAGAGAGAGAGAGAGAGAGAGA
>NW_021604587.1:11285735-11297984 GCF_004785775.1 Grammomys surdaster
AGAGAGAGAGAGAGAGAGAGAGAGAGAGAGAGAGAGAGAGAGAGAGAATAAAAGTCAAGGTGGTCCAGGGCAAGGAGCACATTGAGGGAAGTAGCCCTTCAGGCTCTTCCCCTCTTCCCAATCCTCTGAGCTATCCTCAGAAGCTATTCAGAAAACTAAGGCATCTGCACTGCACATATGAACATCTTTGCAAACTGACGACATGTGATGTGATTGTCTACATTTCCCATACAAACACAGCATATCGTTGTTTCTGAGAGTTGATCTTAATAATGGTATCTGACACCAGTTTACATGGTAGGGGGTAATAGGTGAATAGGACCTTTATGATCTAAAATCATCTCAAATATCCCATACTGAAAACTAAACATCGGATCTTCACAAGTTTTGATTATGAAAAAAATATTCACAAAGTGTCTGTTTTGGTGGTAATTAAGGAACTATTGTCAATATTTCTAAAGGTGTTAATACTGTTGAGGTTTCTTGGCTTTTTCCTTTTCGTTTGGATTAAGAGTGGAATGGTAATAAATGAAATTTGTTGGAATCAGAGGTTGGCCCCTAGGAAACAGGTTAGTATCTTTAGCTGCAAGATTTCCTATGATAATTGAATCCCAGAGAGGGATATTTTTGCATTTGTTTAAAAGTTTCTACATTAAAACAAAAATTTTTGTTTGTTCATTGAAAATCTTCCAAGTATGACATACTAGCTTCCTTTAAGATAAACCTGTTTTCAGCCGGACAGTGGTGGCACATGCCTTTAATCCCAGCACTTGGGAGGCAGAGGCAGGCAGATTTCTGAGTTCGAGGCCAGCCTGGTCTACAGGACAGCCAGAGCTACACAGAGAAACCCTGTCTCGAAAAAACAAAAAAACAAAAACAAAACAGACAAACAAAAACAACAACAACAACAACAAAAAAAGATAAACCTGTTTTCATGTGACATTTCATAAACATCTCCAGAACTAAAGGCATGACATGCAGAGGCTAGGCATTGTTTCTTGGAGCCTTAAAACCAATTACCATCTTTCCTGGCAGATCCAGTGAGCTCATTTCACTCCCCTTTCACACATTAACTTCAGGTTTCAACATCCACATATTAACTGCCACCATCTCTCTCCACCCAGTGATTTTTCCCCCTTGGTAATTATCTGGAAACCCCTATCAAGGCTATGTGTGTGTGTGTGTGTGTGTGTGTGTGTGTGTGTGTGTGTGTGCTTCTTCTGAGTAGCAGAATATGGAGCAAGGCTTGTGCTGATTTTGTGCAGCCCACATTCCTGGAATGTTCGTGCTGAGTACAGAATTTGACCCGTAGCACAGTGAAGAAAGAGTTCAAATGCAAACTCCAGAGATATCCATCCCACAGAATAAATGCCAATAAGCAATTTCCTTTCCCAGCCTACCAGAGATTTCAGTCAGATAGCCCATAGCAGACAGAACCTGTGCCAATATTTTATAACCCATAAAATTTCTTCAAGCAATTGTACAGATTTCCAGCCATTCTTTGATCAGTCTTTTGTAACAGTGACTCTGGGCCCTCACCTAAAACTGATTCCTAGATTTCAGTATATATATATATATATATATACATATACACACACAATGGAAAAGATCTGGCCTTCAGAAAGCTTCTCATTAAAGCACTAATCTGTTCCACCACATTCTTCCAAGACACAGCGATCAGCATTGGAGCTGGCTTGAATGGCCAGGCCTAATAAGACTGATACAAACAGCTTAAGTAATTGGATTGCTATATGGGGTTGAATGTCTGACAACAAAAGATAGCCATCTCTATTCGACCACCAAAGCTTTGTTCTAGCAATGAATTCATTCAGCAATGCACTTAGAGGCTCCTGGGCCCAGGGAGAAATGACAGACCTGAGACACAAAAACTGGGCCAGCTGATGAGCCCAGAGACAGAGGCTATGCAATTCCAAAAAGTTAATTAGAGTGAACAAAGGCAGCAGACGATGACTTGTTGAATCATTACCATAATCACATTACTGCACTAGTCTCCAGTTCCTAGCCAAGGGTGTCGATGTGACTGCTTCTCATTCTGATCATGTACTCCCTGCTCATCTTCCACGTGCAAGCTACTGTGCATGGCTCCTTGACTAATACAGTCTTACTGAGGCAGCCTATTTGCATGTTCTAGATGGGTTTCCCTATTTAAATGTGTTTGTCCATCGAAAGAGACTGAGAGTAGAAAGCACTAAAATAGCATAAGATACTTGAGATGGTGGATATGCTAGCAACCCTGCTTTGATCATTACATGTAGACATGTATATGTACAATTATTGTTCAGCTAACTTTTTTTTAAAGAAGTGTAAACATCATTGGTAATAAAATTATCTCATGTTTCCCTCAAATTTGGATTTGGGAAAGGCTTGTTTTCTACTAAAATAGATTGCAGTATCAGACTCATATCTGTGCCTATAACTTGAGATAGAGATCAGCAGAATTTTATTAAATTACAACTTCAAGTATGTCCAAGAAAAGTTCCCATCAATCAGAGTACCCATGTCCAAATCTTATTCCAGGGTGAAAAGCAGCAAGGAATCCCCATGACCAGAGAATGTGGAACGTTTACACTTAGCCAGTGTGTTCCTTGAGGTTTTGACAGGGCTTTTTTTTTTTTTCCTTTTACTACTGGATATTTAGTTTCCCTGGTGGTGTGTCATAAATTATCTTCACATTTAACTTCTCTGCAACATATTTTGTCTGTCTGGAAAGAATATCAGTCAGCAAGTGAAGCATTTCATTTTATAATCAACAGAGACGTTGGCACACTAACCATGGTCAAAACCCTGACCCAGAAGCCATAGCAGTAGTTAGTGCATGCAGTATTGTTGCAGAATAACTGTTTTAGAGATGCCAATTTGGAGAGAAGATTCTTTTTTTTTGTTGTTTTCAAGATGAAGTTCTGTAACAGGAATCAAGACACACTCAATCTACATTAAAATGGAAAGAAATAGAAAGGCCAAATATCCTTGATTTCTCAAACAGTGGCACCAAAGAAGCCCAAATACAAATGTCTTGACATCGAGTCCAATATCTTTAAATAGCATCTTGCAGCCAGGATTCCTTGCCCAACTTGGCAAAGGAGTAGAACTAGCTTCATGATCCAAATTGTGACTTTGGATCCTAACTGAAAGCACACGAGCAATTGTGTACGAACATGGCAAGTTTTGCCTTCTCAACTTACCCTCCTGCCAAACGGAATGTGAAGTATCAAGAATTTGGAACTATAACCATGAAAAAAGGTTGCAATAATTGTAATATGGCTACAGATTATATCTGTATCTTAACACAAGTCATGAACAGAACCTTAAGAAGATTGTGCTCCAGCCTTCTGAGCATAGGTATCTTGGAACTTTGCTGATGTTTTTGAGGATTTTGTTCAGAGGGCAGACATTTCTCACTTTCCCATAGTGAGCAGCCATGATTTTTCTAGTTATCTCAGCCTCAAGAACACACCGTCCTTATGAGAGTCACATTTCAGAAAACTGATGTCTCTCTGACAAAATGGGTCCCCAAATCAACAAGACATTCCATACATCTGCTTTAAAAGCCTTAATTCATTTTTAGCAAGGGAAGCTGTAATAACAAGTGTATCAGGTTAGTAGGAAGAGGAGTTGCTCTCCTTGAAGTCCTGATTGTTGGGAAGAGAGCTAAGACTTTACTCCAAGTCTGTCTCCTCCATCTCCCCTTACAATATTTACCATACCCTGACTATGACTTGACTTTGCTCTTTTTTATGATTATGTGTTTTAGTTTTCAGATCATAAACCCAAGGATGTGAACTAGTACAGTTTTGGATCCACCATTCCCCAATACCTAGCACACGATGGCACTGTAGAAGGGTGCTAGTATCCATTAAGGTGAGTGTGAAAATTCGAGAAAAACAGAAATCTTCAGACTTACAAACAATGTAAATCTGTACTTATACTTTGACTTCCAAGTCATCAGCACTCAACCAAGAAAATAATGAGCTTTTAGTTCCAGTGTTTACTGTCTTTATTAATCACCTAAGGTGTGACCAGTACAAACTTCAAACCTTGTAGACACTTACAGGGTTAAAGGAAATGTATGTCTACACAGACACAAACAGTATTAGAGCGGTAAATACCTAGGGCGCCTGTGACTAACAGTGAAATCACCTCTTTGCCGAGGCCTCACCCTGGCTTCTCTCCCAGCAGCTCTGGATAATGCCAGCAGGTACAACAGTGAAAGTCAGGATATGGATGATGCCTATCTCATAATAATTTCACATGTCATTCCTTTTTTTGTTCATTCTTCTTAGCCTTGCCCCCTCCATGGGATGGAAGGCTGTTTCTTCATTGAAAAGGTATGGAAATCTCAGAGCAAAATATCTTTCTCTCCTTCTTAAGGCTCCTTTTTGGCCATGGAATGAGGCCTACAAGAAGCCCAGGCTAATGTCTACTTTTGGCCTTGTTATATAACATATACTACAGCCTGGTTTAACCCACTGAGTATATGATTTATTAGACCTTTCCAACCAACATGAATTTGATCTACAAACTAATTTCAGAGCCTAAATCCCACAAGTTTCAATGGATCCATAAATGGGTTTTAATTATTCTTTATACTATGTTTAGATGGTTTTATGAGTTAATTACCAAACTTTTTAAATCAGGAAATTTTAATCCATTAATTCAAATGATTATACTTTCTTTAGAAATTAGATTTGGCCACCTCTGGTTGGGTGAAACTGAAGGATGACTACTCTCTGGCATAGAAGCAACATAGCAGCTTCCACTGTCTCCTCTGATCCCCATAATCTTATACCTAGACTGTGCGCATTGCTATCCATGACCTTACTACAAAACTTATACCTTACCCAGTGTACCAGCCATGGCCAAGATTTGGCAATAGTTCACAAAGGTAGGTCTTCTTCTTTAATACATAAGACTACATTTATATCTATACTCAACATTATTCACAACAGTTATGATATAAAAAAGAGTCACGTATCCATTGACAGATGAATGAATAAACAAAATATAGTATATATGTATAGCAGAATATTATCCGTCTTTAAAGAGACAAGAAATTTTAAACAGGTATGGTGGCAAGTATCTATAATCCCAACACTCAGTATTCAGAGGATTAAAACTGGGTAGTCTCCAGTTTGAAGCCAGTTTAAACTACTGAGTTTTTGTTTATCTTGTACTTTATTTTGTTTTGTTTAGTTGTTGTCTCTTTAAAACCTATTCTTTCCTGATGAGAGATAGGAAGGGAGTGGATGTGGAGGGGAGGGGAGATAGGGAAGAAAGAAGGGGAAACTATAATCAGGATATATTGTATGAGAAAAGATTCTACTTTCAAGGAAAGGGGAAAAAAACAAAAAGGTCATGAAATTCTGACATATGCTCTAATGTGGATGAACCTTGAGAACATTATTCTAAGAAAAATAAGCTTACCACAAAAAGACATTTGTATGATTTACATAGAGGATACTTAAATGTAGAAAGTACAACAGTAGTTATCAGCATCTGACAGACATGGACTGGGTAGCGATTGCTTACTCAGAACAGTATTTCAGTTTTACAATATTAAAGTAGTTGTGGAGATGGATGGTACCAATATTATACAACATTATGAATGTGTATAATACCATTGAACACATAACTCTAGTAAATGTTTTAAATACTGCACCACAATAAAAAATAAAATTAAAGACTTTTTTCTCTTATCTGGCCATGTAATTACCATATGAGAAAGTTCTGACCATACAATTTATGTGGAAAAGGTATGTGCTACTTTGTGATCAAGACCATAAAACTCCAGACATCTCAGTCCTCATTCTCTTTTTGCCTCCAGCTGATCTAAGAAAAAAATGAGTGTTGAAAACAGAAGAGTCATCAAACAAGAATCCCAGCTTAACATATGAACCTAGTCACTCACTGCACCTTGCTATAGACTTTAAGTTAAGCAAAATGAAAGATACTTCTCTGAGTCTTCATGCATTTGAAATTTGATTGTTACAGCAACCAGAATGATATAAATACAGCAACCTTTGAGCTAGATGACCCAGTATCTTCTGAGACCTTATCTTTAGTCTAGGATCTTGGCCAAGAATGGAGGCATAATGACTGGATGGGAAGGCCCCTCCTCACATGATCTTTCATCTGTCAACAGGCTTGTCCAGGCTTGATCCCATAGTGGTAGATTCTCAGTCTTCAGGGACCTGAGAGCATCAAGAAAGGCAAATACCAAAAGACAAGCATTTTTTGCTCATAGCCACCCTTGCCGTTCCACTGGCTAAAACAGTTGTTAATCCCAGCTGAGAAAAGAAGGAAAAAGGAGGAAGGGAAGATAGGGAGGAGGAAATAAATTTTGTGTATATGTCTAATGGAGTCTTACTATGCCAGTCAAGCTGGTCTCAAACTCAGATTCCTCCTGCCTCAACATCTCAGGTCCTGGAACCATAAGTATGTACCACCAAGTCCAGCCAGAAATAGATTTTTTTTTTTTACTGTAATATCTTCAAAATGACATTGCATGCAGTTCAAGGTGAGAAGAATTTAGGTACATTTTCACTATTTCAAGTAACTCATTTTCTCCTATCTAGTGTTTCCCTCTATACTTCTAAGTTATACATGTTTATGGATGCCTATTTCCCTCTAGTGTATTTTACCAGTTTAAACTAATTATTTTAACATTTTGTTGTACATTTTTAAAAAAATCCCAATAGACCTTTCACCCAAATTCTCTGCTAGAATTTTACCAGTGCCTTCCAAAATCACTTGAGAATAAGTTATAGGCATGATTCCCATTCGTTCCCAATACTACTGTGCTAATTTCCAAAACCACACCTTACATAATCACAGTAAATTAGTAAAAAGTCAAAGAGTTTTCTTTATAATACTACTGCCTGGTGCTGTCCAAAAGGGCAGGCCTGTGCTACTACTTACCTTAATAATTAAACATTTGATTTCTTATTCACACTAGTTACACTGGTTAATTATGACACATGGCTAATAGGTACCATGTGGAACAGTGAACAGAATTTGGTGACATTGGAAATACTACCAGGGCTGGTCTATGTCTTTCAAATCCTGCTTGATATAGTTATAGATTTATAGAGATGGAATCCATTTTGACTACAAGAAGCCACAAGTTAATGATTATCACCTCTGTATTCCAGATATGGAGTCAAAGTTAGACATGTGATTGGTGCTCTATAATAAATCAATTCTGTAAGCAGAGATCTGAACACATTTTAACGTGTGTGTGTGTGTGTGTGTGTGTGTGTGTTAAACATGTTATCTCACATTTTAGGTTTGGTTTTTAGAGCAGAATCTGAAAGAAGAACTGATGTATGAATGATTTTTTTAATGCTTCCAGTAAAAACTTGTGAAGTAATGGAGGACACAGAACAGGGAACAAAAGGACTCATGCAAGGTGGTAATGACAGGCTAAGTCCCACCTTCACACCTATCCTGAAAAAACTTGAGGATATGAATGACACCCAACCATCCAGCTGACTTAAAGACAAGGAAGCTAGGCTTTCAGAAACACACACTAGTAGGTTCTGGGCTACAGGCTGTGTCAGGAGGACACAAACTCTTTTTTTTTTTCGAGACAGGGTTTCTCTATGTAGCCCTGGCTGTCCTGGAACTCACTCTGTAGACCAGGCTAGCCTCGAACTCTCGAACTCAGAAATCCACCTGCCTCTGCCTCCCAAGTGCTGGGATTAAAGGCGTGCACCACCACCACCCAGCCTCCAGAATGTTTCTAGATACCTGTTTATTGTGTGGGCAAAGCAGCTGCAGTAGCCTAAGGGTCACCCTCTAAAGAACATAGTCATTCATGATGTTAGAGTCTAAGCACTGAGCATCTGGGCACAGGCTCCCAGAACAAGACAAGAAGGATGTACAACTACCTGCCAATAGCCCTAACTCAAATGGTTACTGGACATTCCATCTCTCTGTGCTTCCTAATACATGTCTGCCAAGCATCTCTACAGCTGCCTTGTTGAACTAAAACTTAAAATCCAGCTGGTTTTGGGGGGAAAAGTTCATTTATTTGTTCTGGCCTATTTCCATGAGATATTTTCTCCAGTTCACCATATCAGCTGAGGTATATTTGGGCGGAGAAGGTGGGGCTACCCTTGATAAGGAACATAAAATCAAAGGGCAGAAACCATAAAAGACAGATCCAAGAACATCCCAGTCAAAACCAGCCTACTGGCTAGACAGGAAGTCTCTCTTCTGAAGAATCATTTTCTCTTGTCCTACAGTCTACAGAGAGGACCAAAATACATACAATCTAGCTTAAGAAAATGGGGAGTGTTTTATAGCATAAGAGTGTGCCATTTAACCTAGGATTAGGAAGCAAAGGCAGCTGGAGAGCCCCGAGAAACAAATGTGTTTCCTCTCATAATAAGAGCATAGCATTGCAGTTTCTATGAAGACATGGACCAAAAGTGCCCATCCCAGTCCAGAGCTCTAAAAACCACACCCCTTTATAATTCTCTTCATTAATTAGTTGAAATTCTCTGTCATAGAAGAATCTGATTAGCCAAGGTCCCATGTTAGGGTCGCCCTCTGATTCCGTAATCAGAGATCAATGGACAACAGGGCTGGCTCATATAAAGACTTGAAGAGGGATGCTGATTAGGTTAAATAGTCTGGCAGAGATTTCCCCACCCTAAAAAAGAGCCACAGCAGCAATACTCTTTAGAATCTTACTTCGAGAAGTGGGACATTTCATCTTAGATCTGGGATGTGACTTTTGACAGCCATATGTAACTAGTAAGCTATGGAAGATGTGATTTTATATGATTTCCAAGGCTGCTACACACAGTTTCTGCTGAATGTTCCCTTCTTGGTCACACTTTCTCTATCTACTTACTCTTAAGAACCCAGTCATCATACTGTGAGGAAACCCATGCTCTATGACAAGGTCACTAGTCAACATTCAGCACCAGCTAAGTACACTGTTATCTACCTGACTTGTGAGTGAGGACCCTTCAGACCACGGTAGCCAGTTATACGTTATTGTTGTTGGGTCTATTGGCTCAGTGATGGGTCATTTATTCTTTAGCTATAGAACTATCTTGGGATGTTTTGGTGCTCTCGTTTTCTTGTCCCCCATTGAGTATGTGGCTCTTTGATTTTACAATCCAATGCTCTGCTTTTTCTCTTCTGACCTCACCTCATAACTAACCAAGCTAAGCATGAATGAATAGTGGAGACCTGTGATAAAGCAGTTTCATTTATGGCTTACTGTACATTTTTTTTATTCTGCTTAGAGTAATTTAGGACCAAGTCTCTTAGAATATGCAAGGCAGAGAAAGAATACTATCAAATGTGTATTTAAGTAAAAAGTATGAAGAACAATCAAAGCCAATTATTGTTTAGCTTAGGCATGTGTTTTTGAGCTTTACCTTTTAGCCTGACAAAATATACAGGGACATTTTCATTCCCACTTGAATCACTATTGTGTCAGTGGTACATGTCTCAACCCAGTAGCTATTGTATCTTGCAGGGTTCCTATATGGGTAAGATTGTTCTTTACCTCCCTCCCCTGATAACATGTATAGCATGTCCCAACACTATGCAAGCTAGCCATTACAGTAGGGAAGAACCTTCTAGATCAGTGCCAATTTTATTTCTCCATGTGCTATGACTTAGACATAATAAATGAATGCAGTAAGAGTCCTTCCTAGACATGACAGGGCTGTTACACACAAGCGCTCACAGCAGTTGTGACCACATACATAAGACCTGCACAAGCTCAAGTCAAATGGATGGAGGAGAGGGCCATGAAGTACCCCCAATAGCTGAGGGACTATTGGCAATTAATGACTGATGGGAGAGGCAAACATGGTTTTCTCCACGGATGCAGGCCTTGAGGGGCTACCTTGATTAGATGGCCCTACACCTCTGTATATATGGGCAGTGCTATGTGTACTCAGTGGGTACAAAAAAGCAGTATGTGAAGTTCAGAGGGGAAAGTCATAGTGGAATATGGGAGGAAATGGGAGTGAGTTTGATAAAAATGCCTATTGGTCCAGAAAATACTAGAAATAGTATGCTATTCTTGAACCTTACTTATGATCACACTGCAGGTTGGTTGGTAACAAATACTTCACCTCCTTCCTTGCTACATTGGCGAATGATAAGATCTGGACAGTGCCCTACTCTGCTTTCAAAACATTACTAACTCAATAGTAATTGGGTTGACTTGAGTATACAATTTCTAAGGAATCCTGAAGTAGTCTTAAGAAAAGCTATTGGAAACAGGTCCTTTTGTTCAGCTCCATGGTTATCAAAGCGTGTCCCTGGACCATATGAGACCAGCATTACCAAAGGATGTACTGAAAATACAAATTATTGATCCCATTAAAATCTATAGAATAAGGATCTCTGGAGACAGGCCCAATTTCTTCAATGCCATGAGCCCTAGACCCTAATGGGAATTGTGTTATGAAACCCACTAGTCTAGTCAGGAATTATAAGCCATACCAGTGACTGAATAAAAAGAATATAGTAGAAATATCTAGATAGAACATTTTAACTAATTCAAAGGGCAAGAACCGGATTGAGTTAGGTAGAAGACAGCAACATCACTCAAAAGAAACAGGATATCAAAGGGGAGAGATTAAAATTATTCAACTTGGATTAAGATGACACTGTTCTCAAGACTGAGTCATTTTTGTGTGCTGGACCAAAATCTCAAAAGAAAGAGCACATGGTAGTGTCCCTGAGAGTGTTCACAGAATACTGACTAAACCTCAAATTTGAACTTACTAGTGCCACAAGAACTAACTGATGTTGCCACAAAGATCAAATATTGCTCAGGCGATAACTGATGAGCCAAAAATTTCCCCTCTGACTTCCAGGTTTGAGGGCTCAGTCTAGTAGCCTCTACCAGCTCTGGATGGTAAAGTAGAAATGGGATAAATATGATTTCCATTTTAGCATCACATAAAAGGGTATAGGAGAGAGAACTCAGAGATTACCTTAATAACTGGTAAGATATTTGGAGCTGTTAATTTCAAGAACTCTTATGGGATCTCCCAACAAATCTTTTGAGATAGGCTATTGCCTAAAACACTGTGAGCAGTTTATAGTGCCTCATTCACAAGACAGGGTTCTTCAGACAGTGAGATAGACTCCTGTTACCCACTTCTCATACTGAGATGGTTAGGGATCCTTTTCCTTGCTACGAAAGATGAAAGCCAAAGAAGAAAGGAGAGAATAGGACAGGTAAGTGAGGGTGGATTCAAGATAAATGGAGGAACTAAAGGCTAGGAATATCCTGGGCCTCTAGTTGGCTTTAATAGTCAAATATCCAGCAGAATTGTCTAGTCTGCCTTCACAAAACAACAGCATTCCTAGCCAGAGTCAGGTCCTTACATTTTCACTGAGTTGATTTTGACCGCATAAGCACAATTCCACAGTTCAGAGAGCAGCAGTCTCTGGGGCTTTACAAAAGAAAACTCACACCTACTCCAGGCCTTCTCTAAAGTAGGCCGCAACACCTTTAGTTCATGATGTTCATCATGCTTCAGTCTCTGTCAGGTCTCTCCATCACCATCAAAGCACAACTGCCAACAGGACTGAGATGAGTCTCTTTCTTCCATGATCTGACACTTCTGGGCATTGAAATGAATGATGCTTAGTGGAGAAAAGGATATGCATAATTTGCAACAAAATTTTTACAAAGAAACTTTGAGAATGACAAAAATAAATTACTTCTAAGGCAACTGAGAAAATGAGGACTCCTCCAAGAGAATCATAGGTACCCAGAGATGTCTTCCTACTTCCTTGCGATCCCTAACTGGCATGTCTATCATGTGACTTTAACTGATACCAACAAGATTTTGAAAACTTCATATAATAAGGTCTTTTGGAATGAGAAAAGAATTATTAATAGGCACTGAATAATAGTTGGATTAGAGTAAGTAGTTCTGGCGTGTTGTTGCACAGTACAGTGACCATACATTGTAATTATATATTATTGTTTTTGGATGTTTGCCAAAAAGCACTTTGAAGCTTTTCTTTTGCCCTAAAGTAATGATAACTGAGGTTAGACATGATAGCTTATACCTTTGATTCCAGCATTTGGGAGAGACTGATGCAGGAGTGTTGGTATGAGTGTATTACAGGCTACAGGCTACATCACACATTTCAAGACATCCTGGGATACAGAATAAAATTTTCTCTCTCTCTCTCTCTCTCTCTCTCTCTCTCTCTCTCTCTCTATATATATATATA